>NC_137971.1:46790248-47300842 GCF_963924665.1 Micromys minutus
AGATCCCACATAGATGATGTTCTCTCTCCCTCTGAAGTACATCAACATTTTTCTTCCTCTTCCATCTGCTATCTTACCTTCAGGAACCTGGAACTTCCACCTCTTCTACCCAACTATTGGTCTAACATTTTTATTGATCAATCAAGAACCAATTGGAGTACAAGACCTTCAGAGTTTACATGCAGATTCCTGATCAGAACATCACAACCACCTCCTACACATGTCCACCATGAGGATCACATAAATAAATGCAGGTCTAAAGTCTTCATACCTGACAGCTCTTACCATCTTTCTCAGGTTTGTTTGCTTATTTGAGTTCCAGTTTTGATGGCTCCTTCACTTTTGACAGATTTGCTTTCATACTCTACCCAGTGGTTATTTCTGCCCTGTGGTGATTCCGATGTTGAAACCTTGATTTATAAATTAAGAAGTTACAGCAGAGGACTTTCTATTACCAAGGTCACAAGTATGCATATATTTAGAAAATAATATTGATATAAACCAGTGGCTACCCTATGTCAGGGCATAGAAACTTGAATTAATGAGTTTTGGAGAATTATTGCTTTAGTGACTTCATAGGTGATGTAAGCTTCCATTATTCTATTCAGAGATATTTATGATAATTGATTTTTGAAACTTTTCCACTTTTTAGCTGTGGAGAATGATGAATATACTATGCATAGGATGTCCGCTGACTGAAAATAAAGTTTTAAATCGATGTAATAAACCTCCTGAAATGTACAATCTGATAGAAATGAAGGCTTTCTAAGGTGTCTTTCATTGTTAGTCATCAAATAAAATTTTGTTCACACCTTTGTCTGTTGACTAAAAATAAAAGGAATTAAAGGGTAAAAAATGGTATCATATTTTCAAGTGGAAGTTATAAATATGTCTGGTAACATGTTTTGCATACAGAAACCATGTCACCCCAAAAGCAATAACTAATGGATCCCAAACCACTGTCATCACATTCGAATGAGACTCTATGATGTTCATAGCCTAAAGAATATTATCACCAAGTTGTTTTTGATAATTCAAGAGTCACCTTGAGATTTAGGAGGACTTGTTGATATCATTGTAATGTGTCAATGACAAGACTGTTAGTCTGGGTATTGTAATAGTACTAAAAACAAAAAATATGGAGAGATGGCATACATTCTTTTTTATCACCTATGTTTAATGCTTCGTGTTTTAGAGTTAGAAGGTGTATGAGACGTTGCAGTGAATGGAACAGAGTAATTATTACCTGCATGCTTTTATCTTTCAAGAGCTTTGAAAATTCGGAGAGTAGACAGTGATGCAGCGTGGCTTCTCTTTAGTTAAGTATTAGTGATGGTTGTATGTGCTTAGCCCAGGGAGTGGCACTATTAGAAGGTGTGATCCTTGTTGAAGTAGGTGTGGTCTTTTGGAGTAGGTGTGGTCTTGTTGTAATAGGTGTGTCTTGTAGGTGTGAGCTTTAAGACCCTCATCTTAGCTGCCTGGAAGCCAGTATTTTGTTAGCAGCCTTCCAATGACGATGTAGAACTCTCATCTCTGCCCATACCATGCCTGCCTGGATGCCGCCATTATGATAATGGACTGAACTGCTGAACCTCTAAGCCAACCACAATTAAATGCTGTACTTTATAAGACTTGCCTTGGCCGTGGTGTCTGTTCACAGCAGTAAAACCCTAACTAAGACAAAAGGTGCTACCAAGGACTTGGGTATTGCTGTGATAAATGTTACCATGCTTTTGTTTGGAAGAATGTGGATTTTGAAACTTTCAGTTTGGATTTGGAAAACAGTGGGGTGCTTTAAATGGGGCTTAATGGCCTATCCTAGTAGGAATATAGAAGACTTTGTTATTGAAAGTTATTTGAATTATGTGGACCTGGCCCAAGATGTTTCAGTGGAGAAGGACTTCAGTATGCTACTTAGAGACTGCTTTTATAGTATTTTAGTGAAGAACATGGGTGTTTTTTGCCCCTGTCTGGAGAGTCTGCCTGAAGCTAAGGTGAAGTGACTCAGACTAATTGCATTGAAAAGGGAAGTCTCAGAAACATTCATCCATAGACTGTTCTCTAGTTAAGTCTCATGAAGAACATTTTGAGTAAGCTAGCAAGCTCAGAAAAAAAACATAAAATATATAATTTGAGTATTAAGGGCACCATGAAGTGAAATGGAACTTAATCCTCTGTTCAAGAATATTTAATTGAATTGTGGGGGTGGTGACCTTGGGGTAAGATTCTACTCAGGTAAATTTAGATGCAGGTATGGTAGTACATACCTCTTGGCCATGACTCAAGAGACAAAGTTATTCATCCTATTAGTTTATGTTCCCAGAGTAAATTTTATCAGGCACCAGGTGAAGACTTTTATATTTACATTTTATTTGATGACCTCAACACCCTTTCAGGCCAAAGTCATTATTATATTAGTTTAAGCTATTAAACATCTTCATATTTGTTTTCCATGAATAAGAAGTTTTCTATGGATAAAAAAAGCAATTGAAATTTGATCCAAAATATCTTAGTTGAAATGTTTTGTTCCTAAATACTATATTTTTAATTAATTAATTTTTTATTCACTTTATGTTTTAGCACTAGTCTTAGTCTGTTGGGTATAAAGTTTATTTCCAGCTGAGGACATCTTAAAGTGAAAGGCTGTTTTTCAATATAAGAGAGCATATTCTTAAACACAAATAAAGGAATTCTCAGAGGACAATAAGACAGGGGACATTGGTAATGGGCAGCCATCCCCATTATCATTACTTCAGAGAATAATTATTATTCAGTAGATGTTAACTCTAATGGCTGCTCATCTTTACACATTGGATCCTGGTATAGATGAAGTGGCCAGCCTGTGGGACCTGAGGTGGATGGGAAGATATCTCTACCTATTAAAGTAATAAACTCCCACAGGTCATTTAAAAACTTTAGTGACAAAGGAGCAGTGATTCCAGAAACACACATTTTTATTTATACAAAGTGGGTGTACATTAAAAAATGATGTAATCAGAAATGAGGCACACAGCACTAGGAAATGCAAATGAATCAAAGATTACAGACGAGGCCACAGCTGAAAAGCTACCAATATTTTCTCCAGTGTGCAAGATCTCAAGACACTTCACCTAAAGAAATTGAGTAAGTCTGACTCAGGTCCTTTCAGTTCATTCTCCTGAAAATAGTACATTTCAACTCATCTCAGCTTTCCCCTGTAAAAAGTTCAGAGAGATAGAAACACTGCCAGATCCTGAGGCTGTGCAGACCAGGCTTTCTACAAATGAGTCTTCACAACAGTGCCTGGCACATAGAAAGAATTAAGTAGGTATTTGCTCACAGTTATATTATGATTGGGATTACATCTTAGGATCATTGTTGGTGTCTAAAAACATATTATGTGTCTTATTATAATAATATGCCAGGCATAATACCTGATGAGATACTCTGCTGAACTCTGAGGATAAGCAATGTAAAACATTTGTTTCATGCATAAATAATCATGAATATGTTATGAATATTCAACAGGTGCCCGTTACTTGAAGAACATGCATGATTCAACATCTTAGAACACCCCAAGCCAGAAGCAGATGTTACCCATGAGTGTGAGTTACAAAACACACAGGCAAGAATGGACAGTCAATTACAAGTGAGAAAAGACCAACAGCTGGAACTTCCTCAACCTATCCTGCAAAGATAAAAAGGCATAGGTTCATTTGCCTTTTAAAACCCACCAGCTTTCACTTTGACCTGACACCAGTACTAGTCTGTCTTTTGAAATTGCTGAGTATGTGTTGAGGTTTTGTCTTTATTGTCTATTGAGGTCAGTATGTAGCCCCTGTGAGTCTGCGCCAAGTTAATTATAATTGGTGAATAAAGATGCCAACAACCAATAGCTGCGTAGAAGAAACATAGGTGAAGTTTAGATTTCACAGACTCTATGTAGAGAAGGATCACAAGGAAGAAGAAGGTGCAGGAAGAAGGAAAGAGAAGCTCCCATGGGTTAAGGGGTAAGAGAGCATGGTCTTGAGAGCTGTCCAATTGGGGCTAAGAACAGCCCTGATGAAACATAATAAATAGTAAGTAATAACTCAGGGTTATCAATAGGAAAGTAGATTCTAATAACATGGAAGGTATGCAGCTGCCCGGCTCTTGTGCTGTTTAGGGCTTATTGTAAGTATAAAGGCTGTGAGTGATCTTTCATCTGGGAACTCGATAACCAAAGGTGGGTTAAAAACCCTATGTTGGGATTTAAATATTTTCTACAAGTGTGCACAGGCTTACATCATGTGTTTAGAATGATGATCTGAGCTAACAAGTAACATTCAAGCTGAACGTTGCCAACCACTGACCTAAGGAACCCTTTCTCGTTCCTGATGCTTTTCTCTGTGAAAATCCTAGCATTTGGTGCTTCTGGGGTTTTCTCCTCCTCTATCAAGGATCCTTGTCCACAGCCCTTCCATTCTATAAGCTGTGATGCTGAAATTGGTCAAATTCAAACTTTCATCTTTTATAGGTCCTGAGAAGCCACACTCAGGTCCCCTTGTATGGCGAACATCTTACTGGTGGAGTCATCTCAATAGCCATATCTTTTTTATTTTAGACAAAGTCCTATTTGTCACATGTGGGCTTTCAACTAACAAGATAGTCAAGAATCACATTGAATCTCTAATTCACCTTGGCATCTATGTGCCAACATATTCATTTAATGTGGTGCTGGGAATCAAACTCAGGCCTTTGGGTATGCCAGTTAAGCAGTATCCAACTTAGTTACATCTCCAGCCCTAAGTATTTCTTCTTCAAGGTTAAAACACCAGCTCTCTAACCTCAGGACTTTGTCTTCTTTTGTGCAGGAAGCTTGTGTATGGCTGGAGGAAGAAACAGCACAGCTGTGACCAGATTCATCCTCCTTGGATTTTCAGATCAGCCTCAGATGAAGGTCTTTCTTTTCGTGATCTTTCTGGGGATTTATCTTCTGACCTTAGCCTGGAACCTGAGCCTCATCACCCTCATCAGGATGGACAGTCACCTCCACACACCCATGTACTTCTTCCTCAGTAATCTTTCCTTCCTGGACATCTGTTATTCATCCTCCACTGCCCCCAAGATGCTTTCTGACATTGTCACAGATCAGAACACCATTTCATTTCTTGGCTGTGCCACACAATACTTTGTCTTCTGTGGAATGGGGCTGACTGAATGCTTGCTCCTGGCAGCTATGGCCTATGACCGGTACACTGCCGTCTGCAACCCACTGCTCTACATGGCTCTCATGTCCCATACTCTGTGTTTAAAGTTGGTGGCTGGTGCCTATATGGGTGGTTTCCTTAGTTCTTTGATTGAAACATGCTCTATCTATCAGCATGATTTCTGTGGGCCCAACATAATCAACCACTTCTTCTGTGACCTTCCTCCAGTCCTGGCTCTGGCCTGCTCTGATATCTTCACCAGCCAAGTGGTGACCTTTATTTTAGGTGTCATTGTGGGGGTGATGTCTGTCCTAGTAGTCCTCATTTCTTATGGATACATTGTTGCTGCTGTCCTTAGGATCAACTCAGCTAAAGGTAGGACCAAGGCCTTTAGCACCAGTGCTTCCCACCTGACAGCTGTGACCCTCTTCTATGGCTCTGGTCTCTTCATGTACATGAGACCCAGTTCAAGCTATTCCCTCAGTCACAACAAGGTGGTATCTGTATTCTATGCTGTGGTGATCCCCCTGATGAACCCCATCATCTACAGCCTCAGAAATAAGGACATTAAAAATGCCATGAGGAAAGTTGTGGAAAGGGACTATATGCTTTCTCATGGTCATTCAGTCTTTTAACACCGGGTGGTGTTTGCATGACAGTCTGGGTGGCCAAACAGTGCAGAAATTCGTGTACGTTTGACAACTTGAACTTCAAGACAATTTGAATGGACCAAGCATATTCTTCCCTCTGTTATACTAAGTTTATTAGAGATGGTTTGGCCGTTACTTGTTCCTAAAATATTTAGCATGAATACATGTCAGTTTCAATGCTCTCTTTGGTGAAAAAAAACCTCACCATGACAAAATAACACTCTGCAATATCAAATTACCTCTTTTCTGTACTTGGAATATGGAGCACAGAGAAACTAAACTGGAGCTCGGAGGCTTCCTTCCTGCTTGCTAACATTAATAGCACCACTAGGCTGTTAGAAGAGAAGTCATCAACAATATCACATAGCTGTGGACCTTGCCAATTACAATACCAAACTGACTGATAGTGAAGAACCACAGGTAACCTGCCCTGTCTCTGCATGTCAGATCCTGCGCTCTCCTGTCCCTGTGCTGAGCCAGAACAGAAAGTATCAGCTTCCCCCAGCACAGATGTCTCTGGTCTTTGAAGAGGGCAGACAAAAGGGGGTCCAACCTGGCTGAACACTGCAATCCCTTATTTTGTGCCAGCACTCTCCTGGTCCACATTGTTCCAACCTTTGAAGAAGGCAGGAGTTAGTAACCTTGAAGTGATAATGACCACTCTTGTGCTATGGAAAGAAGCAATTATGTATTCCCAGGGGGCTGTAACCATGTTATAAAAACATACTGGTTTCCAATAGTGGAATAAATTATTTCTTCCCATGTCAAAAAGGACTTTCTCCAGCTGAGTGATTCTGCCTCCCTGTCTGAACTAATGCTATTGGGTTTGAAGGAAGGCACTCTCCCCTGCCCAATTATGTAACATCAGGGGTGGAAAGCCCCAGCTTATGCATCTTCCTATATCTATCTCAAATCCCTAGAATTGAGGGTCACTCTCCTAACCTGCACAGTAGGAGGGACAGTAATACAGGTCCTGGCTTTCTTTGTTTATTAAATCTGTATTGCAATTTCTGGTGGACTCCTCAGGTTCCCTGGAACTTGGCATAACACTATTGTATGCTCATTGGACTGGTAGTGACATGAACATTCATGACCAGTCACTTTGTGATTGGATCTGAAGCCTGTTCTATTAGAGGGAATTCATGTACCTGGTGCTATAAACATGATCTAAAGCCTGTGACTAAAGAGACCACAGCCACTTTCTGGGAGCCTACTGATAACTTACTGTTGATAAATGAATATGTTTCTGGGCATGGTGGTTTATGCCTTTAATCCCAACATTGGACACAGAAGCTGACATCTTATGGTGAATTCAAAACCATCCTACTCTATAAAACGGGTTCCAGGACAGCCAGGGCTACAAAGTAAGAACCATTTTTAATAAAACAAACAAATAAATTGATGTGTATGAAAACGTATAAGTAATTATGTTTATATCTTTAAGTAATACAACTCTCAGCCTTGGTCAAGAAGACTCTTGTCAGTGGGACATGGTCAAACAGATTTATGACTGGTCAAGGAGCTGAGAAAAAGTGACTTTCAAGTACTCAATTTTAAATGGATTTTACATATAAACATATAACCTTCTTTATCCCCAAGGGTAAGGTAATAACATGGACAAGGAGGGGAGATAATATAAGGGCATGAGGGTGGGATTTATATTATGATGTTTTCTCTTCTAGGAATGGCATGAATATTGAACCCCTGAACTCACAGAATCTTTGTTTACCAGCACAAAACTTGTAGAAGACCAAGTTCTTCAGTGATCCACCCACCCCTATCTGGGAACCTATTGAAAGTTAAGGTTCCTGAGAGAGTGGGGGTCACAGTGCTTCATTTCATCATTTTTTAAATGTTCCTCTGGTAAGCGTCAATGATCCAGCAACAGACTTTACAGTCATCCACATGCAATAACCCCAGTTAAACTCAGTGGGTTTTTACAAGGGGATAGGAAAATAGCAGCAAGAGGTGCTGGGAAGAATGATAGGTCCAAAAGAAATACAAGGGATGAGAGGAAAATGAGAATTGAATATGATCAAGGCACATTATATACACATAGGAAATCTTAAAGAATGCATTTTAAGTTCTTTTTTAAAAGAAAAGTAGTATCTTATCTAAAGCATGCATATTTATGATCCTTCATAATTCATATTTCGCCTAAGAACAATGAAAAGTTCCTGTGATGGTTAGGGTTTGATTTTTTCTAAAGTTCTATTATTTTACTATTTTAAAAAGAATTTTTAAATTATTTTTATTTCTTAATCTGTGTATGTGTGTGTGTTGATTAGTATTAAATATTCATTTGTTACAGCCTAGAATCATGTAGTAAGAGAGGCTGAAGGAAGAATTGCCTAGATCTAGATATCATCTGGGCATGTGTCTTGCTTCCCTGAAGTGAGGTCGAATGTGGAGAGCAACATTACATCCCCTGTTCTCTGTATGTGAGTGAAGAAAGCAGGAAGCCAGCAAGCAGATACGCAGAATTTAATCTTTCTGTGCTCCTGATTGTGGATGTGGTGTGAGTACCTGCTTGCTTGCCTGTATTAAATTCCCCTCAAGGATGTAATCAAATAAACCTTTCCATCCCTGTTTTTTTTTTTGTTTTTTTTTTTTTTGTTTTTTTTTGTTTTTGTTTTTTTTTTTTCTGGCATCTTTTATCCCAAGAACAGAAGAACAGAACCTAAATTCACACACAAACTGGCACTGAGGAAATGGGACTGTTCCTGTGATAACCCTGACCCTGTTTCAGGGGCCATAGGAATTAAAGACTTTGACACTTTGGATTGGAAAAGCTATTGAATGCTGCTGGAAAGATTAAGCTGTTTAAGTGAAATCTCGGAAGATAGTAATATTGAAAGAAATAAGGACAGTGGAGACTTTTTTGATTATTCAGGTGCTGTAGACTTTACTATAAACTGGCCAGAAGACACTTTTGAGAAATTTTAGTTAAGAATATGTGTATGCTGGTCAGACTGGGGCTGAAGAATCTGCTGTGATTAATAAGAAATCTGCACCACTGTAGTAAAACTTGTGCTTCATGAGAACAACAGAAAAGTATTTCATCAGGATTAGAACATAGAAACTCACACAACTGTGGCTCAAATGGGCCAGGTGACATGTGGACCTTACTGCAAAACTTGGCAATAAAGGAAAAAAATTGTCTACATGTTACTGGAGCCAAAGGATAAAAGAGCTTGTGGAGAGAAGTTGAGGCCCAGCACTATGCTGAAGGTCTGAAGACCCTATGGAGAGATAGTTGGTGAAAGTAGACACTCAGTCCTGTGGACACTAGGACACTGAGATGCCATTACCATTGGACATCTCCCAAGGACAGCTGTGGGTATACACTAGAGCTCGAATGGAAAATCTGTGTGCTGGGAGGACAGAGTTGGAAAATAGTCCTACCAAAGCCCTTTTGATGGCAAACAATCACAAAGCACAGATAGTCAGACAGTGGGCAACTGGCCTTGATATTTACACCACTGGATTTTGGTTTTCCTTAAGTGTTATTGTTCACTTACTGTGAAATAAGAATGTTTAAGTGGTATCTTTTTAAATAAGAACTCATAGAGACTTTCAGTTTTTTAATATTTTGAACTCTTGAAGTAGTAAAAGTGCTTAAGACATTGAGAGCTCATTAGAATGAGATTTTTCTTTGTATGATATTAACATGAGTCAGTGGGAACAAGGAGTTAAAAAGTAATGTGTTAAAGTGATATGTTTATGTGTCAAGTTAACAAAGGATAAGTTATGAGGAATATTTTTAAATCTCAACTTGCTACAAACTATCATCATCTGGGAAGAAAGCCCGAGTGAAGGGTTGCCTAGATGAAGTGGATCCATGCAGGGATTCCTTTGCTGCCTTCCTTGGGATGAAAAGGAAGGCATTTCATACACTGGGCCTCAGTATATGTAACAGGAAGGAACACAGGGAGAGAGAAGACAAGGAAATCTTAGTTCCCTTTCTCACTCTTGAATGCAGACATGACATGACTTAACCCAACTGTCGCTCTCTGGATTTCTCTTCAGTTATAGACAGAACTTGAGACTGTATCTAAATAAACCCTTTCTTCCCCTTTATTTTTGCTGTCAGGATATTTTCCTAAAACAGCAATAGTGAAACTAGAAAAGTACATGTTTTATATCATTCTAATGAACTGTCTCTCTGTGAACAGAAAGCCATGAAAGCAAACAATACAGACACAAAATAGAAATTTTTAATCATTAATTAATAATGAAAATTTTTACACTTGAAAAAATTTCAACATATTCCAGGTTCTGTGCAATACTCAATGCACTACACTGAATTATATTTAAAATTTCCATTTTGACATGATATTTGATAGACTATTTTATTGTACTAATACAGTAAAGGGGTCATAGACATAAAGACTTGTGTTATAAATTACCTCCATAGAAAAACTGTATTATTCTCAGTTATATACTTATTTGTCTTCATATTTTCTTGCTGTAAGAGTACAGAATTTTTACAAATTGCAGAATATATATATATATATATATATATATATATATATATATGTATATTTACACTTTTGAAACTTATTTGGAGATGCATAGATAAAGTTTATTTGGAAATTTGCCTGATATGTAAATGAGAGTCTGAGTTTAAGCTCCAGAACTCAAATAAAAATCCAGGATTATACAGCATTCTAAATGGTGAAAAACAAAACATCGCCTTAAAAGGCAATAACAAGACAAGGTGCCTATTCTCTCTTACTAGATGTATTCCTAGCATCCTAGACAGAGCAATAAGGGAACAAAAGGAAATTAAAGGGAAACATATAGAAAAGAGAAAAGTCAGAGTATCCCTCTTTGTACATGACATGACCATATACCTAGAGACCCTAAAACACCACCAAAATATTTATACCTGATAAACACTTGCAGCAAAATGACAGGATACAAAATTATTCTACAAAAATCACTGGTCATCCTATATATCAATTATTAAAACACACTGAGAAAGAAATCAGGGAAGCAATCCCATTTACAATAACCACCCCAACACACAAAAGCCCACCTTGGTTCTTGGTTACCATTAGAATAAAATAATAAGGCCCTATTTTTAAAGATACCCATACATCTGGATCACAGCATATGGAGAGATACTGCCCTGGAAGCTTTCTCCTACTCGCAAGCTTTCATAATGCCAAATGGTGCTGTACAGGCAGCTGAGTGATAAATGTTATCAATGGTTTTATTCAAATGTGAACCTTGTGAGTAACAATGACAGAAAAATATGTCCTCTTCACAAATGTAGCATAAATAACCACATTTCTGGTTTAACCAATTTCTGCTTAGATTTAAGGCACTCAAGGGTGGTACTCAAGCTTGTTACTGTAAAGCTGGCCAAGAATGAAAAGGTAGAGGAGTCTTTTCCCTAGGGAAGAATCTACTGCTGGTATCTTGCTATAAGGACAGTATCATGCTACCTTCTACATACTTACCTGTTTACCTATAGATTAGTACCACAATCAGCCCTCATCAAACAACCTTAATTTTTTTCAGTTGTCAGCAGTCAATACAGAGACTCACTGCTGGTTAGAGTGCAGAGAATATGTAACTGTTGAGTGATAACCCCTAAATGGTATATCTACATCACACACACACACACACACACACACACACACACACATACACCATTGAAAAAGGAAGAGCAGAAAGACTGTAAAAAGCAGCAGTTGTGAAGGACTGCTACAAAACAGTCTTTTCTGGACATGACAGTTCATGCCTTTATGAACTCATAATAGTTGTGGTTGACTACACAGACCAACTGGTCTCATTTAAGCATTGATGGAGAGGCTCAAAAGATCCCACCACCAGTTAAAGGTCTTTGTTTTCTGAAGGCTGATTGGGTAGCAAGATTTGATTTTTCTCAAGGAAGTTTCCCCCAAGAGGTTGCCCACACTCTAGTGAATAGCCTACCCTGCAGGCATGTGTCTGCCTCTCTCTTGGCCTAGTCAAGACTATTGCACATTGGGCTAAACTAGAGGGAGGAAAGCATAGCTGGGCAGGTAGGTGTAGACATATTTTGGACGGCAGTGAGCTCTTGGGGGAATAAATACATACTTGGAAACAGCTTCAGAGAACTGGTTCATTTATTGAGGAGGGGGATTAAAGGGATATACATGTCACTGAGCAGGTGGCCTGGGTCCTTGAGGTACTGCACACATATGCACATACATACACGTACACACACACATATACATATATATATATACATATATATACATATACAGACACATACACCCAGATACACACTACAAATACATACAAGAAAAAAAACTTCCTTAGTGGCTGTACCAAGTCAGACAGACTCTGTGAGATCTAATTCTCCTGTCATACAATTTACACTGCTATAGAAAACTGCTATCAACAACTATGAAAATTCCAACTTTGAAAAATAAGAAAGAAATGAAAAACTTTCATTTCCTCCAAGGAAAAAAGAGCTATAAAGCACTGCATAATAACCATTATAAAAGGAAGCTATCAATTTGAGAGTAGGAGGACATGGGAGGGCTTAAGGGAGGATAGCTTGGCAGTGCATGGGGGAGATAAGAGGGAAAATGATAAAAATTCTTAAATTTATAATAAATGAGTAAACTTATTTATTTATTTATTCATTCATCATGAAAACAAGGGTCTCTAAATCAATAGGACTGATGTTCATATGAACTCTTGGGGACTAAGGTATTATGAACAGGGCCTGAATGTGTCTGCACCAATTAGAGTTCTAGAGCTGACAAATTAGACACGTGCCCCATCTTTAACCAAGAAGCTATCTCCAACTGATAACCATTAGCAATTGAAAATTTCATCTTCTCCAAGGACAAACTACGCTTACGGGTTGGCTGCATGCCCAGCAGTAACTGGTCAACAAAAGAGAATCAGTGGCATCATTGGAGGTTTTTTTTTGTCTCATAGTGTTGTATCAGACCTTTCTTAATCTTATTTTTTAAATTTTACCCTTTATATATTTGTTCTATTTTTCTCTGTTTTTACCCTATAGATTCATTGTATATTCATTATAGATTCCAGTATACTATTTTTATGAGATTCCTCAGTGTGCAGACAAGTGTGTTTCTGTTCTTTGTACTATCTCTTGGGCTCTTTTCCTTGTTCGTTTGTTTGGTCTTATTCTCATGTGTCTTATTCTCATTCATGACCTCTTTTTTCTTATGTTACATGTATATACATGTGTGAATGCACAAGAGTCTGTGGAGTGCCCAACCCTAATGAATACATCAGCAATGCAAACCACAAACCTAAGGCTTCAAGAAAAATTAAAGAAAACAGGGCAGAAAAGATTGTAAGAACCAGACACCAAGGACACATGTTAGTAGATTCTATTCCCAAAACATGACAGGGGAAGATAGACTGATGAACTCTCAACAATTTGCTTACGAAAGCAAGGCCAGCAATTTGCCAATACAATTAGATATACCAATGTGTACAGAGTAAATTCCAATGCCTAGATGAAGAAGAAGACATTTATAATGGATGGACTGTTTTTTATGAAGAATTAGAAGTGCAGAATAATATATTGGAAAGAGTTGTGAAACAGAATGTATAACCTTCATGCTACATAGAAAATGATGTGGTTCCTACAAACTGCTTATGTGGCTTTAGACTCTGTGAGAGCGCGCTTATGAACTAGACACTAGTGTGCAACAGGAGGGAGGCATGAGGAGCCTAATTTACACAAAGTTGCACAAGCTGTAATCTAAAAAGCCATAACTCTATCAGAGTTTTGTGGAAGCAACATTCAAAGTCATAATCATATTTAAGTCCCCAATGTGATGACAGAAAGCTAGTGAATGTCTCCCATCTGGAATTTCCTCTCATGTGCATGGAAATAATATTACTGTCAGGATGATTGGTTTAGGTTAGGAGTTAGTAGGGAAAAAAAATGTCTGTACCTTTAAAAGTGTGTTATTAATAGGGTAGCGTATGTAACTGAAGCAGACTGTTATTAAGCTATGTAAATAACCAACTAGAGGTAAATTCTTTAACATTTTTCATCTCATGATTGCACCCTAAAAGTTGAGAGTTTGAGGACCAGAAGATTTTCTATGTCATTTCTATAAATAGCTCTTAGGTCCGTAGAGTAATAACCCTGAGATCATTATAGGACCAGTGGAAAGTTGAGAATTGATACACATGGCAAAGTGGGCCCAAAATCATTAGGGAAATCTCCACAGCAACCATTACACTTGAGAACTAATGTCTGTAGTGCATTTGCTTTAATTGGTTTCTCCTTCCACCAGAGCTCTCAACAGGATACCAAGTGTGGCTGGTTCACTCCTTGTAAGTGCACAGCCATGTCACTGGCCAAAACCATCCACTTATGAGAGCAATAATGTGCAACTACAAAATACAGAAGGATAAATGGGCTGTTTGTATTGTCCACAAGAACCAAACCTCCTTCCTGGATTGAGGTTAGGGCTAAAGGTAAAGACTTTGAAGCTGGAATCTGTTATCTGAAGACCCATGCAACATTCACAATAGAACATATGAGACAAGGGTTTTAAAAATTGAACTCCATCCATCTCACACACACCTCTCCTTCATTTCCTTAATCTGAGTGTCATTTTTCTCATTTTTTACCTAGTTGTATGACCTTTAGGGAGTGTATTTATCTCAAATATAAAAATCTGTCGTTAACCTGGGGCATGAACTGAGTATTGGACTTTTAAGTGTCTGAGAGTAGAATCCATTACCTTGTTTTGGTCGCTTGTGTATTGAGGGGATAAGGAGATCTTCAACCTAAAGAAACAGTGCATATAAATCCAGAGTTGTGTAAGGCTGCCAGAGAGACCAGACTCAAAACAAACTTAACTTTGTTTCAGAAAGAAAAATGGCTGAGATAAAAATATGCTTGTTTATGCAGTATTTTTCATCAATGTGATAATAACATTTGTTTTTTTCTTCAGAATTCTGCTTTAAAAGTAATAATGATATTTGTAGAAATACACAGCTTGATCAATAATTTTCGCTTAGCTAATGTTAAGGTAAGTATTAAAGAAATGACACAGCACTCATGGCATTTCCTCTGCCCTTTTGGAAGGCTTAAAACAGCTTTTTGTTCTGTTTAGTTGTGCTGGCAAGTCTGATGACAAAGCAGATATCTGAACTCACACAACAGGGGCAGATAGCATGGGTCTGAACATCAGACTTCTGGATTCTTTAACTTGAATCATTTGCTACTCAGCAACATTCTCTGCTTCGCCTGGTTTTGTGCCTCACACACCACAAAGTGATCACATCTTTGTCAGGTCAGCACTGGGAAACATCTCCATTAGCTACCTGTGCATAATGAAGTTCCCACTTAAGGTTTACATCAGAAAAATTCTTTTTCTCTACCTGTCCAGAGAGATGCTGAACACAAGGAACATGCTTACCAAAGACAGTGAGGATGTTCTAAATTATTACTTTACCAAAATTACTTTACTTTGAAAAGTAATCAAAATATTTATTATTGGGAATAAAAATAAAAATCTATATTTCCACAGTGTCTTCTGGAAGTGATGAGTAACTTATGATACCAGAGTGCAATTTGAAACAGTGATGAAGTCTATTGCATATGGTGGATCAAGAGCTTCCCTGAACTAAAGACTTTAAGTCAATGTCTCTGGGATTCTCATAATCCTCCCAGGAAACGTGCAGTTCAATATCACTGGTGCTCAGTTTGTTAGGAAAAGAGAAACTTTAGTTATCTTAAGCAGCTTAAACAAATTCATAGTGTACGGAGCATCACACCTAAACCATTTGTTCTGAACCTTTGACCATATTACTGCTATTTTGTTGTCCAACTAACAAAAATGCCCTGAAATGGAGATAAGCTTTTCTTCAAGACAAATATGGACTACCCCCTTCCACATTCGATGTTTCATAGGAAGAATTCCCAAGATTTCTTCCATGACTTTATTGGGCACATATAAATAATTCTATCACAAATTATATAAAGCAAATCATACTCCAGGCTATTTTCAAAATGCTGTTTAAATATTATTAGCAAAGGATTTGAGGAATTGTGGTGAATGAGTAACTTTTTCTAAATGAAAAAGATAATAAAGATTACTAAGATAATAATCTTGGATACAAAGTTATTTTAAATTAATTTTGAAAGAACAATACAGTCATGAATCTAAAGCAGGAATTACACTAAAAACTGTTACTAAAGCATGAAAGTTACTTACTTCAACCAATCACACATGCCTTCTAGCTCATAAACTCGACAATTTCATAAGTACATTAATAAATATTTCCAGTCAATTTTTTAAATATCTCTTTAAGTCTTCATGACATTTTATTAATCAGATACAATCTAAAAAATGATCAAATTTTTTTTCATACAGAAGAAACACTTTTTCTCCCCACCCCATGGAAACAGAATGGAGTGTTTCTCCCTCTCCATGTTCAGAATAAGAGACAGAAAATGTTAGCATTCCACTTGAGTCAATGGTGTGTTCTTTTTCTCCTCCCCAATACTAACTAGAACCACAGAGACAATGATCAGAGGAAGAAACATTACTGAGATCACACAGTTCATCCTCCTGGGATTCTCCGATTTCCCCCAAGTCACAGCATTGCTCTTCATCACATTCCTCACCCTCTACATTACAGCACTGACCTGGAACCTGTCCCTTGTTGTCTTAATAAGGATGGACTCCTGCCTCCACACACCTATGTACTTCTTCCTCAGCAATCTGTCCTTTATAGACTTCTGCTACATCACCTCTACAGTCCCAAAGATGCTTTCCAACTTCTTCCAGGAAAAGCAAACTATCAGCTTTGTGGGCTGCATAGTTCAATACTTTATCTTTTCCACTATGGGACTGACTGAATCTTGCCTCATGACAGCCATGGCCTATGACAGGTATGCTGCCATTTGTAACCCTCTTCTCTACTCATCCATCATGTCTCCCAGCCTCTGTGCTCGGATGGTGATGGGAAGCTATACAGCAGGACTTATAGGTTCTGTATCTCAGGTATGTGCCTTACTGCAGCTCCATTTCTGTGGCTCTAATGTCATCAGACATTTCTTCTGTGACATGCCCCAGCTGTTAAATCTATCCTGCACAGATACTTTCTTTGCACAGGTCCTACTTGCTATATTAACAATGTTGTTTGGTTTTTCAAATGCCTTAGCCATCATGGTATCCTACGGCTATATTATCTTGTCCATCATGAAGATTGCTTCAGCGAAGGGCAGGTCCAAGGCTTTCAACACTTGTGCATCTCATGTGACAGCTGTTTCCCTATTCTACACCTCTGGTGCTTTTGTCTATTTGAGTTCCAGTTCTGGTGGCTCCTCCAGCTTTGACAGATTTGCATCTGTCTTCTACACTGTGATGATTCCAATGTTGAATCCTTTGGTTTACAGTCTGAGGAACAAGGACATCAGAGATGCTTTAAAGAGGATACAGAAGAAGATGAGTTGATGCTAATAAAAGATTCTGAAACTTCTGGTAGATTTGCCCTACAAAATACACAATTACAATTAACAATTGTATTTTTCCATTAATTAACAAGGATGGGGTTTGCCTAATAAAAATAACAATTACAATTGCTATAGACTATGTATCAATATGGACCATAACTGATTCAATGCTACTCAACTGTGATCATTGTAAGTCCTGCAAGTTTTTTATCTTTATCTTATATCAAAAATAGCCTCTTCTTTTATTATTAATGTACAGTATTTGTGAAACTTCCAAATTTATAAGTTTTTGCTTCTACAGCTGGAGGCTTTTTATTCCTGGACCTTTTTCCTAAGAAGATACATAGCTGAGTCTCTGAAACTTGTCTCACAAATGGCCCTGTATGAGTAAAGAACTATTGAAGAGCAGAGTTATTCTTTGTTTCTGAACAAAGAACTTATGTTTGAAGGAATAAAATGGTTATTGGCTTGGCTGTGCCTCCTGGAAAAGAAATACTTCTGATAGTTAAAGTGTTTCTAAGGCAAATCGGTGCTAACCATCTATCAAGTTTTAGGTCATGCTCCTGTGTCCGCCAGCTATTAGTAGGTGAAAACATGTGGACTAAGACTTCAGTAATGATTAGTTAAATGGTTCGTCTAGAGCTGTTTACCATGAGTGTGATTATTTATTTGATTCTTAAAACCAGAGTCCTGATAAGATTTCATATTTAAATTCCAAATGACAAAAAGCAGAATCTGATACTGTGGTACTTCCTCTCTGCATCCCGTTATATTATGGTTATCTATCCATGTTACATAGATAATGAGATATTACAATCAAATTTCTTCTATTATTACAAATATCAGTGCTATATCTTACAGCAGTACACATATGAATTTGCTGTAGTAAGTTACTGAACACTCAATTTTCTAAAGACTAACAGAAAATGTGGGAAATACTATAAAGATCTCTAAAATTAAAGGACAATCTAATCAAGAGCCTACTAAGTATCCCTCAAAGATCCTGAACACATTTACTGAGAGGGGCTTTCATGGCCTCATTTTTAAAGTCTGGCTGCTTCTTTGTTTTGGCAGGTGAAAACAAGTTTGTGATTAGGACACAGTGGCATCAGCTTGTTCCAAATTTACTTTCCTCTAATTTCTTTGTCACTTAGGATTATACAAGACAATGCCCCAAATCACCTTAACTATGATGGTGTTTGCCTAATAAAAGAGAAACAGAGGTGATTCAAAGATTTGTGGGCAGAAATCTTCAGGGATACTTCACCCTTTGTGCTTTCTCTCTTTGCCACCGAGATGGGCAGTGCTGTGGACTTTGCTCTATCAGTAGATATGGGATACAGATCAAGTTGGCTGACCTTAGCTGATTGTGAAATAGTAAATGAAGTAAAGCTTTGCTATTAAGCTCTTGAGTTTTTTGGTTCTGTTCAACAGAACAGAACCTTGTGCTGTTAACATCTAACTTAGTATGATCAGAAGCTCCAGACACTCAACAAGGCCCAAATTTCCGACTGTAGTCATTCACATCATTTCACCCTCTACAAATGATTTTGTGTCCTCTCACTTGTTTTTACTATAAACATGCTTATAGGGGACTTACAGACAACTAGAACTTCATAGACTCTCCAATATCTCCAAGCCTGAATTTATCAAAGAATGAAAGATAAATATATTCCAAAAAAATTAAGGGAGCTGTATCACCAATAAAACTAGTTATCTGGAATATAGTTAACTATGTATTATGTATTCTCACTTGAAATCATTCAAATTCTTAAGTTCAAAAAGTATTTACTGCATTTCTGGCCCAGAGAGAGGGCCGTGACTGCCATTAAGACTCAGGACCCACCTACAGAGGGCTCAGCCCCCAGAATGCCTTGCAAGCGCTCTTCTGACTGAGCCCACAGGGAGCTTGCCAAACACCCTACGGGCTATCGCCAGAGGTATAGCGTGAGGAGAGATAGGGTGGTGCACTCTGGGATCAGGTCCTTTCTGGCTCAGGGAGAGAGCCTGGTGACCACCATCATAACTCAGGACCCACCCGCAGACACAGAACCCCCAGAGAAGTCTTGCAAGAGCTCTACCACCTGAGCCTATGGTAAGCCCTAAGCCTGCCACATAACATCACCAGCTGTCCGGGCAGGGAATGCCTGGGGATCTCATGAGCAGATAGGGTGGTGTACTCTGGGATTGTTAAATTCTTAAAAATCCTTAATATCTTTCTTTATTTCTTCCTTGACCATGTTATCATTGAGCAGAGTTCAGCTTCCATGTGTATGTGGGTTTTCTGTTGTTTTCGTTATTAAAAAACAAGCCTTACTTAGTTCATGGTGATCTGATAGGATGCATGGGAGTATTCCTATCTTCTTGTATCTGTTGAGGCCTGTGTGTGACTGACTATATGGTCAGTTTTGGAGAAGGTGCCATGAGGTACTGAGAATAGAGTACATTCTTTTGTTTTATGATGAAATGTCCTATAGATGTCTGTTAATTCCAATTGCTTTAAACCTCTGCTAGTTTTGCTGTGTCTCTGTTCAGTTTCTGTCTCCATGATCTGTCCATTGATGAGAGTGTGGTGTTGAAGTCTTACTATTATTGTGTGTGGTGCAATATATGCTTTGAACTTTAGTAGGATTTCTTTTATGAATGTGCATTCCCTTGTATTTGGAGCAGAGATGTTCAAGATTGAGAGTTCATCTTGATAAATTTTTTTTCTGTGATGAGTAAAAAGTGTCCTTCCTTATCTTTTTTGATAACTTTTAGACGAAAATCTATTTTATTTGATATTAGGATGGCTACTCCACCTTGTTTCCGGGGATCATTTGCTTGGAAGTTTTCTTCCCATCCTTTTCCTCTGAGGTAGTGTCTGTCTTTGTCTCTAAGATGGGTTTCCTGTATGCAGCAAAATGCTGGATCCTGTTTACATATTCAATCTGATAGTCTATGTCTTCATTAGGCAATTGAGTCCATTGATGTTACGAGATATTAAGAAATAGTGATTGCTGTTCCCTGCTATTTTTGTTGTTAGAGGTAGAATTATGTTTGTGTGCTTTTCTTCTTTTGGTTTCCTTGCACGATTTTTTTTTTTTTTTTTTTTTTTTTTTTGCTTCTCCATGGGTGTAGTTTCCTTCCATGTGTTTGATTTATCCATCTGCTATTCTTTGTAGGGTCTGATTTGGAGAGATATTTTGTAAATTTGCTTTTGTCCTGGAATATCTTGGTTTCTCCGTCAATGGTAATTGAGAGTTTTGCTGGATATAGTAACCTGGACTGACATTTCTGTTCTCTTAGGGTCTGTATGTCATCTGTCCATAATCTTCTAGTTTTCATAGTCTCTGTTGAGAAGTCTGGTGTAATTCTGATTGGTCTGCCTTTATATGTTACTTGTCCTTTTTTTCTTAAAGCTTTTAGTATTCTTTCTTTCTTTTGAATATTTGGTGTTTTGACTGTTATGTGTAGGGAGGAGTTTCTTTTCTAATTCAATCTATTTGGAGTTCATTAGGCTTCTTGTATGTTTATGGTCAGCTCGTTCTTAATGGTAGGGAAGTTTTCTTCTATGATTTTGTTGAAGATATTTACTGTGCCTCTTAGTTGGGAGGCTTTGCTCTCTTCTACTCCTATTACCCTTAGGTTTGGTCTTCTCATTGTGTCCTGGATCTCCTAGATGTTTTGGGTTAGGAGCTTTTTGGTTTTTGCATTTTCTCTGACTGTTGTGTCAATGTTTTGTATGTTGTCTTCTGCCCCTGAGATCCTCTCTTCCATCTCTTGTAGTCTGTTGGTGATGATTTCATGTATGACCCCTGATTTCTTTCTTAGGTTTTCTATCTCCAGGGTTGTCTCTTTTTGTGTTTTCTTTATTGTCTTCAATGCCTTCATTTGTTTGGTTGTGTTCTTATAGTGATTTTTGTGTTTCCTCTTAAATGGCTTCTATTTGTTTATGTGTATTCTCCTGTCACTATTTAAGGGAGTTATCCACGTGCTTCCTAAAGAGCTCCATCATCATTATGAAGTATGATTTCAATTCTAAGTCTAGTTTTTCATGTGTGTTTAGCAATTCACTGTTTACTGTGGTGGGACAGCTGGGTTTTGATGTTGCCAGATTGTCTTGGTTTCCATTGCTTATGTTCTTGCATTTTTCTCTTGCCATCTTGTTATCTGTGATTATAGGTGATCTTGTTGTCTCTGTCTGAAGCCTGTCTCTCCTGTGAGTCTGAGAGCCTATGGGCTCAGGAAGGAGATTGCTTCTGGGTATTTGGCTCTTAGCAGCCAGGCATTGAGTTCTGATGGCAGTGACTCTGTTCTGTCTCCATGGGCTAGGTTGGAAGAGCACTTGCAAGGCTATTCTGTGGTCTCATCCATCTGGAGGTGGGTCCTGAGTCTTGATGGCAGTCACACAGCCCTCTCACTGGCCCAGAAAGGACCTAATTCCAGAGTGCACCAAGCTATCTGTCCTCCAGGAGCTCCAGGCAATCCCTCCTGGGACATCCTGTAGGGTGGCAAGCTCCTTGTGGGCTCAGTCGGAAGAGCGCTTGCGAGGCTGTTCTGTTAGCTCAGCTATTTGCGGGCAGGTCCCGAGTCTTGAAGGCAGTCACCTGGCACTCTCGCTGGGCTGGAAAGCAAAATCTCAAATTTAAATAAATAAGAAATTATACAAATGAAAACATTAAATATGTATCAGATAAATTCTTTACCACTGTAGAGACCATTACCTTAACTTTGCATCAATTAGAAAGATTTTTACCAATGTAAGATATGACTTTAACTTAGTTACCAAATGAAGATTATGGCTGTACAAATTAATCTGGTTAATACTCCCTGTTAAATTATGACCATTTCTAAATTCCTCATAAAAACAACCTTAGAATATCCATCTTCAACCCCCCAAAGTCCAGGGAATCAGGATGACAACTTTTCATAGGCTTCTTCAAGCTGTATATGGGTGTTGAGATATCTGGAAGAAGGGAGGGAATGAGGAAGCTGGCCAGGCCTCAAGAAGGAAGGCCACAACAAGAATTGCTGTAGTCTCTGATGTCTGTCCTCGCTGGATGTAGATGAAAGTCCCTGAGATCAGGAATCTAAGCAGGCCAGTTCAGCATTCTTATGATAAACATTACCAAAGCTGCACATTCTACAATATGTAAATCTCAAAAGAAACATATTAGCATCAAGCATCTTTTTGTTTGATCTTTTTTAATCTAGTTCTTTAGACTGTCTCCCTCTGTCAAATCTGATCCATATAACTCTGGAAGGCACACAGAGAATATGCACCCTTTTTTAAAACACAAAGACAAACCATTCTCCCAAAATAGAGTGTCCTTTAGTCAACAACTTGTATCTTGTATTCTCTCCCAGAGAAATAATATAACCACAAACTCCAACATCACACCCGCTTTGAAATTTAAAACAATATCAATCTATCCAGCTTTCAGTCTGGAGCATCAGCTCTTCATATTCATAACTTCCCTAATATTTGTATTCTTTCTGCCTTGTGTATAAACTTCTGTTTTAATAACCCTGATAACTTTTAAATATCACCACTCTCTACTTGGAGTCAGTGACTAATTATCCCATTGCCTTGACATCAACATACACCTGTTTAACTGTGTTGTCCTGTATTTATTTAAGAGAGGTATTCATGACCTTCATAGCGTCTTCTAACATCATCTTGAGTTGTGGTTTTAAACTAGGATCCTGCTTTTCCAGTGTGTTGGGGTATTCAGGACTTGTTGTGGTGGGAGAATTGGGTTCGGATGATGCCAAATGCCCTTGGTTTCTGTTGCTTAGGTTCTTGGACTTGCTTCTTGCAATCTGCTTATCTCTGATGTTAGCTGGTCTTCTTGATTCTGACTTGACCCTTCTGTGCTCTCAGGTGTTTCAGCACTTCTGGGGGAACAATTCTCTCCCAGTGGATTCTGGTTATAGAGAGCTGTGGCATAGACTAAGCTCCAGCGGCAGGCAGAAAGGAAAGGATACTGTTCCAGACTGTTCCTCAGTTCCTGAGTCCTGAGGAATCCATGCAGGTCCCTCAGAGCAGAAGTGCTGATCTTACCCGTGGTCTCAGGTGTTTCAGCACTTGCAGGGGACCAGCTCTCTCCCAGCAGGGTCTGGGTACAGAGTGCTCTGGCACAGGGCCAGTTCCGAGCACAGGTGGAAACCAGAATACTAGTGGAAGTGCTTAAGACATTAGGAGCTTGTCAGAGTGAGAATTTCTTTTGTATGGTTATATTAACACAGGACTCTGGGAACAAAGGGTAAAAAAGTTATTTAATTATGGTGATATGTTTGTGCATCAAGTTGACAAGAGGTGAGTGATGAAGAATAATTTTAAAAGTATATAATTATAAATGATTATAGATTGCCACAATCTATAATCTTACTGTAAGGAAGTCTGAATGAAGGGTTGCCTAGATCAAGTGGAACCATGCAGGGATTGCCTTAATTGCCTTACTTGGCATTTTTAAAAAAGCCCCTTGATATGGGCAGCACCATTTTATGTGCTGGGCCATTGAATATAGAAGTGTAAATACAGCAGGGAGTGAGCACACAAGGAAACCTGTGTTTTCTGTGTGGATGTGATGTGAATCATTCCTCTCAGCATGTTCCTTCAATAATAGACTGTAATTTGGCATTGTAAACTAAATAAATCTGTTCTTCTCCTTCATTTTGTTAAAAAAAATAGTAAAATTTAAAAATTACTTCTTTTATGTCATTCTAACAAATTAGTCTATCTGTGAACAGAAGGTCAGCCATGAAAACAAATAAAAAACATACAAAAAAGAAACTTCTAATCATTAATTAATTAATAGAGTTTTCACAGTTTTACATGCACTTCATGCTCATTGTAACTAGTAAGATCTTAATGCACACTATCAAACCTTTAAAAAAAAAAACAAGTACTGACAAAAATGTATTTGTATACTTTTATGCAAAAATGCTTAAAATCTGTACATTTATCTTTGTTTTTTAAAATAAAGTTGTTCAATTAAAAAAATCGAACTTATTCCAGGTTCTGTTGAGTATGCAATGGACTACAATAAATTGTATTTAAATTTTACAGTTTCCATTTTTAAGTTGGTATTTGATAACCATGAAAACATGATAAAATGGTCGGAGACATATGTTGTGTTATAAATTATCTTCATAGAAAGTTTGTATTATTCTCATTTATACACTCTTTTGTCTTCAAATTTTTGCTGTAAATAAGAGTACAGATGACTTTACAAATTGCAGAAGATGTATATTTACACTTTTGAAACTTATCTGCAGATCCAGAGATAGAGTTCATTTGAAAAATTGCCTGATATGTAAGTATGAGGGCAAAATCACAGGATCCAAAGTTAATCTACAAAAAAATAACACAACCCACTTGGATCTTACATACCATGAGTTCTTTACATACTTTTTTGTACTGCCATGGTGTCACTGTGCTCTAAAGATCAGAACAAAAGATTCAGAGAGAGAAGGTTATTTGTCAAGTTGACTATGGGACTGAACCTCCAGCACATCTGGTTTGAATCACTATTTATTACAGTGTCACTGATGTTCTTGAGGGAATGAGTTCTCACATCTGTACTTTCAAAGTGTCAGCCACAGTGCTTAATAGATGCTAGACAAAGGTTAAATATCTGAGCGTTGGGCTTTGAAGCTGAACAGCTGAAGTATCCATCAGCTAAAAAATAAATAATGTAAATTATGTTCATGTGATAGCATTTTACTTAGCTGTAAAGAAAATAAAATTATCAACTTGGCAATTAAATTAATAAAACTTGAAAAGAAATCAAACTGGCTGAGATAACCCAGGCATGTGAAAACAAAAGCCACACACCTTCTCACATGAGTCCTGGTTTCAAACATTTAAATTTGTGATTTACTTGGGTAAACTTTAGAAACCAGAAAACTAGAACTAGGCCAATGGGATAGGATTTTAAAGACAGATTTTAAGACAAGGGGATTGCAGAATACAGGTGCCATGAAAGAGAAGATGGAAAATTAGGTGGAGAAGATTTAAATGAAGAAGTTGGGAGGGCAGGACAGAGGAAGGGATGAGATAACCAACACTAAAGATGCTTGGAAAAGCCTATACAAACCTGCTGTGATTTTAGAATTCTCTCTTTCCCACCCCCCTCTGTGTGTGTGTGTGTGTGTGTGTGTGTGTGTGAGAGAGAGAGAGAGAGAGAGAGAGAGAGAGAGAGAGAGAGAGAGAGAGAGAGAGAGAGAGAGAAGGGAAGGGAAGGATAGTGCTTCTCCTATACATTATCAAACAAAAGCCCAGTGCCAGGTATGAGATATTTCCCTTTTACAGTATGGACTCTCCCAGTAAAACAGGCTGTTGCTACTACTCTTGGTTATCTTTAGAATTAAATAGTAAGATCCTATTGTTGATGATACCATAAATCTGGATCACAGCATATGGAGAGATACTAACCTGGAAGCTTTCTCCTACTGGAAAGCTTTCAGAGTGCCAAAAGTTGCTGTACAGGCTGCTGAGGGATAAAAATTATCGACGGTTGAATCCAGATGAGAACCTTGTGAGCTACAATGACATAAAAATATGTCCTTCCATGCAATTCGTGGCACGGATGCTTTAGGGTTAACCACTTTTTGATTAGCTTTAACCTCTTAAGCCTGATGGTTATCTATCTGTCTTCACTCCTTGTGTATCTTTATAAGGTATACACACACACACACACACACACACACACACACACACACACACACACACACAAACCCTGAATATGAAGTAGAAGTATCTTCTACTCAAGTGGTACTCAAGTTTGGTACCATAAGCCTGGCCAAGAACTAAAAGGTAAGGAAGTCTTAGACCCTAGGGAAGAATCTACTGCTATTAACCTGTTATATGGACATATGTTACTATGAATGGACATAGACACTGCTTTCTAGACACTTGCCCATTCACCAATAGATTACTGTCACACTCAGCCCTCATCAAAGGAGCTTCTTTGTTTTGAGTGGATGGCAGTCAATACAGAGACTCACGCAGCTGGTTAGAGTTCAGAGAATAAGTAACTGTGCAGTGTTCACTACTAAATAGTCTCTCTCTCTCTCTCTCTCTCTCTCTCTCTCTCACACACACACACACACACACACACACACACACACACATACACACACACACACACACTATTGAAAAAAGAAAGACAGAAAGATTGTAAAAGGCAGCAGTTGGGAAGGACTGTTAAGAAACAGTGTTTCTGGACATGACAGGGTTGTTGCATTTGTGAACACATACCAGCTCCAGTTGCCCTCACAGAACAACCAATCTAATTCCAGCATTGATGGAAAGGCTCAAAAGAGCCACCTACTAACTGAAGAGTATTGGTTGCTTGAACCCTAAGGAATAATTTACTGCTACTATCTTGCTATATGGACATAGTATCACACAATGGTGACTGTGTGCCCTGAGAGGTTGCCCATTCTCTAGTGAATAGTCCTACACCATGAGTCTGTGCATGGTTTTCCCTTAAGATAGTCAGTCCCACTGCATAACAGGCTAGACTGGGAATCTTAGCCAGGGGAGTGGGTGCAAGCAATATTTTGGTCATTGGTGAGTGTGTGGGCAAAGAATACACACTCAGGAACATATTTGAAGAACTGGTTAGTTCATTAGGGTAGAAAATGAATTATTATTCCCCTGGGCAGATGGCCAGAATCTCTGGAGCAAGGATTATATGACCATGCACCACTGGCCATAACATGTGTGCTGGAAGGTTCTTCTACTGTATACTCAGGGTCTGGGTGGGTGGGGGTGGGAGGAACCATAGGTGGTCCAACAAGGAGTGAAGCCTGATAATTGTCAGGGTAATAAATTCTTACTAGGGGCATGCCCAGCTGTCCTGAGGTAGCTGAAGGCTGTTTTTGGAACTACATTGTCTGACCACTGCTCTGCTGGCTTCCATTAGGCCTGCTGAACAAGGAATAACCAAGTAACATCCATTCACCTTAATTTACTGATTGTCTCCTGGGGCACACCCAGCTGTCCTGAGCTAGATGCAGGCTGTCTTCAGAGATCCATCACCTGGCCAGTGCTCTGGTAGGCTCCATCAAGCCTGCTGAATAAGGAACAACCAGGATAGTTACCTTTACCTCAGTCCCCCCTGCCTGTCCCCTGGTGCACACTCAGCTGCCCAGAGCTCACTGAAGGCTGCTCCCAGAGCTTCATTGTCTGGTTACTACTATGCTTGCTTCCATCAAGTTCATCAAACAAAGAACATCCAAACCTGCAACACCAAGAATATCAGTACAAGTCCACTCACGGAAGGCCTGCTGCACTGGGAACATACAGATTACATCTGCCTCCACAGTCCCTGATGCACCAGAAACATGCAAGGACAAACAGATGGATAAGGGCCAGAGTAAGAACACAAATAACAAGAACCAGGACAATAAAGCACCTTCGAAGCAAAGCTATCTCACTCCAGCAAGACCTAGATATCCTAAAACAACAGAAACATAAGGAAATGACCATAAATGCAACTGTAAAAAGGTTGTAGGTGTCTTTAAAGAAGAAATTAATAAAGTTCTCAAAAAAATACATGAAAATACAGTTAAACAGGTAGAGGTCTTTAAAGAAGAAATGAATTCATTTCGTTTTTTTATAATGAGACACACTCTTTTTTAATTAATTAGTTTATTTTTTATATAAGCACACTGTTGCTGTCTTCAGACACACCAGAAGATCTCATTATAGATGGTTGTGAGCCACAATGTGGTTGCTAGGATTTGAACTCAGGACCTCTGGAAGAGCAGTCGGTGCTCTTAACTGCTGAGCCATCTCTCCAGCCCATGAATTCATTTCTTAAAGAAATACAGGAAAATACAATTAAACAGGCGAAGGAAATAAAATTGTTTGAGACCTGAAATTTAAAATGGAAGCAATAAAACAACCAAACAAAAACACATACAATGTCGGGACTCCTGGAGATAGAAAACCTAGAAATGAGAACAGGAACAACAGACACAAGAATCATCAACATAATATAAAAGATAAAAGAGCAAATATTAGGCATAGAAGATATAATAGAAAAAATTGATACATCAGTAAAAAGAAAATGTTAAATCTAAAAAATTCCTGAAATCAAACATTCATGAAATCTGAAATACTTGGAAAGACCTTACCTAAAAATAATAAGCTAGAAGACGGGTGAAGAGTCTCAACTCCAAGAACACACACACACACACACACACACACACACACATATATATATATGTGTGTGTGTGTGTGTGTGTGTGTGTGTATTTATTTATTTATTTATTTATTTCAACAAAATAACAGAAGAAAATCTCTAAAGCCTAAAGAAAGACATGTCTATAAATGCACAAGAAGCTTACAGAATGCCAGTTAGATTGGACCAGAAAAGAAAATCCTCCCACCACATAATAATCAAAATACAAAATCTACAGAACAAAGAAAGAATATTAAAAATTGCTAGGGGAAAAAGCCAAGTAACATACAAAGGCAGACCTATCAGAATTGTATTGGGCTTCTCAACAGAGACTCTAAAAGCTATAAGGGCCTGGACAGAGGTCTTATAGCCTCTTATAAGCCACAGACGCCATCCTAGATTATTGTACACACCAAAACTCTCAATTTCTACAGATGGATAAAACAAGATGTTCCAAGAAAAAAATTTAAACAATATCTATTCACAAATCTAACCCTACAAAACAAGAATAATTAAAGGAAAATTGCGACCCAAGGGTTAACTATACACTAGAAAAAACAGGAAAGAAATAATTCCACACTAATGAAGACAAAATTAAGGAAGCATACACAACAACAGCAACACACACACACACACACACACACACACACACACCACCACCACCACCACCACCACCACTACCACCAACAAAAACAACATCAAAATAACTAACACTCATTAGTCATTGTATCTCTCAACATCAGTAGACTCAGTTCCCCCAATGAAAAGACACAGGCTAGTAGAATGGATGTGAAAACAGGATTCAGCATTAAGCTACACATAAGAAACATACCCCATTAACAAATGCAAATTACTACCTCAGAGTAAAGACCTGGGGGGTGTAGCCATTCAAATATCTAATAAAATTGACTTTCAACCAAAATTAATCAAAAGAGGCGGCGAAGGATACTTTAAACTTGTCCAAGGAAAAATTCATCAAGATAACATCTCAATTCTGAACACATATGACCCAAACCCAAGGAAACCCACATTTGTGAAAGAAACATGAATAAAACTTAAAGTACACATTGAATCCCACACATTAATAGTGGGAGACTTCAATACTCCACTCTCACCAAAGGAAAGGTCATCAAAACAAAAACTAAACAGAGAAATGACAAAACTAACTGAGGTTGTAAATCAAATGGATGTAACAGATATCTACAGAACCTTTCACCCAAACACAAAAAAATATAATTTCTCCAAAAAAAAAAAAAAAAAAAAAAAAAAGAATATAACTTCTCAGCACTTCATGGACCCTTGTCAAAAACTGTGTACTAAGTCACAAAGCTAGCCTCAAAAGATATAAGAAAATTAAAATAATTCCTCGTATCTTATCAGATTACCAAGGATTAAAGCTGGATTTCAACAACAACAAAAGAAACAACAGAAAGCTTACAAACTCATGGAAAGTGAACAACCCTCTACTCAATAATCACTGGGTCAGGAAAAAATAAAGAAATTAAAGACATTCTAGAATTCAGTGAAAATAAAGGCACAACAAGCTCAGACTTATGGGACACAATGAAATCCATGGTAAGAGGGAATTCATAGCACTAAGTATTATCACAAAGAAATTAGAGAGTTTTCATACTAGCCATTTAAAAGTACACCCGAAAGCTCTAGAAAAGAAAAAAAAAAAGAAGCAAACACACCCAAGAGGTGTAGAACACAAGAAATAATCAAACACGGGGCTAAAGTCAATCAATTAGAAACAAAGAAAACAATAAAAAGAATCCAGTAAAACAAGTGCTAGTTAATTGAGAAAATAATATAGACAAACCCCTAGCCAAACTAACCAAATGGCAGAGACTGTGTGCACATAAGCGAATAAAAGGCAAAGGGGAATAATGAGAGACACTGAGGAAATTCCAAGAATCATGAGGTCTTACTCTACAAAACTGAAAAATCTAAAGGAAATGGATGATTTTCTAGATAGACAGCACTTACCAAAGTTAAATCAAGATTGGGTAAACCATCTAAACAGTTGTATAACCCCTCAGAAAATAGAAACAGTCATCAAAATTCTCCCAACCAAAAGAATTCCAGGCCCAGATGGTCTTAGCACAGAATTCTACCAGACCTTCAAAAAAGACTTAATAACAATGCTCCTCAAAGTATTCCACAAAATAGAAAAACAGAAGGAACATTGCAAAACTAATTCTGTGAAGCCACTATCCCCCTGATATCTAAATGATACAAAGACTCAGTAAAGAGAACTTCAACCAATTTCCCTTATGAACATTAATGCAAAAATACTCAATATCATATATATGATAATTAAATAATCAAATTAAAGAATGTGGTAGAGATAATTCTTTATAAAGGAATCTCAAATGGCCAAGAAACACTTAAAGGAATGTTCAGAGTTTTTAGTCCAGAGAAATACAAATCAAAATGCCTATAAGATTCCATTTTATACCTGCTTACAAGTGACATGGTTTTTGAGAGTGTGGAGAAAGAAGGACACTACTCCATTGCTGATGGGTCTGAAAACTTATATACAACTATATGACTTCTGGGCATATACTCAAATGACACACTACTGTATCTCATAAACACTTGTTTAACTATGTTTATTGCAGCTTTATTCATAATAGCCAGAGACCAGAAACAACCTAGAAGCTTTTTAACTGAAGGATGGTAAAGAAAATGTGTTGTGTCTGCACTATGCGGTACTATTCAGCTATTAAAAGCAAAGGCATTTTGCAATTTGCAGGCAAATTGATGGAACTTGAGAATATTATCTTGAGTGAGATAATGCAGTACAAGAAAGACAAGGATAGTGCGTACTCGGTTATAAGTGGACATTAACCATAAAGCACAGACCCAAAGAAACAAGGTAATAAGGAGGGCTCATGGGAGGCTGCATGAATCTCACTCAGAAGGGGAAACAAAATAAGTCATCAGAGGAGGATGGAGAGAGGGAACTGTGTGGGAGAAAGGTGAGGAGGGATATGGAGATGGTGATAAGTTGTTGAGGAAAGAGAAGAGCGCAGGGATTGGGGATGGAAATCAGTGGGGGTCATCTGTGGAATTAGCTGGAGACCTGAAATGGAGGAGGTTATGGGGAGTCTATGAGGGTAACCCTATCTGAGATTCCTACCAGCCAGAAATTTGAAGAGGTCACATTCTTAGCTAAGCAGGACCTCTAGTAGAAGGAGTAAAAAATCAGCCTACCTACAAAACCTTCAACCCAAAATTTTTTCCTACCTACAAGATGCAAAGGGATAAAAAACGGAGCAGAAACTGAAGAAACAGCCAACCAATGACTGGCCTTACTTGAGACACATCCTATGGGAGAAAGCCAATGCCTGACACTACTAAGGATATGCTGCTGTGCTTACAGACAGGCACTTAGCATAACTGTCTCCTGAGAGGCTTCACCCAGCAGCAGATGGAAACAGATGCAAACATCAGGTAAAGTTCAGGGAGTTTTATGGAAGAGTCGGGGGGATAAAATTGAGCAAGCTGGAGAGGTTAAGGAAACCACAAGAAGATAGATAAAGAGTCAACTAACCTGGACCCATAGGAGTGCACAGAGACTGAACCAGCAATCAAGAGCATGCAGGGACTGGACCTAGGGTCCCCACACACATTTGTAGAAGATGTGCAGCTTGGTCTTCATGTGGGTCCCTTAATACTTAGAGTAGAGGATGTCTGTCTCTGTTGCTTGGCATTAGATTCCCTCCCCCTAACTGGGCTGCCTGGGTGGGCCTCAATTGGAGAGGAGATGTTTAATCTTGCTAGGACTAGGTGTTCCAGGGTGGGATGATACGCAAAGGAGTTCTTCTCTGAGAAGGGCAGGGGTAATGGGGTGAGAGATTATTGAGGGATTGATTTGTAAGGAATTTGTAACTGAGAGAAGGGGGGCTGTGATTGGGTTGTAATAGGAATAAAACACATAAATTATGAAAAAAATGCACTAGGGTTGATGGTGGGGCATCAGACTTTATGTCCTCAGACAGCATGGAGGATAGAACTAACTCCTGCTGTGCTTGTCTGAAGTAAAGAGGACTGAAGCTCCCCTTAATCTTTCCTCCACAATCCGGAACCATATGGACCTAAACTACACCAATACACATACATATAAATAGTACTGAATGGACTCAGTGGGGAATACAGAAAGACAATAAAGAGAGACACATTTCATAGGGCAAGCTCTGACAGGAATTAGAGGAAGAACCAGTGATTGATATGATTGAAATTTATTATATGCATAAATGAAACACTCAAGTAATGGTATAAATTTGTTGCATGTTTGTGGGAAACTCTCTAATAATGATAAGGAAGGACATATGGAGGGAAGAAACACAGGGAGAAATTATGTAGTTATATAATAATCTCAAAAATAAAGTGTCTAAGGAATATCTGAAGATAACATGAAAATATAATGACAGTTACTAACAATTGTGTCAAATCTAAGCAGCGCGGGAACCAGTGGCCACTGTCTGCACATCACGGTGCTGTTCTAAACCAGAGACATGGAACCACAAACTTACACCTCAATTGAGACTACTGGACAGAAATGACAACTTGGTTTGCATAATTCTCTACAGTCTCTCCTGGTCCTTTGAGCTTCCTGAATGTTGCAGGACTTTTCTTGGGGATATATAAATAAAACACAATGATCCAAATACAGATGGAACAAACAGATGAAAGAAAAAAATGATTACATCCAAGCCCTGCTCTGTGAAACAATGACTTTATTGAGTTATTTGCCAAACCAAGAATGACAGTATCAACAATGATTCTCTCTATGCAGCATATTTGACTAATGAGCAGCTGCCCTCCTGGGGAGCTCTAGCCCCTAGCCAATCATGCACATCCTATGTACTCTGGTGAAAAATAAACAACCACATGTGATCATATACGAAACTGAAGGGGGCAGAGCGAGGAATAGTGAATATAACCTCAGGCAAGGGTGTCCTGATGCCATGTTTTAAGAAGAGAGTTTGTTTGCATGTGTTTTTTTTTTTTTTTTTTTTTTTTTTTTTTTTTTTTTTTTGCTTGTGACATAGTCTCACTCTGTAACCCAAGTTGGAATGACACTTTGTAGCCCAGGTTGCCCTAAAGCCTATGGAAATCCCCTGCCTTATTAAAGCTGGAATTATAGGTGTAAATCACTACTGTTGGCTCTACAGACAATGTTAACATTCTATAATTTTCATTTCCATGGACATACTTATCTCTGTACTAGTATAAATACTTAGTTCTGGTGGCTGAGAACCAAGGCATTCTGTAAGGCATTTCTGCTTGATGATGGTGAAGCTCATGTCTACCTGGAGAAAAGAGTTGCACTGCTATACTGAGAAATGTCATCTTAAAGTTTTACTTATTCTACCATGATCACGTCACTCTTAAAACCACATAATACTAAAACACAAAATACTGAACATGCATAGACAATGACAAAGAACATGCCAGTCCGTCATGGGTTGGTTGTTATCATGTGTTGTTACTCTCCACCTACAATAAATTCACACAAGTCTTCTCAGACCATACTCTTGGAGTGTTCTGATTGGATCTATCAATCCAGGGTAAACTTTCTGGTTGTGATGTAGAAAAGGAAGAGAAATCAGGTCTGGCCATCTCATAAATTCCTTCTGGCCCATAAGATACTGCTAAAGGTCATAACTTCAAGATTCAAAAGATCAAACGATCAGAACAAGGAAATGATGCTGAAGAAGCTATAACTTTCTTACATTTTTAATTCATTATTCAAGTTCTCATGTTTGTGTCTGACCTACATGTTATTAAATGACTAAGTAGTGAGTTTTTGACATAATCAAGCTGTTTCTGATTAGTCCTCCTAAAAGGCACAAGAAGCCAATGTATGGCTTTGTTTCTTTCAAAAGGAGACTTTCCATATGATCATCCTCACCTGCTCAGGATCACAGAATAATCGATGGTGATGGCCCAGGTTGTGCACTACATCTCCATACTGATGTCACAGAACTCGTAGAATCTGAGATCAGAAATTTGATCAAGAATTTTCTCTGAAGGCCTTTCTTGTAATTTAACAGTTTTCAGGCATCCACAAATTTCTCAATGTGAGATTTCTAAAACACCTATAAGTAGAGTATTTAATTAGGAAATAGCTCATTTATAACATGGAAATTATGCTGCTAGTACTAAAAATGATGTATTTCAAATGTCCCAAATCAATTGTTCATTTATATTGGCATATTGTCTGCTTCAAAATCATTTTTATCTGGCATACCAGACTTTGTAGCATTCCAGCCATGTACACATGATTGTAATTCTGACATGGGATCGTGGTGAAACCTCATCTTTAACCTTATCTGCACATTGTCTTTTTCTGCAACCTATTCAAGGCATCTTTGATTTCCCTGTTCCTCAGACTATATATCAAAGGGTTCAACATGGGAATCACCACAGTGTAAAAGACAGATGCAAATCTGTCAAAGCTGGAGGAGCCACCAGAGCTGGAGCTCAAATAGACAAAGATGCCAGAACTATAGAAAAGAGAAACAGCTGTCACGTGAGATGCACAAGTGTTGAAGGCCTTGGACCTGCCCTTCGCTGAAGTGATCTTCATAATGGATGAGGCAATATAGCCGTAGGATACCATGATGGCTAAGGCATTTGAGAAACCAAACAACATTGTTAATATGACAAGTAGGACATGCGCAAAGAAAGTGTCTGTGCATGATAGATTTAACAGCTGGGGCATGTCACAGAAGAAGTGTCTGATGACATTAGAGCCACAGAAATGAAGCTGCAGCAAAACCCATATCTGAGATAAAGAACTTACAAGTCCCGCTGTATAGCTTCCCATCACCATCCGAGCACAGAGGCTGGGAGACATGATGGATGAGTAGAGAAGAGGGTTACAAATGGCAGCATACCTGTCATAGGCCATGGCTGTCATGAGGCAAGATTCAGTCAGCCCCATAGTAGAAAAGATAAAGTATTGAACTATGCAGCCCACAAAGCTGATAGTTTGCTTTTCCTGGAAGAAGTTGGAAAGCATCTTTGGGACTGTAGAGGTGATGTAGCAGAAGTCTATAAAGGACAGATTGCTGAGGAAGAAGTACATAGGTGTGTGGAGGCAGGAGTCCATCCTTATTAAGACAACAAGGGACAGGTTCCAGGTCAGTGCTGTAATGTAGAGGGTGAGGAATGTGATGAAGAGCAGTGCTGTGACTTGGGGGAAATCGGAGAATCCCAGAAGGATGAACTGTGTGATCTTGGTAATATTTCTTTCCCCAATCATTACTTCTGTGCTTGTGCTGCTAAAATCAAAAGGGAAATAAGACGATGCATTGCTGACTCAAGTGACATTGGAGTATTACATTAAAGACAGACATATAAACTTTAATGACTCCTTTCTTACTACAATGCCTAAGAAATAATGTGATCACACACAAGAACGTGTACAAACACAAATAAGCGCGCACACACACACACACACACACACACACACACACAGACTGACCTAGATTATACAGTTGTGATTTGCAATTCTGACACAATGTTCTGTAACAGAAGCTTATGTTGCTATGGCGTATGGTAAAAAGAATCATTCTTTCTGTGAAAGTATTATGTATAGGGCCCAAAATAAATTCTACATTTTCTTTTCCTGATATTGCTGTAAAATACTTTAACTGGTAATAATTATCAGCATGATTTATAATAATTTCTTTAATCTTTCACAAATTTGTTTAACACAACAACATCCCCAAACTGGCCCGGATGAAAGTATCATGATTTGTAATTCTCACGTATTTTGAGGTGCAAACGAGTCTCAGAATATACTGACACTCAGCGGGAAAGCAAGTGCACTGTTAACATTGATAGCTCATTATTCTCACAATGACAAGACATGCACCAAAGGAATAAATAGACATTTCAAAGACAAATGTGTTGATAAGAATTTTCAAATGACAAGTTTAGTAATTTAGATTACTGTGGAATGAGTAAACCTCCACCAATAGAATCTAAGATCTAACTCACTATAGGGAAATTATTATGTTGATATTCTCTTGGGATAAAGTGTAACTTCTAAACAGAAATTATAAATTAAAGTCATGAAAATGAATGATAAACCTAGTTAAGACAAAAATAATAAAATGAAATTAACTGTGTGTGTTAATAGTCCCAAAATATACAAAGACAGTACTGCAGCACCTTCTGTGTGAACTATATTTTCTACATCAGCAAGGGACAAGCACCACAGCTCTGATGAGTACAAAGAAACACTCTCCTAATCTTGTATAAGTTTGTGTGTATAATTGCTCTTACATATGTAGTCAATGTCTCTGTTTGTCTCTTTCTCTATTTTTTTCTATTTCACACACATATTCAGAGATTAACAGAGAGCCTTACATGTGCATACATACACACATAAACATACAATCGTACACATTATATGAAGCATTTTTAAAGTTCCTCTAGAAATGCTCAAGAGACTGAATGACATGAAGGACACAACATGGCAAAGCTCTAATAATGTTAGCGATTATTCTTGTTGCCATCACCTCCCGATGTAAAATGCAGTTAATGAAACAAAGGTGACATATCAACGACCCCTTGAGGAACTAGGCCCTACAAACATTATTTGTAGGTCTCAATAACTATTGTAGATAGTTATTGGAATATTAATTTCTATCTCATATAATTTTTCTAACTGCCAGAGTGCCCAATGGTGCTCCTGCATTTGTTTTTATCCACCAAGTGCCATATAGAAGACAGTGCTGAAAATAGGGGACTGAGGGAGGAGTTCTCCTTAGTGTTAAGTCTTATGTTCACTTACATGTGCATCCACCACGAGTATATGTTGAGTGTATTATCAACCTGTATTGTTCAACTTTGAACATGAAACTCAAAATCTTAGTTTTGCTGAATTTTCAATATCGTCTTACGAACTTACTCATCTTTCTATATACTATACACTGAACAATGTGGTTTCTCAGGTCATCCAAGATGAGTTAACTTTAATGGAAACGTTTTGGAATTATAAACTCTCATGGGTGACATTTTTAACATAAGTTTACTTGGTCAGTTTAATAAACATAAGTGAATCACCCAAGATGGTTGAAATTTATGTCACTCTCTCACAACATTCTGGTGAGATGGGCAGGCACACTCACATATATTCTATGTAACCCATGATTTCCAGGAAAGAATAAAAACTTATGAACTACTATTTTTACTCTTAGTATTTTTTCAGAGTAATTTATTGAAATGTTGGAAAATGGGGAGAAGACTGTACTCACTTTTTTTATTAGTGTTCTGGGTGTTTAGCAACTCTCAAAACAATTTAAAGTAGAAAGGCTATTAAAAAATTGGCTGAGTATGTACAGCTTATCAATGATGATATAATAATAACATGCCGAGTTCAGTGAAATGTGCTGGGAATAGTAAGTCAAATGTGGGTGCTAAGTAAGGAAAACGTGAGTAAGAGAAACTTAATGCATACATAAACCAGAACTACCTGTGCTTGGGGTGGACACTTAGACCAGCACTACCTGAGCCTGGAGTGGTCACCTAGACCAGTACTACCTGTGACTAGAGTTGGCATCTCTCACATCCTCACTGCTAAAGCTGGTGTCTCTGGGGCCACCAAAAGTGACAATGGAGAACTATTTGGAGTTGAACAGTCTACTGGAACTGTGCATGAGTACTCTGCCATATCATAAGACTTGGTTTGTCTCTTACAACTGAAAGTCATGAACCAAAGCTATGCATCTGGATAGAATATAATTTCTATTGTTTCAGAAACATCACCCTGGTGAGAAAAATGCCATAGTGAGTTTCAGGGACTGAAAAAGTTGTGATATATGGAGAATCAGGCTTTGGTCTTCGAAAATCTAAAACAGCCAATTCTTATTATTAACCCAGATATCCACTTTTAGCTTTTAACATCACCTAGGTTTTACAGATAACCTCTTAGCCCAAGCTGACCTGATTACCCCCATTTTAATACATAGAAAATGGAAAGTAACAGAATCCATGTATAATACATAGTTAAGAATTCATCAAGAACCTCTCACCCCAGACACTGACCTGAAATTTTAAACACAGGATATATTTTTCTCTAAACAACAGATTATTTGAGTAAGTACAAAAAGAAACTGAGGGAAAATATGCAAAATATGGAGGTTAGAAGAGGGGCTAGGAGAAAAATGGGAGAGGCTACTCCCCATAAAATAGTCCTCCTGTAAAAATGAAGGAACTAGAGATAGCTGATTCTAACTGCAAGTCTTACCCTCTGACCGTCTCCAGAAACTGCAGGAAGATGGAGTTCTTGCAAAATGTTGAAACTGCCAATATTTCAAGTAGTTTTCCAGGAGGGACACTTGTATATTTCTAACAGATACTTTTGGCCATTAACCTAGCTGGCTGCTCACACAAAGTAAGACAGCAACACTGGGGAATCCTCTTAAATATGCTGTGGAGAACCAAAGTGTAAAGGAAAGGCCAATTAGAGAAAACACACCATAGACTCTTGTTCTCTGGCATCATGGTTGTCATGGAGATCTTTCTAATAATTAAAGGCCCAGTTTTCCATGTGCATCAATTCCTAACTTCCCCTGTGATGACACCATATCATAACATGCCTGACCTTGAATGCATTTGTCTGCAAAGGACATAGGTTTCTTCCAGTCCCCAAAACTCAATTTTAGGTGATAAACTTGAAATCAAAGATGTCAAAGGATTTTTGCAAGACAGAATGGCTAGCTGGTAATATCACTTGACATCAGTAAATGTATATGTATACATAGAAATCAGTTTATATGCATACACAGTCTCTCAAATATCTATTGTGAATAAATAATTCAGCAGCTCTAACAGACCTGCAGTGTATAGTATCTGTAAGTGAATTAGTCAGAGCACCAAGTTATCTGCCAGTTTATGATAAGAAACTGAAATTCAAGAAAAGAATTACTTATCCTTATTATAACCTTGGTGTTGGTATCATAAAATAAAATTTAGTTTGAGATTTCAAAGTTTCATCATTCAATGGACTACTTTTATCAAGTTTATGTCCTTATCTTCTGGTCCCACATGGTGGAAAGAAAGAGTTGACTCCCAAAGGTAGTCCTCTGTCCTACACACACACACACACACACACACACACACACACACACACACACACACACACGTTTTTAAAAGTTGGGTGGCAGAATTCTGGCATTGTCACTTACTAGTTTGTGTCTTTGTGTACATTACTCTCAACCTCAGTATTTCCATCTCTTAAATGTCATTAATAATGATGCTTGTGACATTTCAGTACTCTGAAGATAATTAGGTTAGATGTAGATTATAAAATCTTTATATTTCATAGTATTATTATACCTTCTGTTTATTAATGGAATGTACACATGCAATTTAGACTTCTAACATTTCCTATATGACAAATCCATCAGAGAAATTCTTTTATTAAATAAATTGTACAGACCAGGGGCAATGAATAATTATAGCAAAATAGTGTCATCCAGACATAGCACAGCAATTGCATATAAGAACTCACAGGAAGCTATGGCTTTAGGCTCAATACCTATACCAGGCAATCACTATCATGTACTGGGAGGCAGTAATGAGTTTCTGAAGTGGAACTTTCTCAAAATTTCTGGTTTCATTGGAGACTCAGCTGTGTCATATGATGTTTTACTGGAAACTGTCTTATAAGAGGATGTTTTTGCTGAGAACAGACACATGATGTTTTTCTGGAAGTCGCATGGATAAAGATTCTGTGATGTTTTTCTAGAGTGCCCACTTGAGAGAACACATGATGCTTGAGAAGGATATCAATATAACCCAACAGAAAGTGAACAATGCTGTGTGGTATTGGTTCACCTGCCACTCTTTGCTGGTCTTTGTTGGGCTTTGCTGATACTGATCTTTGCTGACGATACTGTGTGATATTGGTTTGCCTTGCCACCTTTGCTGGTTATTCTTTGTCATTACTTTGTAGAAATAAATATCCCAAATATCTCAAGGTGGTATTCTGGTAGCTTCTTGCTACTTCTACACACTCAGGCTGATTGGCAGTGCCTGATTCATGAATGATGTTTTCGAGTCAATAGAACCACTGCTGCAGATTCATGTGATTTGAACTAACAAAACAAATTGGATTCACCTCAAAGAACTATTTCTAAACACGTCAACATCCTCATTTGCTTTAATAATTTTTCCTTTCCACTACCTCTGGTAGGTGGTAGGCTAGAATAAAGTTTAAATATTTAAGTGCTCTTATTAAACAAGGTCTTAAAAAATATAAGTCTACAAGTTTCCACCTTTAGATGAGGACCTCATGCCAACTGATTCTCCCTAAAGAGGGAGAATTATTTGACATTTCATGTATGTAGTTCCTGATCAATACTGACATCACAATGTGGACTCAGCAGGTTTCAAATGGAATACATGAAATGAGAGGAGGGAGGGTGGTAAAGGGGTAAGGAGGAAATTGGAAGTGAAAGAAGAAAGAGTGATCCTGATCAAAATACATTATATTCATTATAAAATTTTCAAACAATAGACTTAAGAACCTGAGGACCATAGAAAAACATGTGCCTCCCTCAGGTAGCATCACACACACCCATAGGCCCCAGACACCCAAAAACCTCATGGTGGATGCAATGTGCATCTCCCATGGGTTTCTAAGGATTTGCTTCAAAAAATCCTGCTAATTCTAGGAAGAATTTGTCACTATGTGCAAGGACCAATTTTGATACCCCAAATTTAGCACCAACACATTTTTGGTTTATTTTAACAAAACATAATATAATAAAATAAAACAAAAATCAGACACATCAACATTGGACAAGCCAAACCAAGAGAAGGAAAACAGGCCAAGATGAGACATAAGAATTGAAAGCCCACTCATTCACAATCTTGGGAGTCTTGTCAAAACCCTAAGCTGTAAGCTTTAATCTATATGCAGAGGACCTGGTACAAAAACCCATTGTTACTGCTTCAGTCTCTGTTCAAAATGACTCTGCGTTCCAAAAAGCTATGCTCAGTTGACTTATAGGGCCTGTTCTACTGCTGTCCTACACACTCTCTGGCTATTATACTCTTTGCTTCTACTTCTGTCATGCTCCCTGAGCTCCGATGGGAAGAATTTGAAGGAGAAATCCCATTTGGGGCTAAGTGTTCCAAGTTCTCTTGCTTATTCTCTGTGTAATGTTTGTATTTTTTTTCCATCTGCTGCAAGAAGAAATGTCTCTGATGATAGATGAATAAGGCACTGATCTTATTGCAATTGTGATAAGGTATATTATATCATTAGAAGTCACATTTTTGTTGCTTTTTTTAAAAGAACAGCAGCATTTGGTGTAACTCGAGGTTTTGGGGCTATCTAATTTCTGGTTCTATACCCAAGCAGTATAAGTTGCATCTCACGGAGTGAGACTTAAGTCAAATTAGATATTGCTGTTTACTCTCACAAGTATTATGAGGCCTCTATTGCCCTAACATATTTTGTAGGCAGGACAGCCTTGTAGATTAAAGAGTTTGTGGCTCAGTTGGTATTTACATTTCTCTTTTGATAACCTACAACCTTTGTGCTTAGGTCAAGAACCCTTTTGGAGGTAAACTGGTAGTGTTACTGGTACCTGTGTTTGGTTACAAGAGATGACATGTAAAACTTTGTTTCTTGTTATCTGGAGACTTCAGTAGGATCCTCTTCATACATTTTAGGAGATTTTCACAGCACTGGTTTTCATACTACGCCCTCAAATCCCCCTCTCCATTATAGCTATCTTGCCCTGAATTCCCTGATTCAACATCATTTTCCCTTTCACCTTCTCACCTAATCCTCCTGATCCTATCACTTCTCCCAGTCTATCATAAAATCTGTTCTATTTCTTCTTAGGGGGATCTATATGTCTTCCCCTATATTTTTCCTCTAAACATAAACTCTCTGGATCTATGGTGTGTACCTTCATTATTATTTAGTTAATGGCTAGTATCTACATATAAGCAAATACATACCATACTCATCTTGATCTATGTTACTTCAATCAGCATAAATACTTTGTTGTTGTTTCATCCATGTGACAGCTGGAGGTGTTTGTATTGTTTTGTTATATAATAATTTAATTGATATTTTGGAAATTTCACATCATGAATACAGATCATACTCACTTTCCAGTACTTCAAGTTCTTCATTACTCTTCCCCTACAAAATAGTAAAAGGGGAGAATGAGGAGGAAAAGGAGCAATTACAAAAATGTTGAAGGAACTCAAAAATTCATAAAAATAAATGCCATAATGAAGACCACAAAGACACAAATACCTGTATGAAATAAGAAAAATAATTCAAGATGTACAAATATAATGCAACAAAGAGATAGAGCTTCTGAAGAAGAAACCAACATAAAAGAAAAGAAATTGCCTCAGATTTAAAGTACAGACAGAGGTATCCCTGCAAAGAAAACTAAAACACAAATAGAAATGGCTATTCTGGTATCCAACAAAATAAACTTCAAACAAAAATGATCATAAAAGATAAAGATGATAACTTGATACCAATCAAGGAAAGGAAAGAATTCATCAAGTGGACAATATACTATTCAACAATTTCTGCTGTGCCCAAATTTATAAAGCAACTACTATTAAACATAAAGCAAGTTTGTTCTTTGCATCTTGATGGTAGATGATTTTCTTCATACCCCATTTTCACCAATAGATAAATTTTGCAGACAAAACAAAATAAACAGAGAAATAATAGAGTTAAATAACATCATAAATAAAACAGACATGACCAGATATCTAAGGAAAATACTATCTAAACACTAAAGTATATATAGATTTATTCTCTGAAGTCCACAGAACTTTTTCCAAAATAATTCATGTATTAGGCCATAAAGAAAATCTCAACAAATACAAGACAATTGAAATACCATAATTAATTCTTTGGACCACAGTGAGATAAAACCTTATATCAACAGAATTAGAAACTACAAAAAAAAAAAAAAAAAAAAAAAAAAAAAAAAGAGCTACGGGAACTAAGAAACTAAATTCATAATTGTGAAAAGGAAAACATTTTAATTTCTACAATTAAATGAAAATGAAAATGAAAACAACATATAAAACTCTATGGGACACAATGAAGACAGTCCTACGAGGAAAGCTTACAGCAGTAACTGCCTATATTTTTAAACTCTAGAAATATTATATTAATAACTTGATATATTTGAAAGATTTGGAAAACAAGAACAAACAATATTTAAAAACAAGACATGGGAAGGGATAACAAAAATAAGGACTGAAATTCATGAAAAAGGGATTGAAGAAAAATTAAATAAAAAGAATCGATGAAACCAAGATTTTTTTAAAGATTAACAACATTAACAAACTCTATCCAATTTAACCAAAAGGGAGAGAAGATACAATTTAATAAAATGAAAGATAGAAAAAAAATTATGACATAACAATGAGAAAATTTATATATATATATATATATTCAACTAAACTTGAAATTCTAAAAAAAATGGATAACACTCTAGATTTATATAATCTAATGAACTTAAATAAAAATAGAGTAAATAACTTAAACTGACTCATAACAATCAGTGAGATAAAGTCGGTAGTTTAAAATTTCCTAACTTAAAAATACTCAGGGTAGTACAAAGTTCTGCCAGACCTTCAAAGAACTAACACCAATATACCTCAAATTATTCTGTAAGATATAAAGTAAGAAATACTTCCAAATTCTTTTTACAAATTTAGGATTACCCTGGTAACAAAATCAGATAAAAACCCAAACAAAAATGAAAATTATAGTAAATGTTGCTGGACACAGGCTAAAAAATTAGTAGTAAAATATTTGTAAAATTAATTCAAAAACATTAAAAAGATCATGCACCATGATCAAGATATATTAAAATAGTCCAACATATGTAAATCAGTAAAGGTTATCCAACACATGAATAGACTCAAGGATAGAAACCACGTGATTTTCTCAATAGATGCAATAAGTGCCTTAACAAAACATAACATCACTTCATCCTAAAACTTCTATACAATATAGAGATAGATGACATATTTCAACATAATAAACCCAACATACAACATATCCAAAGCCAAGATAGAGCAAAAACTCAAATCATTCCCACTAAAATTAGAACAAAGCAATGATGTCTACACTCTGCACTCATGTTCATTTGAGTACACTACATCTTAGCTAGGCAGTAAGGCAAATGAAAGTGATAGAGAAGTTACAAATAGAAAAGGATGAAGTAAAAGCACTCTCATCAGAAAATGATATGATTTTTCATATTAAGGATTCTAAAACAAGGTTTTCCTCCAGAAAACTCCTATAACTTTGTCTTAGTTAATGTTCTATTGCTGTAAGGAAACAACATGACCAAGGCAATGTATAAAAGAAAGCATTTAATTGAGGATGTGTTGACAGTTTATAGAGTGTTATTCCATTATCATCATAGTGGGGGGTGTGGAATTTGTGGGAGTCTACTGATAATTTTCTGTTGATAGATAACTGTGCAGTAATGGGCAGGTGGCTCATGACTTTAATCCCAGCACTGGACACAAATTGACCTATATGAGCTCAATATCAGCCTGGTTTACAAAGTAAAATTCTGTTCAAACAGATGAACAAATGGATATATGTTGAAACTGTCTTTTAAGAACTTATATTTTATATTTTTAGATAGTACAATTCTCAGCCTTGGTCAAAGAAGCCTCTTGTCAGTGGGACATGGACAAGACAAAGATTCATGACTGGTCAAGGTGCTAAGAATAAGTAATTTTAAGTACTCAACTTTAGATGGACATCTATATGATTTCTCTATCCCCCAAGAATAAGCTAATTACATGGACAAGGAGGAGAGAGGATGTAAGAGGATGAGGGTGATGTGAATGCTATGATGTTTTATATTCAAAGAATGGCATGGCTATTGAAACCATGAATTCACAGATACTTTGTTTACCAGAAGAAGAGCTGCAGAAGATGAAACATTCTAGTGGTCCATCCAACTCTAACTGAGGAATCATTGGAACTTAATGGTTTTTAACAGAGTGGCAGACTGCTTTATTCCTTCATTTTCCTGTGGTAAGCTGCCCAATACACAGTAACTGCCATCACAGCCATTCACATGCAAGAATCTTAATTCAACTCAGTGGGTTATTTTAAAATGATGTGAAAATAGCAGCAAGTTATGTTAGGAAGAAAGATTGTTCCAGAAGAAATACAAGGGAAATGAGATTTGAATATGATCAAGGCAGTATATATATTTATTTTTCAAAGAATAAATATTTTTAAATGTAGTTTTATCTAAACATTTATAATTATATTCCTTCATAATTGGTAGTTTGTCAAAGAATGATGTATAGTTACTAGTGATGATTATTTTTTTAAGTTTTATCTTTTTGGTTTATAAATTATTATTTAGATTATTTATTATTTTATTCTGTGTGTGCATGTGAGTTTGTGTGTGAATATGTGTGTGTGTGCATGCATGCACGTGTGTGTGTGTGTGTGTGTGTGTGTGTGTGTGTGTGTGTTAACTGTATATTTGCCACAACCTAAAATCATGTAGGAAGAGCCTAAAATGATTGCCTAGATCTGGATAGCCTCTGGGCATGCCTTGGGAAACTGTCTTGCTTCCCTCAAGTGAGGTAGAATGGAAGACCTACCAGGAATGTGGAGAGCAACATTACATCCCCTGTTCTCTGTATGTGAGTGAAGAAAGCAGGAAGCCAGCAAGCAGATAAGCAGAATTTAATCTCTCTGTGCTCCAAAATGTGGATGTGGTGTGAGTACCTGCTTGCTTGCCTGTGTTAAATTCCCCTCAAGGATGTAATCAGAAACTGTAAACCAAATAAACATTTCCCTCCCTGTAGTTTTGTTTCTTTGTTTTGCTTTTTGTTGGTTTCTTTGCTGGGATCTTTTATCCCAAGAACAGAACCTAAATTCAAACATAAATTGGCACTGAGGAAAATGGGAATGTTCCTATTATAATCCTGACTCTGTTTTGAGGGGCAGAGGAATTAGAGAATTTGCACCTTTGGAGTTGGAAAAGATACTGGGAGAGCTTATTAAGCCATTTAAATGAAAGCCTGGAAGACAGTAATACTAAAGGAAATATAGGCAGTGGTAATCCTGCTCATGAGGTCTCAAGGTGACATGGAGATCAAGGGGATGCAAATTAGAAAAGAAGAAGTCAAAATACTGCTATTTGTAGACAATATGAAAGTTTACATAAGTGACGTGAAAAATTCTACCAGAGAACTGCTACAATTGATAAACACCTTCAGAAAATTTGCTGGAGATAAAATTAACTCAAACAAATCAGTAGCCTTTTTTTATGCAATGATTAATGAGCCAAGAAAAAAACTAGGATAACAACATCCTTTAAAACAGCCCAAAATAATATAAATAACTTGGTATAACTTTTTTTTTCAAATACATTTTTTAAGGTTGTAATTAAGTATTTGTGGGTACATATACATACACATATGTATATATGCAACAATAATATAGGAAAAGAAGCTATTGATTAATGTTCATAAGTGAGATTGGTCTGAAGTTTTCTATCCTTGTAGAGTCTTTGTGAGGTTTAGGAACACAGGTTATTGTAGCCTCAAAAAATGAGTCAGGTAGTATTCCATCGGATTCTATTTTGTGGAATAGTTTGGAGAGTATTGGTGTTATATCCTCAATAAATGTCTGATAAAACTCTGCACTGAACCCATCTGGACCTGGACTTTTTTTGGTTGTGAGGCTTTTGATGACTGCTTCTATTTCTTTTGGTGTTATGGGATTATTTAGATGATTTACATGGTACTGGTTTAACTTTGATATCTTGTATCTGTCTAGGAATTCATCCATTTCCTCCAGATTTTCCCGCTTTGTTGAGTATAGGCTTTTGTAGTAGGATCTGATGATTTCATGAATTTCCTCAGTTTCGGTCGTTATTTTTCCACTTTCCTTTCTGATTTTGTTAATTTGTATACTCTCTCTTTGCCCTCTAGTTAGTCTGGCTAACTAGACTTATCAATCTTGTTAATTTTCTCAAAGAATCAGTTCTTGGTTTTCTTGATTCTTTCAATGGTTCTTTTTGTTTCTATTTGGTCTATTACTGCCTTAAGTTTGATTATTTCTTGCCATCTACTCCTCTTGGGTGTATCTGCTTCCTTTTGTTCTAGAGCTTTCAACTTTGCTGTCAGGTTGCTAGTGTATGCTCTCTCCAGTTTCTTTTTGGAAGCACTCAGAGATATGACTTTTCCTCTCAGTACTGCTTTCCTTGCATCACATAGGTTTGGGTACACTGTGTTTTCATTTAAATTGAATTCTAGAAAATCCTTAATTTCTTTCTTTATTTCTTCTTTGACCGTGCTATCATTTAATAGAGTATTGTTTAGTTTCCATGTGTATATGGGCTTTTTGTTGTCTTTGTTGTTATTAAAAACCAACCTTATACCATGGTGATCTGAAAGTATGCATGGGAGGATTTCAATCTTCCTGTATCGATTGAGGCTCGATTTGTGTCCAATTATGTGGTCAATTTTTGAGAAGGTGCCATGAGGTGCTAAGAAGAAGGTGTAATCTTTTGTTTTAGGATGATATGTTCTATAGATATCTATTAATTCCAGTTGGTTCATAGTCTCTGCTAGTTTTACAGTGTTCTTGTTCCGTTTCTGTTTCCATGATCTGAAAGTGGGGTATTAAAGTCTCCCACTATTATTGTGTGGGCTAAAATGTATTTTTGAGCTTTAGTAGGGATTCTTTTATGAATATGGGTGCTTTTGTATTTGGAGCATATATGTTAAAGATTGAGAGGTTCTCCTGACAGATTTCCCTGGTAATGAGTAAAAAGTGTCCTTCCTTATCTTTTTTGATAACTTTTGGTTGAAAATCTACTTTATTTGATATTAGAATGGCCACTCCAGCTTGCTTCTTGTGGCCATTTGTTTGGAAGGTTTTTTCCCAACCTTTTATTCTGAGATAGTATCTGTCTTTGTCTCTGAGATGAGTTTCCTGTATGCAGCAAAATGCTGGGTTTTGTTTAGGTATCCAGTATGATAGCCTATATCTTTTTATTGGGGAGTCAAGTCCATTTATGTTAAGAGAAATCAAGGAAGAGTGGTTGCTGTTTCCTGCTATTGTTGCTTTGGTAGGTTGAATTGTGCCTGTGCCTGTGTGTCTTTTTTCTTTTGGTTTTCTTGCTTAGAAGTTTTCTTGTTTTTACTATGAGGTGGTTCCCCTCATTGTATTGGATTTTCCACCTATAATTCCTTGTAGTGCTGGGATTGTTGTCATATATTGTGTGAATTTAGGTTTGTCTTGGAATATCTTTGTCTCCCCATCTCTGATGATTGATAGTTTTGCTGGGTATAGCAGCTTGGGCTGGCACTTGTGCTCTCTCAGGGTCTGCATGATGTTTGTCCAGGCTCTTCTAGCTTTCATAGTCTCTGTTGAGAAATCAGATGCTATTCTGATTGGTCTGCCTTTATATGTTACCTGACCTTTTTCCCTTACTGATTTTAGTATTCTTTCCTTTTGGGGGGCACTTGGTATTTTGACTATTATGTGTCGGGAGGATTTTCCTTTCTGGTCCAACCTATTTGGAGTTCTGTAGGCTTCTTTTATGCTCGTGGTCATCTCATTTTTAAGGGTAGGGAAGTTTTCTTCCAGGATTTTGTTGATGATATCTACTGTACCTCTTAGTTGATATTCTTTGCCCTCTTCTATTCCTATTATCCTTAGATTTGATCTTCTCATTGTGCCCTGGATCTCCTGGACATTTTGGGTAGAAGCTTTTTGGTTTCTGCATCTTCTCTGACTGTTTTGTCTATGTTTTCAATGTTGTCTTTGGCCCCTAAGATTCTCTTTTCCATCTCTTGTTGTCTGTTGGAAATGCTTGCATCTGTAACTCCTGATTTCTTTTTTAGGATTTCTACCTCTAAGGTTGTCTCTTTTAGTGTTTTCTTTATTGTGCCTATTTCTGTTTTAAATTTCTTCTTCCATTCCTTCATCTCTTTGGTTCTGTTTTCTTCTAGTTCTCTTTTCTTCTAGTTCTAGTTCTTCCGTGTGCTCATCTTGGTGTAACTTAACCAGGCAAGTGAAAAATCTGTATGAAAAGAACTTCAAGTCCTTGAAGAAAGAATTTGAAGAAGATATCAGAAGATAGAAGAATCTCCTATGCTCACGGATAGGTAGGATTAACGTAGAGAAAATGGCCATCCCATCAAAAGAAATCTATGGATTCAATACAATCCACATCAAAATTTCCAAACAAGTTTTATAGTCTTTGAAAGAACAATTCTCAACTTCATATGGAAAAAGAAACCCATGATATCCAAAATAATTCTAAACAATTAAAGAACTTCAAGAGGTATCACCATTCCTGACTGCAAGATGTACTACAGAAAAATAAAGATTAAAAACTGCAAGGTATTGGTACATAAATACACACACTGATGAACGGAACCATATCAAAGACCCAAATGTAAACCTACCCACCATGGACACTTGATTTTTGACAAAGAAACCAAAACAGTGGCAGGAGCCTAATATTGACATAGATTGTCCTGAAGCTGTTTGTATTTTAATGTTAATTCCACTTCTCCAAGAAGAGCTGCCTAGTCACATGACTCCAACTGAACCTTCCCATTTTAATTAGTAAAATAAAGAAAAGCCAGTAAATGGGTAGGGTGAGGTAGGTGGAGAGGGCTGTGAGGTCAGAGTAGGTCAGAGGATGGAGGGTGAAGTTCATAGCAACATGGAGTTTCCCAAAGACCAGCTAGACCCAGGTGATATTAATTGCCATTAAATAGCTATGAATATTAAGAATTTTATAGGTCTTGTATCTCACATAGAAGGACAGTTTGTATCTTTGTCTATTTCATTGTTGTATAGAGGGCTTATGGATTGAAAGTTGAACATATAAACCTGTATGAAAAGCTATCAGGCTGTAGAGATGTATAGATGTGGGATTATGGGGTAGAGAAACATTCTGGGATGGAGGCAGAGAACAGGCGGTAGATGCCAGGGAAGGGAGTTTCATGGACAAGTTGGGCCTTAGTGGCAGCTCGAACAGGGTGCCAGAGGTTCGTGCAGCTTCTTATTAGGGTCAAGCCTGAGGAGTGAGACCTCAGGACCGATAAAAAAAATAAAAGATTTTATTTTTTAATATTTACTGCAACAGGTAGAACACCAACGTGTTAGGAAGAATCCACTAAAAGGTTTACAGCTATGCCTAAGAGTTAGTTCAAAGGTGTTTGTTCTTGGGGGGGGGGGCGTGGCAAGCACCATTCTGAGTCATGTGGTGTCTCAGTGTGAGAACCTTAAATTAACAGCCTTTGCTGACAGGCTGTAGTGTTCTGTGGCAAAAAAGCAGGAGATCCAGGTACACACAGAGATAGAGGAAAAAAGAGAGAGAAAGAGAGAAAGAGAGATAGAAAAAAGGTTTACAGATATCAGCCTAAGAGTTAGTTTAAAAGTATTTGTTTTCTGAATAAGAGGGCCCAGAGCCATTTTGAGTCACGTGTCTTTAGCGCAGGAACCTTAAAGAGACAGCCTTTGCTGACAGGCTGTAATGTCCTGCGCCTAAAAAGGCAGGTGACCCAGGTACATAGAGAGAGAGAGAATAAAAGAAAGAGAGAGAAAGAGAAAAAGAGAGAGAGATGGGGAAAGAAAGTGAGATAGAGAAAAGGAGATAGAGAAAGACAGAAAGATAGAGAGAAAAAGGAAGATTAGTAACTATTTGATTCTTTTAAAAAATTGTTTTCAAAAATTAAAAAGGTTATTTATTTTAAGATGGTATAAAGAATTGAGATACAAGTCATTTGTTTTTCTAGTTAGTAGAAAAGAGTATAGAATTTACCCGAATCACATGGGAATTTTCACCAACGGTTCAGAACTAAGATAAGTCTGTATGCCAGAAGAGTGAATACAGACAGATATTAAGTTAGGTATTAATGAAGATCTGATTTTCCAGACTGAGAGAAAGACAGATCAAAACCCTTTGAGCTAAGGTCCTAGATTTATAGAATTGTTTAGTAAATGTATGAAAAGTTGATTCAAAATTAAATTAAATAGAAAAAAATTGGTCACTGACTCCTAGAGAGAGAGTGGTGATTTGTAAAGGTTAAAAGTTTCTCATTGATAAAGATCTATGCCACAGAGAGTATATGCAGGTATATATTAGGGAAGTTATACATAATTAAAGATCTGGTGCTACAAACTGAGAGGTAGGTCAAAATACATAAGCTAAGGTCTTGGTTTTACAAATTGCTTACTTATTGATTTGTAAGTGATAGTAGTTTGTTTTGTGAATTATCCTGCTAAGGCCATGTGGCTTGTCAGATGCTGGCTAGCAAAACTTTATAATAATTATCTTAATTGTTTACATTGTTTCAAAATAAATATGATGCTGAGTTTTGTGTTTATTTTATTTTTGTAGGAGAGAATACAAAAGACAAGATACTCTAGTTGCCAACGAAAGGACACTATTTTGGGAGAAAGGTTTTGTCTTTGCGTTTTTAAAAGGTGTGATTCAGCTCTGTGTGCCTGCCACAGTTATTTGGATTAGAGTTGATAGAGGTAGACCACCTGAAAAACTGAATTTAAAAAGATCAAACAAAATACTTCTTGATACTAAAATGTTTTCTGTTGAGTTTTATATGTTTCAGAATGTACAACTATCATCAGAATGCTGAACTGGCCTGATTCTAGTCATCAGAGACTACAACAACTGTCAGTGTGGCTTTTCCTCTTGAGGCCTGTCCACCTTCTTCATTCCCCTCTCCCATTATAAATTCTCAACGCCCATATATTCAGCTTGAAGAAGCTTAAGATGAGTCATCACCCAATTCCCTGGACTTGGGGAAGGGGGGTGAAAGTGGGTGTTGTAAGGTTGTTTTTATAAAGAATTTAGAAATGGTCATAATCATACAGGGAAGAATTAGCCAGATTTGATTATCCAGTCATAATTTTATTTTGGAAACTAAGCTAAAGTCATATCTTCATTGGTGAGAATCTTTCTGATTGATGCAAAGTCAAAGTTATAATCTTTACGGTACTAAAAGTTGATTTGATACAAATTTAAAGTAGAAACATTGTGTTTAGCTGGTTAAACAATCTAGTTGAGGGCTAGATAACAAGCTCATGGTTCTGAGTCATTAAAGGTGCCTTTTTAAAAAGACAATTTTAATTTAAGATAGCCAAGAATATTCAAAGCTTAATAGTTCAGAGTTGCTTTATGTAGATAGATAATCTTCAAAAGCATCAGAAGTCACCAGAATATGATATTTATAGGCATTTTCAAAATTAAAGATCATTTGACTAGAGACCTGTCTGCTCCTGACAGCACCCCTTCTTAGATTCTTTATATATATATATATATATATATATATGCTGTAGCTGTCTTCAGACACACCAGAAGAGGGCACTAGATCTCACTACAGATGGTTGTGAGCCACCATGTGGTTGCTGGGATTTAAACTCAGGACCTCTGGAAGAGCAGTCAGTGCTCTTAACCACTAAGCCAATTCTCCAGCCCCCTTTTAAAAATTTGTTTATTTTAGATATGAGCACACTGTAGCTGTCTTCAGACACACCAGAAGAGGGCATCAGATCTTATTACAGATGGTTGTGAGCCACCATGTGGTTGCTGGGAATTGAACTCAGGGCCTCTGGAAGAGCAGTCAGTGCTCTTAACCACTGAGCCATCTCTCCAGCTTCTTAGATTCTAAGAAGTTGAGCATCAATAGAGTTATTCAAGTTGTAGCTACACAGCCACTAGGCAAGAATTGCTTCATTCATCTACAGACAATACTGTCTAGAAAGGGACACGTTTGCAGAATAGTCAACTGATAATTTATCAGCCCTTCAGATTTCTGCATTTAAAAGGTCTGTCAGATATGATCCTGGGCCAGATGCTGAAGACTGATGATCGAACATTTTGAGAGACGTGGGACTGTCCAAGTTATCAGCAACAGTCTCTATTTATTGGCTAGTTTTGTAAGGTGTGTTTTATGCTTCTCGTTATCAGGTAATAATCATTCTGAGATTTCTGACATGGTTGAAGACTGGTAGCCTCATAGTCTAACCAGCTGTTTGGTATTAAGAAAGTTAATATAGATCTAAAATGATACTTTTCAGATGACATACGATCTATGACTGAAATATAAGTCAGGTATGGAATTGTGGTCTTTTAAGATAGATAAATGGGTGCTTTATTTAATAGACAAAATTGATAGACTAGATGTTAAGGCTCTCTTATACTTTATAAATTGTAAAATGGTAATAGTTATATTTATCTTATAGTTGAAAAAAAGGCTTTTTAACTGGACAAAAAGGAGGAAATGTATATTGTCCTGAAGCTTTTTCTATTTTAATGTTAATTCCACTTCCCCAAGAAGGGCTGCCTAATCACATAACTCCAACAGAACCTTCCCATTTTAATTAGTAAAATAAAGGAAAGCTAGTGACTGGGTGGGGTGAGGGAGGTGGAGAGGGCTTAGAGGTCAGAGGAGGTCAGAGGATGGAGGGTGAAAGTCATGGCAACATGGAGTTTCCCAAAGACCAGCTAGACCCAGGTGATATTAATTGGTGTTAAATAGCTATGAACATTAAGAATTGTATAAGTCTAGTATCTCATATAGAAGGGCAGTTTGTATCTTTGTCTATTTGATGTAATCTTATTGTGTAGGTTTGTGGATTGAGATTTGAACAGATAAACCTGTATGAAAAGCTGTCAGGCTGTAGAGTTGTATTTATGTTCAATTTTGGGGTAGAGAAACAACCCAGAATGGAGGCACAGAAACAAGTGGTAGAAAACCACCAGCGAAGGGAGTTTTGTGGACAAGTTAGGCTGTGGTGGCAGCTCAGACTGGGCTCCAGAGGTGCGCACAACTCCGTATTAGGGTTGGGCCTGAGAAGTGAGTGAGACCTCAGGGCCAGTAAAGACATAACCCAATTTTTTATTTTTTAATATTTACTGCAACATATTGATGTCTCCTCAGAGGCTCTGCCAGAGCCATTCTAGTACAGATGAGAATGCTTGCAGGTATTGGACTGAACACGGGAACCCCAATGAAGATGCTAGAGAAAGGATTGAAGGAGTGAAAAGGCTCTGCAACCCCATGGGAAGAACAACATCATCAACCAAACAAACCCTCCAGAACTCCCAGGGACTAAAGAGCAACCAGTGAGTGCACGTGAAGAGACCCGTGGCTCCAGTTGCATATGTGGCAGAGGATAGCATTGTCTAGCATCAATGAGAAGGGAGGCTTTTTGTCCAGTGAAGACATGCTTTCCAAGTGTAGGGGAATGCCAAGGTGCTAAGGTAGAAGAGGGTAGTTGGGAAAGGGAGCACCTTCATGGAAGCAAGGGGAGGGGTAAGAGTGGGAGAGAAAGAGGTTAACATTTGAAATGTAAATACAGAGAGTATTCAATAAATAAAGAAAATAAAAGAAAGCATCTTTAACAACTAGTGCTGGTCTAACTGAATGTCGACATGTAGAAGAATGCAAACTCGCTTATATCTATCACCCTGTGCCAAACAGAAGTCTGAGTAGATCAATGACCTCAGCATAAAACCAGATGCATTAAATCTCATAGAAGAGAAAATGGGAAATAGCCTTGAACACATTGGTACAGAAGACAATTTCCTGAACAGAATACCAGTGACTCAGACTCTAAGAACATCAATTGATAAATGGGACCTCATGAAACTGAAAAGCTTCTGTAAGGCTAAAAACACTGTCAATAGGACAAAACAGAAGGCTATAGATTGGAAACGGATCTTCACCAACCCTCTATCTGATAGAGGGCTAGTATTCAAAACTGATAAAGAACTCAAGGTAGATACTGTGGGATAGAGAAACATGCCAGGAAACTTTATAAGGTTGAATGGGTTCAGAGTTTCTGGCAACTGGGCATCTACCTGAGATGGTAGACAGCTCCCTGCTTCCTGCCAGATTCCTAGTCTGGAAGATATGCAACACTTCCCACATAAAATAAAACCCAAGAAACAACTCACAGACCATATGAAGCTCAAAAAAAAAAAAAAATGCCAAAAAGTGGAAGCCTCAGTCCTTCTTAGAAAAAAATAAAGTGTACAGACTGGGGTACACCTAGACCTTAAATCATTAATAATTCAAGAGCTAAGAAGAGAGCCTTGTGGCAATTGTTTGTAGTTCAAAGTCATTATATTTAATCTTTATACACCAAAAAAACTTTGACTATTTCCATGTTACATTTTGTTTTTCATATACTTTATGATCATTGTAAATAGTAAGATTTCAATGCATACTATCAAACCTTTAAAAAATCAAATACTGACAAAAATATATTCATATGGTTTTCTGTTAAAATGCTTTTAATAATCTGTACATGTATCTCTGTTTTTTTTTAATAAAATTGCAAGGGAAAAAAAGAAATGTACTGACAAAATATAGTCATATGGTTTTCTACTAAAATGCTTTTAATAATCTGTACATGTATCTCTGTTTTTTAAAAAATAAAATTGCAAGGAAAAAAACAAGAAATGTGACCTGTGGTAAAGTAGCTCCAGCACAGCATTCTTCATGCTGATGAAGTATCTAGAGGTCCTGTAGGGTTTAGCCAATAAGCTTCCCTTACCAGACATTACATTCTGAAAAAAAGTACTTAACCCCTGGTCCACCCCGAGGAGTTGGTATGTATCCATTTTCCATGATGAACAGTCATAGATAAACATAAACTATATTTTCCATCAAAACCACTGTGAAGAGCATGGAGAAGGCCTTTACCTACAGAGCCCAAACCTAAATCTCCCATAGAAGGCCTCTCTGCACTACCATACCCACTGCCAAGCTAAGGGCAATCATTGTTGAGCTAAGCCAAAGTTCCCCATTTCCTATAGCCCTAGGCTTAGTTGCTGTCCTTAGCCTGCAGGCCCTTTGCTCCCAACTCCTGGAGACTCAGCAGTGCCTGAATATCCAGGAGTTTGGGAGCACCATGTCACAGCCTCACTGCAGGTCCATCGACCCCCATTCCTTGGCTCCCAACATTTCTGTGCAGCAGCCCAGCAGTGACTGGATGTCCAGGAGTCAGGGAACCCCAGCTTTGGCCTCCCATACTTTAGACTGTGTCTTCACACCCCCTGAGCAGTCTCAGCACTTCCCTAAAGCCCAGCACTGTCCCGCGCAACCGTCTCGCCTGCAAGAACGACGCGGCACACGAAATAGAATCCTTCTGCGGTAAACTTTATTGCTCTCAAAAACTAGAACTTGCTTCACGTGACGAAAAGACAAAGAAGACGGAGAAAACCAAAAGACGAACAAGACGAACAAGACGGACGAGCCCACGAACCAGACCACGAACGGGAACACCGGGAGAGGGACCAACGAGAGGGGAAGAGAGGGGAAGAAGAGGGGAAGAAGAGAGAGAGCTATCTAGCCCGTCCCCTTATAAAGGGATCAGTCCTTGCCTTGGACGCGGAGCCCCCTGATTGGTTGAAACTCACCAGGCCCTATGACGCCACGGAAGAGGCGGAACTTATGAAGCGGAAAAGTTACCCAGCGTGTGCGCACATGGCTTGTTTACTGCTAACTCTAGCGGGATATCAGCGCCATCTTGTAATGGCGAATGCGTGGGAATGTGTGGGCGGCGCCCCACACAGCACCAGTGACAGCAGTACATGGGGATGATGTCAAGCAGTCCCAGCATTTCACATCCCAGTGGCATGTCCCACACCCCAGTGGCACAGTAGAATTTGGACCCACAAGACACCAACAAACCAAATAGCTCAATTTTAAAAGTACAAAAATAAACAGAGATTGTAACAGAGGAATTCTGAATGGTTGAGAAGCACTTAAAGAAATATTCAAAGTCCTTAGTCACTAGAGAAATGTAAATCAAAACAATTTTGGGGTTCCATCTAATACCCATTAGAATGGTTAAGATAAAATACTAAAGAGACAGCACATGCTGGTGAGGATACAGAGCAGAGGGAGAAAGACGAACAATCCTCCATTGTTGGTGGGAGTGCAAAATGTACAACCACTTTGTAAATAGATTTGGCAGTTTCTCAGAAAACCGGGAATAATTCTATAAGACCCAGATGTACCACTCTTGGACACTGACCCAAAGGATGCCCTATCACCTGACAAAAAGCTATGTCCATGGCTGCTTTATTCATAATAGCCAGGAACTAGAAATAACTTTGATGTCCCTTGACCTAAGAATGGAATATATATACATATATATATGGTACATTTACACAATGGAATATTTTGTATAGCTGTTAAAAACAATTACATCATGAAATTTTCTGACAAATGAATAAAACTAAAAAATATCATCCTGCAAATCAAAATAACCCTGAGATTCCACCTCACACCAGTCAGAATGGCTAAGATCAAAAACTCAGATGGCTGCAGATGCTGGTGAGGATGCAGAGAAAGAGGAACATTCCTCCACTGTTGGTGGGGTTGTAAGCTGGTACAACCACTCTGGAACTCAGTCTGGTGATTCCTCAGAAAACTGTACATAGTACTACCTAAAGACCCAGTTATGCCACTTCTGGGTATATACCCCAAAGATGCTCCAACATATAATAAGGACACATGCTCAGCCATGTTCATAGCAGCCTTATTTATAATAGCCAGAAGCTGGAAAGAACCCAGATGTCCTTCAACAGAAGAATGGATATAGAACATGTGGTACATTTACACAATGGAATACTACTCAGCTATTAGAAACAACGACTTTACAAAATTCCTAGGAAAATGGATGCATCTAGAGAATATCATCCTGAGTGAGGTAACCCAGTCACAAAAGAACAGATATAATATGCAGTCACTGATAATTGGATGTTAGCCCCAGGAAGCTCTGAATGCTCAAAAAACAACTCACAGACCATATAAAGCTCAGAAAAAAAAAAAAAAAAGAAAAAAAAAAGGAAGGACAAAATGTGGAAGCCTCAGTCCTTCTTAGAAAAAAAAAATTAGTGTATAGTACCCTCTCAGATTATGGTACACCTAGACCTTAAATTAATAATTCAAGAGCTAATAATGCAGCCTGTGGCAATCCTTGGTATTTAAAAAATCATTATGTTTAATATTTACACACCAAGAAAACTTTGACTATTTCCATGTTGCATTTTGTTTTATGCTCATTGTAACTAGTAAGTTTTCAAAGCATACTATCAAATCTTTAAAAAAAATCAAGTACTATATATTCATATAGTTTTATGCAAAAATGCTTTTAAAATCTGTACATTTATCTCTGTTTTTAAAAATAAAGTTGTTTAATAAAAAATAAACTCAATAGTAAGAGCAAAATATAATATCCTAAGTGAGGTACCAGACCAAAAAAGACAAACATTACCATGTACTCATTTGTAAGTAAATATTAACTTTGATGTAAAGGCTAATTATGCTGCAAGCCACAGAATCAGAGAGGTTAAGTAACAAGAGGGACTTAAGATGGAATACATAGATCTCCCTAGAATGGAAAAATAGAATAGGTATTGTGGGTGAACTGGGGTTGAGTGGGGATAGGAATGGAAGTGATCAGTTGGGAAGAGGATTGAGGGAGACAGTACTGGGAGAGACAATTGGTAATTAAGGACAAGGTAGAAACCTATTGCAAAGGAAACTCCCAAAAATCTATTAGAGTGACCCTAGCTAAGACTCTAGTAATGAGGAATACAGAGCTTGAGCCAACCATGTCCTATAACCAGTCAAGATTTCCAGTGGAGGGCTTAGAACACCAACCCAGCCACACAACCTCTGACCAACAACTAGTCCTTCCATCGTGGTGTAAAAGTGGCACGGAAATTCTGGGAGTGGCTAACCAAAGACTAGTCAAATTTGAGACCCATGCCACAAAAGGGAGCCCACCACTGACACTACCTGGAAGAGCAGAAACCAGGGGCCGAATAGGGTAGATACCTAAGATATAACCAACTACAACTAGAAAAAAGAAGTCAATGAAAGGATTCCTAATGATATCCTTCTACATTCATAGGTTGATGCCTAACTCATTTGTCATCATGAAGGTTTATCCAACAACTAATGGAAACAGATGCAGAGACTCACAGTCAAACATGAGGCAGCATCTGGGCAATGCTGCAGAAGAGGAAAAAAGGGAGGGTGTTGTAGGCCAGAGGGGTTGAGGACACCACAAGAAAATCCATAGACTCAACAAATCTGGACTCATAGGGACTCACTGAGATTTAGCACAGTCAGGGAGCCTGTATGGATCTAACTTAGACTCTCTGCATGCATGATACAGTTGTGTATCTTGGTGTTTTGTGAGACTCCTAACAGAAGGAGCAGGGGCTGTTTCTAGTGTTTCTGCCTGCTTTGAGCACCCTTGTCATCCTAATAGGTTGCCTTATCTAGCTGTATGTAACATGAAGGAAGGTGCCTGTCCTTATTGCAACTTGATATGTTTGGTTGATGTCTCTTGGAGGTCTGCACTTTTAGAAGGGAAACAGAGAAGGGGTGGATATAGGAAGAGTGGAGGTGGAAGTGTTCAGAGGAGGCAGGAACAGAGGGAGAGTGGGAGGGGGAACTGCTGTAGGGGTGTAATTTTGGAAGATTAATTAATTGTTTAAAAGATAACATGGGGATATAATGACACAGTTACCAAAACATTTTGTCAAATCTAGGAAGCATGCTAAACCAATGACAATTGTTCACACACCATGGTCCTGCTTTAAACCAGAAACATAGTACCACAAAATTATGTCTGACTTGAGATTACAGGCCAGAAATGAAAACTCAATTTGCATAATTATATATAGCCTCTCCTGGTTCTTTCAGCTCCTCAAATGTTGCAAAAATTTTCTTAGGAACATATAAGTAACACAAAATGACCCAAATAGAGAAGGGACTAACAGACTAAAGAAATAATTCCATCAAGTCCAGCTTTATGAACCAATGGCTTTATTAGAGTTACTTACCAAAGAATGAATAACTCTTCCCCAAAAATGTAAACAATGATTTCCCCTCTCCAACATACCTGACTAACAAGCAACTGCCTTCCTGGGGAGCCCCAGCTACTAGTCAACCATGCACACCTTTTCTATGCCAAGAAAAAACAAACAAAAAACAAAAGCAAAACAACCACATGTACTATTACATGAAAAACTGTGGGGAAAGAACTTGTGACTATCATCTCAGGTCAAGGTCATAGGAAGCCCTGTTTCAAGAAGAAGAGAGTAAATCAACTTGGCATTTTGCTGAAATAATCTTATCTGTGGCCTTAGCTGCAGATTTTCTTTTTCTGTAACCTCTTTGTGGCATCTTTGATTTCCCTGTTCCTCAGACTATATATCAAAGGGTTCAACATGGGAATCACCACAGTTTAAAAGACAGGTGAAAATCTGTCAAAGCTGGAGGAGCCACCAGAGCTGGAGCTCAAATAGACAAAGATTCCAGAACTATAGAAAAGAGAAACAGCTGTCACGTGAGATACACAAGTGTTGAAAGCCTTGGACCTGCCTTTAGCTGAAGTGATCTTTAAGATGGACAAAAAATAAAGCCATAGGACAGCATGGTAGCTAAGGCGTTTGCTATTTCAAAACCCATTGTTAATATAGCAAGAAGGGCCTGTGCGAAAAAAGTGTCCATGCAGGATAGATTTAACAGCTGGGGCATGTCACAGAAGAAGTGTCTGATGACATTAGAGCCACAGAAATGGAGCTGCAGTAAGGCACATACCTGAGATACAGAACCTATAAGTCCTGCTGTATAGCTTCCCATCACCATCCGAGCACAGAGGCTGAGAGACATAATGGATGAGTAGAGAAGAGGGTTACAAATGGCAGCATACCTGTCATAGGCCATGGCTGTTATGAGGCAACATTCAGTCAGCCCCACAGTAGAAAGGATAAAATATTGAAATATCCAGCCCACAAAACTGATAGTTTGCTTTTCCTGGAAGAAGTTGGAAAGCATCCTTGGGTCTGTGAAGTAACTAAGCAGAGGTCAATAAAAGATACCTTCTGAGGAAGAAATACATGGTGTGTGAAGGTAGGAGTCCATCCTTATTAAAGTAATAAGGGAAAAGTTCAAGGTTACACTCATAATGTAGATCATCAAAAATATGACAAAAAGCAGTACAGTGATTCTGGGAAAATCTGAGAATCCCAGGAGGATGAACTGGGTGATATTGGTAATATTTCTTTCCCCAATCATCACTTCAGTGCTCGTGCCCCTAACATCAGAAAGTAAATGAGACTATGCATTGCTGACTCCAGTGACATTGGATCTTTATTTTAATAATAGATGGACATTTTAAACTTTAATGACTTCTTAAAACAATATCAAAGAACTCATGGGATCACACACACACACATGTATAAACACAAATAAGTGTACACACAAATCCAAATACATACACACACTCACAAGCCTGTATCACTGTCACATTTGTAATTCATACATTTGTGGAGCAGAATATTAAGGTTCTAAAAAAGTTTAAATTAGTCTTCTTATGGAAAGGTTATATGAGGTATTTCAGAAAGAGGTACAAAGTGCCCTCTTTTGATCCCAAAGGGTCTGTCTCATTTGTGAGTATGTTTCTTCTAGTAAACAGACAGAAGGATTTTAGTGATTTGGCAATTCTGATTCTCCTTGCTCTATATTAAGCTATTTCAGCAGCTTGAACACAATGACCTTGAACACTGACTGTAAACAGAGGACAGCAGAAGTCCTTGAATAGAAAGTTACTGAGATGATAGAACCAGTGATTAATGCATAGACTCAGTCAGCATTTGGGTACATAGTGGGAAATTCCAAAGACTAAGCAAACCAATCAAGGATCATGCATGGGCTAGACTTTGGCCCCAGCACATATGTAGCAGAGGTCTTGTCTGGCTTCAGTGGGAAAGGTTGTGCTTAATACTTTGGGGACTTGATGTCCCAGGAAAGGAAATGAATAAATGCCTTAAAGAAATGCAGGAAAATATAATCAAACAGGTAAAGAACCTTAAAGGGAAAATAAATAAATATTAAAAAGTGCATTAAAATGCAATCAAACAGGTGAAAGAAATTAAGAAAACTGTTTATGAAAACAAAAATAGAATCAACAAAGAAAACATAATTTGAGGAAATCCTGGAGATGGAAAACCTAGAAAAGAGAACAAGAACAAGAACTTCTACATACAGAATTATCACAAACAAAATACAGGAGAGAGAAGACAGAATCTCAAGAATAGAAGATGCAATAAATGAAAATGATAATTTGATCAAAGAAAATGCTAAAGCTAAAAGGTTTCTAACACAAAACATTGAGGAAATTTGAGACACTGTGAAAAACCAAGCCTAAGAACAATAGAAATAGAAGAAGAGTCTCAACTCAAAGACTCCCAACTCAAAAATATCATAGAACATTTTCTTAACCTAAAGAAACAAATGTTTAAAAACATACAAAAAGCTTAAAGATCACCAAATAGAGTGGCACAAAACAGAAAACTTCCTCCAAATAATAATCAAAACACTGAACATATAGGACAAAGAAAGGAATTAAAATCTGTAAGCTACAAGGACTTGGGCAGATGTCTTGCAGTCTCTAAGAGATCATGGATGCCAGCCAAGACTTCTTTTATTAAAAATTGAATATTCTATGTATTTACATTTCAGGTGTTATCCCCTTTCCACCAATTCCATCCTCCCTCCCCTTCCCATTGCCTCCATGTACGTGCTCCCTTTCTCAACTTCTCTTTCCCACAGCAGCGTCTAGGCATTTCACTACACTGGGGGAAAAGCCTTCAATTGACCAAAGTCCTCTTCTTTCAGTGATGCCAGAGAATGATATCCTCTGCTGTATATGCACCTAGAACCATGTGTCTCTTCATACAAACTCATAGGTTGGTATTTTAGTCCCTGGGAGCTGTGATGGGTTTAGCTAGTTAATAATTTTGTTCTTCCCATGGGGTTACAGACACTTTCAGCTCTCTCAGTCCTTTCCCTTCATTGGGGTCCCCATGTTCAATCTGATGGTTAGCTGCAAGCATTCTCTTCTGTATCAATATGGCTCTGGCAAAGCTTCTGAGGAGGCATTCATATCAGATTCCTGCCAGTAAGCACTACTTGTCCAGCCAAGATTTTTATACCCAGCAAAACTTTCAATCATCACAATCATCACACATGAAAAAAAGATATTCTATTTACAATCCAAATTTAAACATTATCTTTCCAAAAATCCAGGCCTGCAGAAGATATTAGTTACCCTCGAACACAAGGAGGGTAACTACACCCGAGAAAACAGAAGAAGTAAATAATTCCATACCAACAAATCTTTAAAAAAAAAAGAACAACTCACACACACACACACACACACACACACACACACACACACACACACACGGGGGGGGGGGAGAACATAACATCAAAATAACAGGAACTAACAATCATTAGTTATTAATATCCATCCACATCAATGGTCTTAATTTCCCAATAAAAAGACACGGGTTAACAGAGTGGATACTTAAACAAGATCCACCATTCTACTGCATACAAGAAACATACTACAGCAAAAAAAGATAGACACTACTTCAGAGTAAAGGGGCTTAAAGAGTAAAAGATTTTGTAAGCGAAAGGACCCATGAAACAAGCTGTACTTGTCATTCTAGTATCTGATAAATTAGACTTTCAAATAAAAAAAAATCAAAATGATGGGAAAGGACACTTCATACCCATCAAGTGAAAATGCAACAAGAGGACATATCAGTTCTGAACATCAGTGCCCCAAATGCAAAGGCACCCACATTCAAAAAAATTACTGAAGCTTAAATTACACATCAAACAACACAAACAGTGGGAGATTATAACACCCAACTATCACCAACTGACAGGTTATTGAGACAGAAACTATGCAGAAAAATAATGAGGCTAACAATGGCTCTGAATCAAATGAACCTAAAAGATAACTGCAGAACATTTCACCCAAATATGAAAGGTTATACTTTCTTTACAGCACCACATTGAAACTCCTCAAAAATTCACCACATACTCAGTCACAAAGCAATACTCAACAGATACAAGAAATTAGAAATGACCCCTTGCACCCTATCAGACCACCATGGATTAAAGCTGGATTTAAACAATGGAAACTACAAAAAACCCATATACTCATGGAAACAGAGCAAACCTCTACTCAATGATCATTTAGAAAAAAGAAAGGAAGGAAGAGAGAGAGAGAGAGAGAGAGAGAGAGAGAGAGAGAGAGAGAGAGAGAGAGAGTGAGAAGACGTTTTAGAATTCAGTGAAAATGAAGGCACAACATACTCAAATGTATGTGTCACAATGGAAGTAGGGCTAAGAGGAAAGTTCAAAGCAGTAAGTTCTTGAAAACAAAAAGAAATTGGAGCTCATAAAAGCAATATAAAAGTACATCTGAAAGCTCAAGTGAAAAAAGAAGAGAAAGAGGAAGAAGAAGAGGAAAAGAAAGAAGAGGAGGAGGAAGAGAAAGAACAAGAAGAAAAATAGGAAGAGGAAGCAAACACACTTAACAATCGTAAACTGCAGAAAATAAACTCAGGATTGAAATCAATCAGTTAGAAACAAAGAGAACAATACAAAGAATCAAAAACCAAAGCTGTTTTTTTGAGAAAAGAGACAAGATAGACTAATCCTTAGCTGAACTAACTAAAAGGCAGTGCCCAAATTTGTCCTGCTCCACTGTCTCGCCAGCAAGAATGGACGCAGTACACAAGGATCCTTCTGCAGCAAAACTTTAATGGAGGAAGACGCCTAAGGGCGGGAAAAGCACCCAGTTTTATACCCTTGAGGGAGGCAGGGGAAGCGTGTCTCTACCTGATTGGCTGCTCGATGGTGGTCTGATGATTACGCCCCGAGATGGGCGGTGACTTTTGCTTGCCTTGCTTTTCACACATGCGCTTTTAGGTTGTTTGTCAGTTTTAGCTGACTCACGGCCCCGGAAACCTGCGCCATCTCTGCAGGGCATTGGCTGCGGCCCCTTACACAAATTAACAAAATCAGACATGAAAAGAGGGACATAGCAGACATGGAGGAAATTTAAAGAATTATTGTGTCCTACTTTAAAAATCTGTACTCCACAAAATTGAAAAATCTTAACAAAATAGATAGTTTTCTAGACAGATACCACTTACCAAAGTTAATTTAAGATCAGGTGAATTATTTAAGCAGCTCTATAACCCCTAAAGATATAAAAAGCAGTCGCCAAAAGTCTCCCAGACAAAAAAAAAGCAAAGACCAGATGCAGAATTCTACTAGACTTTCAAAGAGATAATACCGATAACATTCAAACTATACCACAAAATAAAATAGAAGGAACACTGCAAAACTCATTTAAGGAAGCCACTGCAATGACACCTAAACCATACAAAGATCCAACAAATGAAAAGAACTTCAGACAGATTTTCTTATCAACATTGTTGCAAAAATACTCAAAATTCTTGCAAACCAAATCCAGGAACACATCAAAAGAACCATCCACTATTATCCCATGGTTGCAGGGATAGTTCAATGTGCAAAAAATTTCAAGAAGTTAGACTCCAGAGACTCAAACAATCCTATTCAAAAATGGGGTACAGAGCTAAATAAAGAACTCTCAACTAAAGAATATCAAATGGCTGAGAAGCACCTAAGGAAATCCTCAACATCCCTAGTCATCAGGGAAATGCAAATCAAAACAACCCTGAGATTTCACCTCACACCAGTCAGAATGGCTAAGATCAAACATTCAAATGACAGCAGATGCTGGTGAGGATGCAGAGAAAGAGGAACACTCCTCCACTGTTGGTAGGGTTGTAAGCTGGTACAACCACCCTATAAATCAGTCTAGTGGTTCCTCAGAAAATTGGACATAGTACTACCTGAAGACCCAGTTATTCCACTTCTAGGCATATACCCCAAAGATACTTCAACATATAATAAGGACACATGCTCCACCATGTTAACAGCAGCCCTATTTATAATAACCAGAAGTTGGAAAGAACCCAGATGTCCTTCAGTAGATGAATGGATGCAGAAATTGTGGTACAGTTACACAATGGAGTACTACTCAGCTATTAGAAACAATGACTTTACAAAATTCCTAGGCAAATGGATGGAACTAGAGACTATCATCCTGAGTGAGGTAACCCAGTCACAAAAGAACAGAAATAATATGCAGTCACTGATAATTGGATATTAACCCCAGAAAGCTCTGAATACTCAAAAAAACCACTCACAGACCATATGAAGCGGAAAAAAAAAAAAAAAAAAAAAAAAAACCAAAAGTATATAGCACCCTCTCAGAATGTGGTACACCTAGACCTTAAATAATTAATAAGTCAAGAGCTAAGAATATGGCCTTGAGGCAATTCTTGGTATTTTAAAATCATTATGTTTAATCTTTATATGCCAAGAACACTTTCACTATTTTCTTGTTATGTTTTGTTTTACATGTACTTTATGCTCATTGTAAATAATGAGATTTCAATGCACACTATCAAACCTCTGAAAAAATAAGTACCAACAAAAATATATTCATATAGTTTTATGCAAAAATGTTTTAAAATCTGTACATTTATCTCTGTTTTTTAAATAAAGTTGTTTAATTTTTAAAAATTGCAAAAATTTCATTAACTAATCCACCATATAAACCAACTGAAAAAAAAAGAATCACACAATCATCTCATTAAATGCTAAAAAATCATTTGACAAAAGTCAACATCTCTTCATGTCAAAGGTCTTGGAAAGATTAGGAATATAAGGAATACATGTAAACATAATCAAGTCAATATACAGCAAGGCAATAGCCAAAATCAAACTTAATAGAGATAAATGTAAGGCAGTTCCACTAAAATCCCAAAGCAAGGCATCCCACTCTTTCCCTATCTATTCAATATAGTACTTGAAGTTTGAGCCAGCGCAATAAGACAACTAAAGATCAAGTAGATACAAATTAGAAAGAAAAAAGTCAAAGTATTACTATTTGCCAATAATATGATACTATACATGAGTAACCCCAAAATTCTACCAAAGAACTTTGACAGTTGATAAACAACTTTAGCAAAGTAGCTGAATATAAAATTAACTCAAATATATATGTAGTTCTCATTTATACAAATGATGCACAGGTTGAGAAAGAAATTAGGGAAACAACACCCTTTACAATAGCCATGGATAATATAAAATATCTATGTGTAGATATATTCAAATAAGTGAAAGACCTATATGACAAAATCTTGAAGTCCCTGAAGAAAGAAATTGAATAAGATATCAGAAGATGAAAAATCTCCATGCTCATAGATAGATAAGCTTAACATAGTGAAATGGTCATCTTACAAAAATCAATTTAAAGATTAAATACAATCTCCATCAAAATTCCACAACAATTTTTTAGACCTTAAATGAGCAATTCTCAACTTTGTACAGAAAAACAAAAAACTCTGTATAGCCAAAACAATCCTGAAGAATAAAAGAACCTTGGGAAGAATTGCCATACCTTACCTCAATACAGAACAATGGTGATAAAACTATATGATACTAGTACAGAAACAGACACATTGATCACTGGAATTGAATCAAAGACCCAGAAATAAATTCACACTTGATCTTTGATAAAGAGTTCAAAATCATAAAATGGAAAAATAAAATCATCTTCAACAAATAATGCTGGTCTAACTGCATTTCTACATGTAGGAGAATGCAAATAAATCTATATTTATCACCTTGCACAAAACTCAAGTCCAAATGGATTATGGACCTCAACATAAAACAGAATACACTAAATCCTATAGAAGAGAGAGTAGAAAATTGCCTTGAACATATTGGTACAGGAGACTATTTTGTGAACAGAACACCAGTGGCTCAAGCTCTAAGATCAACAATTGATAATGGGGCCTCATGAAACTGAAAAGCTTCTGTAAGGCACAGGTCACTGTCAATAAGACAAAACAGAATCCTACAGATTAGGAAAGAATCTTCACAAACCCTCTATCTGTTAGGGGGCTAATATCCAAAACTTATAAAGACCTCAAGAAGATAGATACAGGCAACCCAAATAGCCCAATTTAAAAATGGAGTGCAGAGCTAAACGAAGAATTCTCTACTGAGGAATCTCAAATAGCAGAGAAGCACTTAAAGAAATGTTTAACATCCTTAGTCATCAGAGAAATGGAAGTCAAAATGACCCTGAGATTTCATCATACACAAATCAGAATTACGAAGATAAAAAACGAAGGTGGCAACACATGCTAGCAAGGATTTCTCCAGAGAAAGAACACTCCTTCATTTCTGGTAGGTCTGCATGCTGGTAAAACCACTTTGGAAATCAATCTTGTAATTCCTGAGAAAATTGGAAAGAGTTCTACCTGAAGATCCAGCTGTACCACTCCTGTACATATACCCAAAAGATGCTATAACATATAACAAGAACACATGCTCTACTATGTTTACAGCTGCCTTGTTTTTAAGACCCAGAAGCTAGAAACAACCCAGATATCCTTTAGCAGAGGAATGAATACAGAAAATGTTGTACATTTACACAATGAAGTACTACTCAAGCCATTAAAAACAATGACTTAATGAAATTTGCAGGCAAGTGGATAAAACTTGAAGCTATTATCCTGAGCGAGGTAACAGTCAGAAAAGAGCACACACAGTATGCACTCATTGATAAGTAGATATTAGCCCAAAAGCTCACAATGCCCATGACACAACCCACAAACACTGTGGAACTTAACAGGAAGAAACACCATGGTGTGGATGCCTCAATGCTTAATTGAAGGGTAACAGAATGATCATGGGAAGTAGAGAGAGGGGGTACCTGGAAGGGAGCAACAAGGGTAGAAAACAGGGGTGGGGTACATTATCAGGAATGAAAGGAATGAGAGAGAGGTACAAAGGGTCAGGAAATTGAATAAACATATGTAGCAGTAGGGGATGAGGAACTAGGGATAGTCACTGCAGGGTCCTAGACTTCAGGGACATGAGAGGCTCTCAGAACCCCCACAGGGCACAGAGAAGGGGAGATAGAACCTCTAGAGCCCACTTCCAGTAGGTAGGCACAGCCCCCAGTTGAGGGATGGGGCTACCCACCCATCTCAAAGTTTGTAGCCCAGAAATGTTCTTGTCCAAAGGAAGAACAAGGGCAAAAAAATGGAGCAAAGACTGAAGGAAGGGCCATCTGAAGACTGTCCCACCTGGAGATCTATCCTGTCTGCAGACACCAAATCCCTATACTGTTGCTGTTGCCTAGGGGTGTTTGCTGACTGGAATTTGGTGTAGCTGTTCCTTGAAAACTGAGCAATGCAGATGTGGATATTTGAAGCCTATCATCAAAATGAGCTGGGTACCCAGGTGAGGGAACTGGTGGAAAAACTGGAAGAGTGGAGAGAGATTGCAACCCCATAGAAAGAACAGTGTCAGCTGGTCAAACCACCAAGTGGTCCCAGGGACTTGATACCATGCTAAACAGAATTCTCAAGAGAGGAATCTATAATAAACAGGAAGCACATAATGAAGTGTTCAAGGTCCTTAGTCATTGAGGAAATGCAAATTAAAACAACTCTGAGTTCTATCTTAGATACATCAGAATGGCTAAGATTAAAAAAATATCTCAAGTGTTCAAGAATCTGAAGAAGGAAGATGAAGAAGATCTCAGAAGATGGACAGATCTCCCATGCTCATGCATTGGCAGGATCAACAGTCTGAACTCAGGGATCCCAGTGAGGTTGCTAAAGAAAGGGCCTAAGGAGATGAAAGGAGTTTCAACCACATGGGAAGATAACATTATTAACCAACTAATCCCTCCAAACTCCCATGGACTAAAACACCAACCTTTGTGCACACTTTGAGAGACCTATTAATCAAGTTGCATATGTAGCTGAAGATAGCGGGGTTTGTCATCAATATGAAAGGAGGCTTTTGTTCCAGAGAGGACATGTTTTCCCAATGTTAGGGAATGACAAGGCAATGAGGTGGAGAAGGGGATCACAAGGGAGTGTACCTTTGTGAAGGCAATTGGAACAGGTGGGGTAAAGTGATAACATCTCAAATGTAAATACAGAGTATCTAATTTAAAAAGAGGAAAAAAACACAAGTGACAGCACATGCTGGTGAGAATGTGAAGCAAGTGGAACACTCTTCCATTGATGGTGAGAGTGCAAACTGGCACAACCACTTTGGAAATCTCTTCATCAGTTTCTTAGAAAACTGGGAACAGTTCTACCTCAAAACCCAGCTATACAACACGTAAATATATACCCAAAAGATGCTCTACCATCTCACAAAGACACTTGCTCAACTATGATTATAGTAGCTTTATTCATTATAGTCAGGAACTGGAAACAACCTAGCTGTCCCTCAACTAAAGAATGGATAACGAATATGTGGTACATCTACACAGTAGTATACTATTCAGCTATTAAAACAAAGACATCATAACTTTGCAGGCAAACAGATGGAACTCGAGAATGTCATCCAGAGTGAGAAAACCCAAGCCCAAATGGACATACATGGTATGTAGTCCCTTATAGACAAATATTAGCCATAAAATACAAGATACTAATGCTTTACTCCACAGACCCAAAGAAGCTAAACCAGAAGGAAAGTGCAAGTGGGGATACTTGAATCTCACTTACAAGGGGAAATAAAATAGTCATAAGAGTCAAATGGAGGGAAGGAACTGGGTAGGAGAGGTGATGGGGAGTGAACTGGGAGGTTCAGGATCAGGTGTGTGGAAGAATAGGAGAGACAGTCAGATGACCATGAGAATTTATGGAAATTTTGACCCACTGAAGAGCATGGGAAGGTCGGGGGCATCTAGAGGCCATGACAGAGACGTCTGATAAAGGATGCTCCCAAGAATCAATGGGAGTGACCTTATCTCTGATTCATAACATTGGGGATATGGAATCTAAAAAGGATACCTCCTGTAGCCATGCAGGAACCCCAATGGAGTTATTGGGACACCAACCCACCCACAAAACTTTTGACCCAAAGTTACCTTGTCTAAAAGAAATTCAGGGACAGGGGATAGAGCAGAGACTGAGGGAATGGACAACCAATAACCAACCCAACTGGAGACCCATCAGATGGGAGAGTACCAATCCCTAACACAATTAATAATATCCTGTTCTGCTTACAGAAAGGACTCTAACATGGCTGTCCTCTGATAGGCTCTACCCAAGAGCTAACCCAGAATAGATGCAGGAATCGACATAGAACTTAGGCAGTCTAATGGAGGAGTTTGGGGAAGGACTGATGGACCTGAAACAGATAGGAATTCCACAGGAAAAGCAACAGAGTCAACTAATCTGGACCCTTGGGGGTTCCCAGAGACCAAACCACCAAACAAAGAGTAAGCGTGAACTGGACCTAAAGCCCTTGCACATGCATATCAGATGTGGATCTCGGTCTCCATGCGGGTCTCCCAATAACTGATCTGGGGGCTGGCCATGAGTTTGTTGCCTGCCTGTGGATATGTTCTCCTAATTGGGCTGCCTTGCCTGACCTCTGTGAGAGAGGATGTGCCTATGTGCCTCGTCCTGCAGTGACTGATTTGCAATGAGGGTAGTTGTTGATTCCCAGGGGAAATGGGAAAAGGAGAATCAAGAGGGGGACTGCGAGAAGGGGGAAGTGACTCTGGGGTGTACAGTGCTTTAGTTAATTAGTTTTTAATTATGAAAATAAATACAAATAAATGTTTGTAATGGCTATGTGTCTTACCTTTGATCCTACTGCTGCTACCAAAATATGGGGAAAATATAAAACATTTTAACTGTAAGAAAGAAAGAGGAGAGAGAGGAAGAAAGGAAAGAAAGAAAGTGTTAATAGTCACAAAACACACAAATGTAGTACAGCACTATCTTCTGTGAGATACAATGTCTTCCACATCAACAAGGAATGGGCACCCATTGCTCTTATGACTGAAAAAAAAATGCTCTCCTAATATGGTATAAGTTTGCCTTCAGTAATTACTCTCATGAACGTGCTCTGTATCTCTCTCTCCTTGTGTGTCTATATTTCACACTCAGATTCATAAATAAACACAGAGGCACACTTGAGCACACACACACACACATATACACACAAGTGTACAGACAAATATACACACTGTGTGAACCATTTCCAAATAAACACATTAAAACCAAATAAAAGATAAACTTTAAAAAAGTAATGGAGCTGTGACTTTTATTTTTATTTTCATACTTACCTGTGCTCACACAATATTGTATAGCTGCAATATTTAATAACAATTCAATGTAATATGTATGTTTATAATAACACAGATGGAGCGAGTGGGACTCTGACGTTCAATTCACTTGCTAGTTGTGTGTCTTCTCATCAGGCTAACATGGTTCAGCCTCAGTAGTCTTATGTATAAATGGAATGATGAAATGGCCCATCCTATAGAACTGCTCAAGATACTGAAAGATATAAAGGATATAACACAGCAGAGCTCTATTGATGTTAGCAGTTATTCTTGCTGTCATCACCTCCATGTGTAAAATGAAGTTAATTGTACAACAAAGATGAGCTATCTAGGAGCTTTTGATAAACTAGGTCTCACAAATATTGCCTGAACCAGGTTTCAATAATGCTATTTAGAAATAGTTATTAGAATGCCTATTTTCATCTTATATCATTTTTCTAACTCCAACTCACATTGCAGAATGATGTCTCTAAATTTGTTTTTCTCAACCTAGTACCACCTAGAAGACAGTGATGAGGATGTGAGATTGGAGGAGGCTTTCTCCTTAGTGTTAAATGATGTGTCCACTCATATGTGTCCACTCATATGTGCATCCACAAGTATATGCTGAGTATATTACCAAATGGTCCTGTTGAACTTTAAACTTAAAACTCAATATCTTACTTTTTCTAAATTTCCCTTATGGTTTTATGACCTTGGCAGTCTTTCTGTTTATTCTTAAAATAAACAATGTTAGCCCAGAAGGGGCGGGGCTTCAGGAGGTCCGTTTCTCTCTGCTACTTATTTCTATCCAGAGCAGTACCTGTGTGGAGCTTCCACATTGCCACTCACCTGACCTTCTTCCCAACACCTGCACGTTAGACTGATGGAGTCACTGGAAGGCTTGCTGAAGAGCCCATTGACTGGGGGCTCCTGGATCACAAGAGGTCAACTAGCCAACACACAGCCTCCCAAGGGCCTTCCAGACCATTCATCCAGAGGAGTGTAATAAAACCTCCCTTCAGGCATCAGCCATACTTTGACATACTAACTTCAGCATGTCCAACCACATGTTCCATTTCCCAAGAGGCAGCATCAAGTGTCTCCAAAGAACTTTTACTAGACCTGTCAGGGCATTTTTTTTTCAGCTGCTTCCTTACCCTAGAAAAGAGCTATTTACTGTAGAGGTGTGAGTGGGTTGTCTGTGGTTCTGATATGGAGGCGTACCAGTTTCAGCTGTTGGGAGAATATTTTTTGGTTTTGTTTCAGTCCTCTGTCCTAAAGGACTCCTTTGGACTGAAGTATTGTCTTTTGGTTTACTATTGAGTCTCTATGAGAGTTTCTTGGAGAGAGTCTCTATGAGTTTATTATGAGAGTTGTTTGGAGAGCATCTAAGGGGTTGTGGGTTGGCTATGAAGACAGAGGATGGACTATCCAGTGTCTAGGTCTGTGTTGTATATTAAGTTCTTTCTCCAGTGTAATGCACATGTGTTTGTATATAATGTCTAAAAGGCTATGGGATGATCAGGCCTGCTCATAGGCATTCCAGCCACTGTGTGGCTTACATGAATTTTTCTAATGCAATAAATGTGAATGTAATGGGGAAAAAAAGAAGAATAAACAATGTTGTTTCTCAGCTCATCCAAGCTGAGTTAGGATGAAAAAACTCACATGAGTAATATTGGTAAATATTGGTCAGTTCAATAACAGTAAGTGAAACACACAAGGTGGTTAAAATTCATGTCAATATCTCACCACATTCTGGTGATATAGGTAGGCATACTTAGGCATATTCTATGTAACACATTATTCCCAGGAAAGAATAAAAAATTATGAACTACTATTCTTACCCTTATTATTTTTCACACTAATTTGATTGAATATTGTACCAGAGAAAATATATAAATAAACACACACACACACCTAGTATTAATATTCTGTGTGTGTTCTATATCTCCCAAGACAGTTTAAATTAAAAAAAAAAAAAAAGGTTACAGATTCAGCTGAGTAGACAGAACTTGCCAATTCTGACATAATAAGAACATAAATGGTTTAATGAATATTCTGGGAATAATAAGTTAAATGCAGGTTGCTGAGTGAAGAGAGTGTGAGTAAGAGAAGCTTAAAGAACACATACACCAGCAATACCTATGTCTGGGATGGGCACTTAGACCAGTACTACCTGTGCCTGGAGTGGTCACCTAGAGCAGCAATACCTGTACCTGGAGTGGGCATTTCTCATATCTGTACTGTTAAAACTGGTGTCTCTGGGGCCATAAAAGCTGACACTGGAGAAGTATTTGAAGATGGTGAGCAGTCTAGTGGAACTGTGAATGAGTACTCTGCCATGTCATAAGACTTACTCTTACAACTGAGAGTCGTGAACCAAAGCTGTACATCTGGATAGAATATGATTCCTATTATGTCAGAGACATCACCCTGGTGAGAAAAATGCAATAGTGAGTTCCAGGGAAGGGAAAAGTTGAGATATGTAGACAATCAAGCTTTGATCTTAGGAAATCTGAAACAGCCAATTCTTATTGTTGACCCAGATATCAACTTTTACCTTTTAACATCACCTCGGTTTTACAGATAATCTCTTAGCCCAAGCTGACCTGATTACCCCCCATTTTAATACAAAGAAGATGAAAAGTAACAGAATCCAGGTATAATACATACTTAAGAATTCAACAAGAACCTCTCACCCCAGACACTAACCTGAAATTTTAAACACAGGATATATTTTTTCCCTGAACAGAAATCAAAAAAAAAATTGTTATTTGTGAGTAAGTACAAATAGAAACTGAGGGAAAATATGCAGAATATGAAAGTTAGGAGAGGTGCTAGGAGAAAAATGAGGGAAACTGCTCCCGATAAACCTTACTAAACTTTCAATCCTTCTGTACAAATGAAGGAACTGGAGATAGTTGATTCGAACTGAAAGTCTTACCCTCTGACCACTTCCAGACACTACAGAAAGACAGAGTTTTTGCCAAATGTTGAAACTGTCACTATTTCAAATAATTTTCTAGGAGGGGCACTGGTATATTCCTAAGGGATGCTTTTGGCTATTATCTTAACTATTCTATTACTCTGGTATCACCAAGTGAGACAGCAACACTGGGGAATCCTCTTAAATTTGCTGTTGAGAGGCAAAGTAGAAAGAAAAGGCCAATTAGAGAAATCACACCACAGACACTTGTTCTCTGAAATCATGGTTGTCATGGAAATTTTTCTAATAATTAAAGGCCTAGTTTTCCACGTACATCAATTCCTAACTTCCCCTGTGATCCTATTATGACATCAGGTCATAACATGCCTGACCTTGGAGGTATTGGTCTGCAAAAGACTGAGAAATATTTTAGTCCCCAAATCCTAATTTCTAGGTAATAAACTTTAAATTAAAGAAGTTAAGGTATTTCCCCGAGATAGAATGATTAACTGATAATATACCTTGATATCAAAATGTATCTGTATAAAACATAGAAATTACTTTATTTTATATAAATATGGATACCCATTGATATTGTGAATCAATCAATACAGCAGCTCTAATAGACCTGCTGTGTTTAGTATCTATAAGTGAAGAAAAAATCAAGGCATCAAGTTATAAGAAACTTAAATTCAGAAAAAGAAAGACCTATTCTGTTCAGAAGCTTGGGAATTGGTATCACAAAATAAAATGAGTTGAAGACTGGCAAGATTCTTCATGCAGTGAGGGTACTTATATCAAGCTTATTGCTTTAGCTTCTGGACCTACATGGTGTGCTGAAAGAGCTGAAACACAAGGTTAGCCATCTCTCTAGCACAGACAAACACACACAAATAAGAATAAATTTTAAAGATTTGGTGGTAGAATTCTGGCTTTGCTACTAACTGATTTTTGTCCATGTAAACATTTCCACAAACCACAGTATTTCTCTCTATTAAATGGCAATAGCAGTAATACCTAAGACATATATACAACAAACCAACACACAATATCAAATTAAATTGAAAGAAACTTGAAGAAATCACATTGAAATCAGGGATGACACAAGACTGTCTACTCTCTTCTTTTTTAGTCAATATAGTACTTGAAGTTTTACCAGGAGCAATTAAACAACAAAGGGATGTCAAGGGGATATAAATTGGAAAGGAAGGAGTCAAAATATCACTATTTACAGATGATATGATAATATACTTAAGTGACCCCAAAAATCCCACCAGAGAATGTCTGCAGCTGATAAACAACTTCATCAAAGTAGCTGGATATAAAATTAAATCAAACAAAGTAGCCTTCCTCTACTCAAAGGATAAACAAGCCGAGAAAGAAACTAGTGAGACAATACCATTCACAATAGTCACAAATAATATAAAATATCTTGGTGTGACTCTAAGCAAGGAAGTGAAAGATTTGTATGACAAGAATTTTAAGTCTCTGAGGAAAGAAATTGAAGAAGACCTCAGAAGATAGAAAGATCCCCCATGCTCATGGAATGACAAAATTAGCATAGTAAAAATAGCCACTCTATGAAAACCAACTTACAGATTCAGTGCAATCCCCATCAAAATTCCAAACCGATTCTTCACTGGGATAAAAAGAGCCATTCTCAAATTCATCTGGAATAACAAAAAAACCTAGGAGAGACAAAACTATTCTCAACAATAAGAGAACTTCTAGGAGAATCACCATCTTGACCTCAAGCTGTATTACAGATCAATTGTGATAAGAAACACACACACACACACACACACACACACACACACACACACGGTATTGGTACAGAGACAGGAAGGTAGAATAGATCAGTGGAATAGAATTGAATACCAACAAATGAACCCACATACCTATGGTAACTGGATCTTTGATGAAGGAACTAAAACCATCCGGTGTAAAAAACAGCATTAAAAACAAAATGGTGCTGGTTCAATTGATGGTTGGCATGTAAAAGAAAGCAAATTGATCCATTTTCATCTCCTTGCACAAATCAAGTCCAAGTGGATCAAGGACCTCCACATAAAACCGAGAAGTAAAATCTAAAAGAAGAGCAAGTTGGAAGTACCTCAAACACATCAGCACAGGAGGAAAAATCCTGAAGAGAACACTAATGGCTCAGGTTCTAAGATCAACATTTAATAATTGCTGGATAAAAGAAAACTAAAACACTTCTTTAAGGCAAAGTATACTGGCAGTAGGACAAAACAGCATCCTATGGATTGGAAAAAGATCTTTAACAAACCTATATCTGATAAAGGGCTAATATCTAATATATACAAATAACTAAAGTTAGACTCCAGAGAACCAAATAACCCTATTAACAAATGTGGTATAGAAATAAACAAAAACCTATCAACTGAAGGAACTCACCTGTCAGAGAAGCACCTAAAGAATTATTCAACACCCTTAGTCATCAGAAACCAAAACTACCCTGAGATTCCACCTCACACAATCAGGATAGCTAAGGTTAAAAACCCAGGTGATGATTCCGGACGCAGAGCGGAGCCTGGCCTACCTGCCACCCGGATCGGCGGCTCATAGAGGCTGAGCAACTGCGATTGGGAACAGAAAATTAGAACGTCTGTTTCCACCCGGAGGCGACTTCCAGACGCAGAGCGGAGCCTGGCCTACCTGCCACGTGGAACAGCAGCTTATAGAGGCTGAGCAACTGGTGAGTGGAAGACTTAGACTGCAGGGGAGCAGAGAGATCTCTGCGGAGTGCACACGGAAAGTGCACACCCTAACTTGCCCTGCCCCGATTTGCCCGATCCAGCGATTGGGAACAGAAAATTAGAACTTCTGTTTCCACCCGGAGGCTACTTCCGGTCACAGAGCGGAGCCTGGCCCATCTGCCACCCGGAATGGAGGCTCATAGAGGCTGAGCAACTGCAATTGGGAACAGAAAATTAGAACTTCTGTTTCCACCCGGAGGCGACTTCCGGACGCAGAGCAGAGCCTGGCCCATCTGCCACCCAGAATGGAGGCTCATAGAGGCTGAGCAACTACAATTGGGAACAGAAAATTAGAACTTCTGTTTCCACCCAGAGGCGACTTCCAGACGCAGAGCAGAGCCTGGCACACCTGCCACCCGGAACGGAGGCTCGTAGAGGCTGAGCAACTGGTGGGTGGGAGACCTGGGCTGAAGGGGAGCAGAGAGATCTCTGTGGAGTACACACGGAAAGTGAACCCCCTGCCTTGCCCTGCCCTGCCGTGCCTGATCCAGCAAACAGAAACAGAACATTGGAACTTCTGCTCACACCCGACGACAGTGAGGCATGAAACAGGGCTCGACCCATCTGACACCTGAACCAGTGGAGAACCAGGGACACAGACCAGATACAAGGGAAAGGCAAGAACATATCACTGACAACAAAATGGCAAAAGGAAAGAGAAAGAGTATATGCCAAGGGAACCGAGACAATCTAGCAACACCAGTGCCCAGCTCTCCCATAACAGCAAACATCGGAATTCCAAACATTCCAGAAAAAGAAGACACAGACCTGAAATCATACTTCAAGATGCAGATAGAGATACTTAAACTAGAAAGGGAGGAAAAGCAAACAGATTCAGAAGCTTTTAAAGAAGAAACAAGATAAACACTCAAAGAACTCAAAGAACTAGAAGAAAACAGAACCAAAGAAATAAAGGAAGGGAAGAGAGAAATTAAAACAGAGATTGACACAATAAAGAAAACACTAAAAGACATAACCCTAGAGTCAGAACACCAAAAAAAAAAAAGAAATCTGGAGTCACAGAAGCAAGCATTTCCAATAGATTACAAGAGATCGAAGAGAGAATCTCGGGGGCATAAGACAACAATGCAAACATAGACAAAACAGCCAGAGAAGATGCAAAAAACAAAAAGCTCCTAACCCAAAATGTCCAGGAAATCCAAGACACAATGAGAAGACCGAACCTAAGGATAATAGGAATAGAAGAAGGAGAAGAGTATCAACTAAGAGGCACAGTAAATATCTTCAACAAAATCATAGAAGAAAACTTCCCAACCCTCAAGAATGAGATGACCACGAGCATAAAAGAAGCCTTCAGAACTCCAAATAGGTTGGACCAGAAAAGAAATACCTCCCGACACATAATAGTAAAAACATCAAGCGCCCAAAGTAAAGAAAGAATACTAAAAGCAGTAAGGGAAAAAGGTCAGGTAACATATAAAGTCAGACCAATCAGACTCACACCCGATTTCTCAACAGAGACTATGAAAGCTAGAAGAGCCTGGACAGACATCATGCACTCCTTAAAAGAGCACAAGTGCCAGCCCAAGCTGCTATACCCAGCAAAACTATCAATCACCATAGATGGAGAGACGAAGATATTTCAAGACAAATCTAAATTCACACAATATCTGACCACAAACCCAGCACTATAACGAATTATAGGTGGAAAACTCAATACAATGAGGGAAAATACAGCCTAGTAAAAACAAGAAAACTCCTAAACAAGAAAACTAAAAGAAGAAAAAAACACAGACACAACTCAACCCAAAAAAGCAATAAAGGCAGGAAACAGAAACAACTATTCCTTGATATCGATTAACATAAATGGTCTCAACTCCCCAATAAAAAGACATAGACTATCAGACTGGATACATAAACAAAATCCAGCCTTTTGCTGCATACAGGAAACTCATATCAGAGACAAAGACAGACACTATCTCAGAGTAAAAGGGTGGGAAAAAAACTTCCAAGCAAACAGCTCCAAGAAGCAAGCTAAAGTGGCTATTCTAATATCGAATAAAGTAAATTTCCAACCAAAAGTTATCAAAAAAGATAAGGAAGGACACTTTTTACTCATTACCGGGGAAATCTGTCAGGAGGAACTTTCAATCCTTAACATATATGCTCCAAATAAAAAATCACCCACATTCATAAAAGAAACACTACTAAAGCTCAAAAAATACATTTCACCCCACACAATAATAGTGGGAGACTTTAATACCCCACTCTCACCAATGGACAGATCAGGGAAACAGAAACTGAACAAGGACACTGCAAAACTAGCAGAGACTTTGAACCAACTAGAATTAATAGATACATACAGAACATACTATCCCAAAGTAAAAGAATACAACTTCTTCTCACCACCCCATGGCAGCTCCTCGAAAATTGACCACATAATTGGACACAGAACGAGCCTCCATCGATATAAGAAGATTGAAATACTCCCATGCATCCTCTCAGATCACCATGGTCTCCGGCTGGTCTTTAACAACAAAAGACAACAAAAAGCCCACATACACATGGAAACTAAACAATGCTCTGTTAAAGGATAGCAGGGTCAAAGAAGAAATAAAGAAAGAAATTAAGGATTTTCTAGAATTCAACAAAAACGAAAACACAACATACCCAAACCTATGGGATGCAATAAAAGCAGTATTGAGAGGAAAACTCATAGCACTAAGTGCTTCCAAAAAGAAACTGGAGAGAGCTCACATCAGTAACATGACAGCACAGCTAAAAGCCCTAAAACAAAAGAAAGCAGATATACCCAAAAAGAGTACACGGCAAGAAATAATCAAAATTAGGGCAGAAATAGACCAAATAGAAACAAAAAGAACCATTGAAAAACTCAACAAAACCAAGAGTTGGTTCTTTGAGAAAATTAACAAGATTGATAAACTCCTAGCCAGACTAACTTGAGGGCAAAGAGAGAGTATACAAATTAACAAAATCAGAAAGGAAAGTGGCGACATAGCAACTGAAACTGAGGAAATTCAAGAAATCATCAGATCCTACTACAAAAACTTATATTCCACAAAATTGGAAAATCTGGAGGAAATGGACGAATTCCTAGACAGATACAAGGTCCCAAAGTTAAACCAGGACCAAGTAAACCATCTAAATAACCCTATAACACCTAAGGAAATAGAAGAAGTCATCAAAAGCCTTCCAACCAAAAAAAGCCCAGGTCCAGACGGGTTCAGTGCAGAATTTTATCAGACATTTATTGAGGATATAACACCAATACTCGCCAAACTATTCCAAAACATAGAATCAGATGGAATATTACCCAACTCATTCTTTGAGGCTACAATAACCCTCGTACCTAAACCACACAAAGACCCTACAAGGAAAGAGAACTTCACACCAATCTCACTTATGAACATTGATGCAAAAATACTCAACAAAATCCTTGCAAACCGAATCCAAGAACACATCAAAACAATCATTCATCATGACCAAGTAGGCTTCATCCCTGGGATGCAGGGATGGTTTAACATAAGGAAATCCATCAACGTAATCCACCATATAAACAAACTCAAAGACCAAAATCACATGGTCATCTCACTAGACGCTGAGAAAGCATTGGACAAAATCCAACACCCCTTCATGTTAAAAGTGCTGGAAAGAACAGGAATCCAAGGCCCATACTTAAACATAATAAAAGCAATATACAGCAAACCAACAGCCAACATCAAACTTAATGGCGAGAAACTTGAAGCAATCCCACTAAAATCAGGGACTCGACAAGGCTGCCCACTCTCCCCCTACCTATTCAACATAGTACTGGAAGTCCTGGCTGGAGCAATTAGACAGCAAAAGGAGATCAAGGGGATACAAATCGGAAAGGAAGAGATTAAAACATCACTCTTTGCCGATGACAAGATAGTGTACTTGAGTGACCCCAAAAATTCCACTAGAGAACTCCTACAGCTGATAAACAAGTTCAGCCAAGTGGCTGGATACAAAATTAACTCAAACAAATCAGTAGCCTTCCTATACTCAAAGGACAAACATGTGGAGAAAGAAATTAGAGAAAAGGTACCCTTCACAATCGTCACAAAAACTATGAAATACCTTGGTGTGACTCTAACTAAGCAAGTGAAGGACCTGTATGACAAGAACTTCAAACCTCTAAAGAAAGAAATTGAGGAGGATCTCAGAAAATGGAAAGATCTCCCATGCTCATGGATTGGAAAAATCAACATCTTAAAAATGGCCATCCTACCAAAAGCAATCTACAGATGCAATGCAATCCCCATCAAAATTCCAAGCCAGTTCTTCATGGAATTGGAAAGATCAATGTGCAATTTCATATGGAATAACAAAAGACTTAGAATAGCAAAATCCATCCTCAACAACAAAATAACATCTGCGGGAATCACTATCCCTGACCTCAAGCTATATTACCAGGCAATTGTGCTGAAAACTTCATGGTACTTGTACAGAAATAGGCAGGTGGATCAATGGAATAGAATAGAAGATCTAGAAATGAGCCCTCATGTATATGGTCACCTGATTTTTGACAAAGAAGCAGTAAACATTCAATGGAAAAAGGACAGCCTATTCAACAAATGGATCTGGTTCAACTGGCACTCAGCATGCAAAAAAATGAAAATAGACCCGTTCTTATCTCCTTGTACAAAGCTCAAGTGTAAGTGGATCAAAGATCTCCACATTAAACCAGATACACTGAAACTATTAGATGAGAAAGTAGGGAAAACCTTAGAACACATAGGCACAGGAGAAAATTTCCTGAACAAACCACCAATGGCTCAAGCTCTAAGGTCAAAGATTAACAAATGGGACTTAATGAGATTGCAAAGTTTCTGTAAGGCTAAAGACATCGTCAAGAAAACAAAACGGCAACCAACAGAATGGGAAAAGATCTTTACCAACACCACATCAGATAGAGGCCTAATATTCAAGGTATACAAGGAACTCAAAAAGCTAGACACCAGAGAATCAAATAACCCTATTAAAAAATAGTGTACAGAGCTAAACAAAATGTTTTCAGTTGAGGAACATGGAATGGCCGAGAAACATCTGAGGAAGTGCTCGACATCCTTAGCCATCAGGGAAATGCAAATCAAAACAACCCTGAGATTCCACCTCACACCAGTCAGATTGGCCAAGATCCAAAACTCAGATGACAGCAGATGTTGGCGAGGATGCGGAGAAAGAGGAACACTTCTCCACTATTGGTGGGGTTGCAAGCTAATACAACCACTCTGGAAATCTGTCTGGTGATACCTCAGAAAATTGGATATAGTACTACCTGAAGACCCAGCTATTCCACTTCTGGGCATATACCCCAGAGACACTTCAATACACAACAAAGATATATGCACCAAAATGTTCATAGCAGCTCTATTTATAATAGCCAGAAGCTGGAAGGAACCCAGATGTCTTTCAGAAGATGAATGGATACAAATATTGTGGTACATATACACAATGGAATACTACTCAGCCACCAGAAACAATGACTTAACAAAATTCTTAAGAAAATGGCTGCATCTAGAGAATATCATCCTGAGTGAGATAACCCAGTCACAAAAGAACAGACATAATATGCAGTCACTGATAGTGGGATGCTAACCCCAGAGGCTTGCACTCCCCTAGAAACAACTCACAGACTGTATGAAGTCCAAGAAATAAAGAAAACAAAAAAATATATATATATTTACAAAACAAGAAGACTTTGACTATTTCCATGTTGCATTTTGTTTTGCATGTACTTTACGCTTATTGTAACTATTAGGTTTTCAATGCATACTGTCAAGCCCTTAAAAAAAAAATCAAGTACTGACTAAAAAATATATTCACATGGTTTTATGTAAAACTTATTTTAATGTCTGAAAAAACAGTACTGACAAAAATGTATAATTTTAAGCAAAAAATGTTTAAAATCTGTACATTTATCTTTGTTTTGTAAAATAAAGTTGTTTAAAAAAAAACTCAGGTAATAGAAGATGCTGGCAAGGAAGTGGAGGAAGAGGAACACTACTCCATTGCTGGTGGAATTGCAAGTTGATATAAGCACTCTTGAAATCAGTCTAGCAGCTCCTCAGAAAACTGGACAAAGTACTACCTGAGAACACAGCTATACCACTCCTGGGTATATATTCAAAGAAGCTCCAACATATAACAAGGACACATGCTCAACTATGTTCATAGCAACCTTATTTTTAATAGCCAGAAGCTGGAAACAATCCAGATGTATCTCAAAAGTGGAATGGGTACAGAAAATGTGGTACATTTACACAATGAAGTACTACTCAAGCATTAAAAACAATGACTTCATGGAATTTGCAGGCAAATAGATAGAACTAAAAAGTATCATCCTGAGTGAGGCAACCCTTCATAAAAGAATGCACGTGGTATGCACTCACTGACGAGTAGAGATTAGCCCAAAAGCTTGGAATCCTCATGATACAACTTATAGACCATATGAAGCTCAAGAAGGAAGAACAGAGTGGGAATGCTTCAATCTTTCTTAAAAGGGGGAACAATTTCAGTCCCAGAGAAGGGCCAGGTGTCTGCCATCAGGACTCAGGACCTGCCAACAGCTCCCAGAACAGCCTCAGAAGTGCTTTCCCACCTGAGCCCACAGGGAGCCTGCCACAAAGTCCACTGGCTATTCAGGGAGGGAACATCTAGAGCACTCTGAGCTCAGATAGCAATGGTGCACTCTAGAATCTGATAGTTTCCGGCCAAAGAGAGGGTTGGGTGACCATCATCAGGACTCAGATCTGCCAGCAGAAGGTGGGGCTCCCAGAAAAGCCTCACAAGTGCTCTCCTACCAGAGCACACTGCATTCAGAATCACTGAATTCAGAACTCACTGTCTGACTGCAAAGATTCAAATACCCAGGAGCAGTCTTCTTCCTGAGTTCACAGGCCCTGAAACCCATAGGCGAGACAAGCTCCAGTCAGAGACAACAAGGTCACCTATAACAACAGATAACAAGATGGCAAGAAAAAGTGAAAGAAACTAAGCCATGGAAACCAAGACAACCTGGCAACATCAGAACGCGGTCTCACAACACAGCAAGTAGTGGATGTCTGGAACACCAGAAAAACAAGATTTAGACTTAAAATCAAGCTTCATGATGATAATGGAGATCTTTGAGAAATGCATGAGTAACTAACTCCCTTAAATAATTACAAGATGACAAACGTAAACAAATAGAAGCCCTTGAAGTAGAAACACAAAAACACTCAAAGAACTACAGAAAAACAAAACCAAACAGGTGAAGGAATTGAAAATGGATATAAAAACAATAAAGAAGTCACAAAAAGATAGAACTCTGGAGATAGAAAACTTATGAAAGTCATAAATGAAAGCATTACCAACAGACTATAAGAGATGGAAGAGAGGATCTCAGGGGCAGAAGACAACATACAAAACATTGACACAACAGTCAGAGAAAATGCAAAAACCAAAAAGCTCCTAACCCAAAACATCCAGGAGATCCAGGACACGATGAGAAGACCAAACCTAAGGATAATAGGTGTAAAGAATATCATCAAAAAGGCACAGTAAATATCTTCAACAAAATCATAGAATAAAATGTCCCTGCCCTTAAGAAGATGACCATGAACATACAAGAAGCCTGCAGAACTCCAAATAAATTAGTCCAGAAAAGAAACTCTTCCCAACATATAATAATCAGAACACCAAATGTTCAAAGCAAAGAAGAAATTTTAAAAGCAGTAAGAAAAAAGGACATGTAACATATGAAGGCAGACCAATCAGAATTACTTCTCAAAAGAGGCCATGAAAGCCAGAAGATCCTGAACAGAAGTCATGCAGACCCTAAGAGAATACAGACTCCATCCCAGGTTATTATATTCAGCAAAACTCTTAATTACCATAGATGGAGAGACCAAGATATTCCAGGACAAAAACAAATTTACACAATAACTGTGAACAAATCCAGCCCTACAAAAGATAATAGATGGAAAACTCCAACACAAGGAGAGAAACTACACTCAAGGAAAAGCAGGAAATAATCATGCATGAAAACCAAAAGAAGAAAAAACACACAAACATAATTCTAGCTCTAATAACAAAAATAACATGAAACAATTACTATTCCTTAATAACTCTCAATATTAATGGACTCAATTCCCCAGTAAAAAGACATAGACTGTTAGTTGCTGAGCTGCTTGAGTTGTTTGTCATGTTATTGTCTGATCCCTGCTGCTGAGTGCTGTGAGGTGCAATTAGGCAAGCTCCTGAGTTTCAGCATGAATGCAGAAACCCACCTGTGTTTCACTTTGCACCTCTATATCTGTGAATCCCAGAGAAACCATCTCTCAGGTAATACACTCACACTGAAGAGTCGATATGATCTAAAGTGCTGTCCTTGATGCAAATATTCCCAGGGTGCAATCTCCCTGGCCCTGAACTGCATAAGCTGGCCCAGGCCAGAAGAATTAGAGGGCATTGCCAGCTTCTATCTGACAGAAACAGGTTGAGTGTATCTGATTTTATGTTGAGATCCATGATCAACTTGGGCTTGAGATTTCTACAAGCAGATAAGGATGGATCAATTTGCATTTTCTACATGCTGACCACCAGGTGAACCAGCACCATTTCTAAAAAATGCTATTTTTTTCCCACTGAATCATTTTAGCTCATTTGTCAGAGGTCAAGTGACCATAGGTGTGTGAGTTCATTTCTTAGTCTTCAACTCTATTCCATGGATACACTATCCTGTCTCTGTATCAAAACCATGCAGTTTTTGTGATTATTGCTCTGTAATACAGCTTGAAGTCAGAAAAAGAAAAACATAGACTATCAGACTAGGTAAACAGGATTTTGCAGCCTATAGGAAACTCATCTCAGAGACAAAGACAGACAATACCTCAGAGTAAAATGCTGAAAGAAAGCCTTTCAAGCAAATGGTACCAGGAAACAAGCTGGAGTAGCTATTCTAATATCAAATAAAATAGATTTTCAACAAAAAGTTGTCAAAAAAGATAAGGAAGGACACTTTTTATTCAACAAAGAAAAAATATATCAAGACAAACTCTCAATCCTGAACTTATATGCTCCAAATACAAGTGAACTCACATTCATAAAGGAAATCCTACTAAAGTTCAAAGCATATATTGCACCACACACAATAATAGTAAAAGACTTCAACACTCCACTCTTATCGATGGACGGATCATGGAAGCAGAAACTGAACAAAGACACAGTGAAACTAGCAGAGGTTATGAACCAATTGAAATTAATAGACATCTACAAGACATTTCATTATGAAACCAAAGGAATATATCTTTTTCTCAGCACCTCATGGTACCTTCTCCAAAACTGACCATATAGTCAGTCAGAAAACAGGCCTCAACAGATATAAGAAGATTGAAATACTCCCATCATCCTATCAGATCACCATGGTCTAAGGCTGGTCTTTAATAACAACAAAAATGACAAAAAGCCCACATACACATGAAAGCTGAAAAATGCTCAACTCAATGATAACACGGTCAAAGATGAAATAAAGAAAGAAATTAAGGATTTATTTTAGAATTTAATGAAAATAAAAGTGCAATATACCCAAACTTATGGGATGCAATGAAAGCAGTGCTAAGAGTAAGTGCCTCCAAAAAGAAATTGGAGGGAGCATATACTAGCAACTTGACAGGACAGTTGAAAGTTCTAGGACAAAAGAAGCAGATTCACCAAGAGGAGTAGATGGCAAAAAAAATAATCAAACTCAGAACAGAAGTCAGCAAAATAGAAAAAAAGAACTACAGAAAGAATCAATAAAACAAGGACCTGGTTCTTTGAAGAAATGAACAAGATCAATAAACCCTTAGTCAGACTAACTAGAGAACACAGAAAGTGTATCCAAATTAACAAAATCAGAAAAGAAAGTGGAGACATAACAACTGAAACTGAGGAAATTCAAGAAATCGCCATATCCTGCTACAAAAGCCTATACTCAACTAAAGTGGAAAATGTGGAGGAAATGGACAAATTTCTAGACAGGTATCAGGTACCAAAGTTAAATCAGGATCAGATAAATCACCTAAACAATACCATAACACTGAAAGAAATCAAGCAGTCATTAAAAGTCTCCCAAGCAAAAAAAGTCCACAACCAGATGGGTTCACTGCAGAATTCTATCAGGATTTCATAGAATAACTAATACCAATACTTTCCAAACTATTCTACAAAATAGAAACAGAAGAAATACTATCCAACTTGTTCTTCAAAGTCACAATTATACTCATTTCTAAACCACACAAAGACCCTAAAAAGAGAGAATTTCAGATCAATTTCCCTCATGAACATTGATGTAAAAATACTCAATAAAATTCTTCCAAACTGAATTCAAGAACACATCAAAACAATCATTCGCTATGATCACATAAGCTTTCTCCCAGGGATGCGGGGATGGCTCAATATATGGAAATCTATTAACATGATACACTATATAAACGAATTCAAAGAAAAAGAATGCATAATAGTATCACTAAATGTTGGGAAATCATTTGACAAAATTCAACACCCCTTCATGTTAAAAGTCCTGGAAAGATCAGAAATCCAAAGCCCATACCTAAACATTGTAAAAGCAATATACAGCAAACAGGTAGTCAGCCTCAAACTAAATGGAGAGAAACTTGAAGTAATCCCATTAAAATCGGGGACTAAATAAGGCTGCCCACTCTTCCCCTACCTATTCAATATAGTACTGGAAGTCCTGCCCAGAGAAATTAGACAACAAAAAGAAGTCAAAGGAATATAAATTGAAAAGGAAAGAGTCAAAATATCACTATTTGCAGATGACATGACAGTATAATTAAGTGACCCCAAAAATTTCACCAGAGAACACCTACAGCTGATAAACAACTTTAGCAAAGTGGCTAGATATAAAATTAACCCAAACAAATCAACCACTTTTCTCTTCTCAAAGGATAAACAGGCTGAGAAAGAAATTAGAGAATCGACACCCTTCACAACAGCCACAAACAATATAAAATACCTTGGGGTGACCTTAACCAAATTAGTGAAGAATCTGTATGACAAATACTTCAAATCCCTGAAGAAGAAAAGTGAAGAAGATCTCGGAGATGGAAAGATCTCCCATGCTCATGGGCGGGAAGGATCAACATTGTGAAAAATGGCCATCTTGCCAAAATAATATAAAAATTCAATGCAATCCCCATCAAAATTCCAACTCAATTCTTCATAGAGTTGGAAAGAGCAATTTGCAAATTCACCTGGAATAACCAAAAACCTAGAATATCAAAGTCCATCTTCAACAACAAGAAAATATTTGCAGGAATCACTGTCTCTGACCTCAAGCTATATTACAAGGCAATTGTGTTAAAAACGCCATGGTACTGGGACAGGGATAAGCAGGTTGATCAATGGAACAGAATAGAAGATTCAGAAATGAACCTTCACACATATGGTCACTTGAATTTTAACAAAGGAGTTGTAAACATGCACTGGAAAAAGGACAGCTTCTTCAACAAATAGTGTTGGTCCAACTGGCACTCAGCATGCAGAAGAACGAAAATAGACCCTTTCTTATCTCATTGTACAAAGCTCAAGTGCAAGTAGATCAAAGATCTCCACATTAAACCAGGAACACTGAAACTATTAGAAGAGAAAATAGAGAAAACCTCATAACACATAGTCATAGGGGAAAATTTCCTGAACAGAAAACCAATGGCTTGTGCTATAAGATCAGAGATAGAGAAATGGGATTTAATGAGATTGCAAAATTTCTGTAAGGCTAAGAAGACTGTCAAAAAAACAAAACAACAGCCAACAGATTTGGAAAAGATCTTTACCAACCCCACATCTGAGAGAGGTCTAATATCCTATGTATACAAAAAACTGAAGAAGTTAGATGCCAGAATCAAACAATCCTATTAAAAACTGGGGTACATAATATGCAGTCACTGATAGTGGGATGCTAACCCCAGAGGCTTGCACTCCCCCAGAAACAACTCACAGACTGTATAAAGTCCAAGAAATAAAGAAAACAAAACAAAACAAAAAAAATATTTACAAAACAAGAAAACTTTAACTATTTCCATGTTACATTTTGTTTTACATGTACTTTAGCTCGTTGTAACTATTAAGTTTTCAAGGCATACAATCAAACCTTGAAAAAAATCAAGTACTGACTAAAAAAATATATTCAAATAGTTTTATGTAAAAATTATGTTAAAATCTGAAAAAAAGTACTGAAAAAAATGTATAATTTTAAGCAAAAAATGTTTAAAATCTGTACATTTATTTTTGTTTTGTAAAATAAAGTTGTTTTATAAAAAATATTAAAGTAAAAAAAAAACATATTACACTATTGATAAGAATATTAATACAACACCATGCTTTGTTTCATATTAATAATTTTTAAATAACATTTCTAACAACAGTTTAGCTTTAGAATCCTTTGCTTAAGAATTCTGGTATGTATATGTACTCACGAATACTTCACAAATACTTAATTACAACCTTAAAATGTATTCATATACTTTTATGCAAAAAATGCTTTAAAAATTGTACATTTATCTTTGTTTTTTAAAATAAAGTTTTTCAATAAAAAATGGGGTACAGAGCTAAACATAAAATTCTCAATTGAAGAATATCGAATGGCTGAGAAGCATCTAAGTAAGTGCTAAACATTCCTAGTCATCAGGGAAATGCAAATCAACACAACCCGAGGTTCCATCTCACACCAGTCAGAATGGCTAAGATCAAAAATTCAGATGACAGTAGATGCTGGCAAGAATGTGGAGAAAGAGGAACACTCTTCCACTGTTGGTGGGGTTGTAAACTGGTACAACCACTCTGGAAATCAGTCTGGTGGCTCCTCAGAAAATTGGACATGGTCCTACCTGAAGACTTAGTTATTCCACTTCTGGGCATATACCCCAGAAATGCTCCAACATACAATAAGGAAACGTGCACCACAACGGTCATAGCAGCCATATTTATAATAGCCAGAGCTGGAAAGAACCCAGATGTCCTTCAGTAGATGAATAGATACAAAAACTGTGGTATATTTACATGATGGAGTACTACTCAGCTATCAGAAACAATGACTTTATGAAATTTTTAAGAAAATGGATGCATCTAGAGAATATACTGAGTGAGGTAACCCAGTCACAAAAGAACAGACATAATATGCAGTCACTGATAATTGGATACTAACCCCAAAAAGCTCTGAACACCCCAGAAACAACTCGAAGGCCATATGAAGCTCAAGAAAGACAAAGGTCAAAAAAAAAAAAAAAAAAAAAAAAAAAAGAAAGAAAAAAAAAAGAAAGGCTCAGTCATTCTTAGGACAAAAAAATGTATAGCACCCTCTCAGAGTGTGATACACCTGGACCTTAAATCACTAATAATCTAAGAGCTAAGAACACAGCCTTGTGGCAATGTTTGATATTCAAAGATCATTATGCTAAATCTATACTCACCAAGAAAACTGTTTCCATGTTATGTTCTGTTCTACATGTACTTTATGCTTATGGTAACTAGTGGGATTTCAATTCATGCTATCAAACCCCTAAAAGAATTAAGTACTGACAAAAAATATTCATGTAGTATTATGCCAAAATGCCTTTTAAAATCTGTATATGTATTCCTCTATTTTTAAATAAAGTTGTAAGTGAAAAAAAAAAGAAAAAAAAATGATGTGAAAAATAACTAACATTATTGTGCAAAATCACAACAAAAAGTGTACGGGTTTATCATGGTCCTGCAGTACCCACCAAAGGCTTCTTCACTTGAACTACAACTATAGTGAAACTGCAGTTTTCACTTATTTGATAATTTTCAACTGGGAAGTGTACCTGAGGCCACTTCATGCCAGACAACTGCTTTACCAAAGTACTTGGCAGTTACTGAGTGGAGTTAGGAATATGGGATGTTACTTTTAAGACATGTTCTTTTTATGGGTGGAAGGAATTTTACCTGAAACTATTAAAACTCTCAAATTTCTTAGTTATTCCAACATCTTTCAGATCTGTTCTACTTCTTGAAGAAGCTCCCATTGTAAGCTCTACATTATTTTATACACATCCCAGTTTTCTACCATCTACAGCTCTATTTCTGTTGTATTTAAGATATTAAGAATTACTGTGGCTTCTTGTTTTTCTTAGATTTTTTTATTTAGTCCATAAAACCTTAGTAATATCTACTTTGATATCAGAAATTTCTGCTTCTCCAGTTTAACATTTCCTATGCATTGCTTTCTATTAGACTGTTGTTTTCCTAGAAGCCTAGAGATGACTGCAAATATTGATTCTCAAAACCAATGAATGCTTTACCAAATTACCCTCATAGTAAATATATTCAAAATACTGTGAGAATCTGGATATATGAAACAATAAACATGGTAGAAAACAAAGAAAATTGATGCATTTAGAGAATATCATCCTGAGTGAGGTAACCCAGTCACAAAAGAACAGACATAATATGCAGTCACTGATAATTGGATGCTAACCCCAAAAAGCTCTGAATACCCCAGAAACAACTCACAGGCCATATGAAGCTCAAGAAAAACAAAGGCCAAAAAGTGAAAGCCTCAGTCCTTCTTAGGAAAAAAAAATGTATATCACCCTCTCAGAGTGTGGTACACCTGGACCTTAAATCTTTAATAATCCAAGAGCTAAGATTATAGCCTTGTGGCAAGTTTTGTTATTCAAAGATCATTATGTTTAATGTATACACACCAAGAAAACTCTGTTTCCATGATACTACATGTACTTTATGTTTATGGTAACTAGTACATTTCAATGCATACTATCAAACCTTTAAAAGAATCAAGTACTGACAAAAATATATTCATATAGTGTTATGCCAAAATTCCTTTAAAAATCTGTACATGTATTCCTCCTTTTTAAAAATAAAGTTATAAGAGAAAAAAAAAGAATCGATTTTCACCTTCACATTCTCATGTATTTTTTTCTCTGTAACCTGCCCATCATAGACCTTTGCTATGTTACATGCACTGTCCCAAAAATACTCTCTAACTTTTTCCAGGAAAAGCAAACTATCAGCTTTGTTGGCTGCATTGTTCAGTATTTCATCTTTTCCACTATGGGGCTGAGTGAATCTTGTCTCATGGCTTCCATGGCCTAAGACAGGTGCCCTCTTTTGTCTGCCTTGATCATGTCATCCACTCTTTGTATAGTGATGGTGCTGGCATCCTATCTCTCTAGCCTCACTGCTTCTTTACCTCAGTTGTTTGCTTTGCTTCGTCTCCACTTCTGTGGAACTAATGTCATCAAGGACTTTTTCTGTGACATGCCACAGCTGTTAGTTCTGTCCTGCACAGGCACCTTCTTTGTACAAGTCCTAACTACTATATTAACAATGATCACTGGCTTTGTAAATGTGCTGGTTGTCATGATATCCCATTTCTATATTGTCTTGTCCATACTAAAGATCACTTCAGCTCAGGGCAAAACCAGAGCATCCATCACCTGTGCTTCTTACCTAACAGCTGTTTCCCTATTCTACACTTCTAGTAGCTTTGTCTATTTGAGTTTAAGTTCTGGTGGCTCCTCTAGTTTTGACAGATTTGTGTCTGTTTTCTGCAATGGGTGATTCCCATGTTTAACCCTCTGATATATAGTCTAAGGAACAGAGAAATCAAAGATGCCATGAGAGGTTGCAAAAAAAGGCAATCTGTAGCTAGGGACACAGAATCTGAAATTTTCAATATATATGTTCTACCACAGTTGCTATTGCCTACAATAATATGCACATTGCTGGAGCACAAAAAAAAAAAAAAAAATGCATGGGTTTTTGAGAAAAAGGTTTTACTTTGAAGCATACAATATTCCCGCATGAACTGGTTTAATGCCATGAAAAGACATCTTTAAGAACCGTAGGATTATAGTTTCCATGTTACACAATGACCATCTCATTATTCATTGTCCTATGCATAGGCATTTGAGAAACACCAAGTTTAGAAACATGGACAGGACTGGAGACTGCTAAATCACAGAATTTTGCCCATAAAAAATATTCCTCATCACGGAAGTATCCAAAACCCTTGTCACAAGTATCATGATATAGTGTCCTAAAAACTAGCTCATGACCATTGACTGTTCTGTGTTTCCAAACAGATGAGGATAATGTTCTAAGACTTCCTGTTTATAAAAAATAGAGTTCTATGATGCCTTGATGTATCTTTTTTTGTAAGCGAAACTGATGGCTTCTTTTATAAGGAAATTTATGTTAAGAGTTAGTAAGTTTAGGGTCATATACTTGAATCCATCAACCATAGCCTAAGAGAAAAGGAAGTGGTTTGGACTGTGAAGAATGATGGCAACGAATTGCCATTTACTTGGTGTTTTGATAGGTTGTTTCTGACATCTAGAAAATTCATGGCCAATAACCATGTCTGCAGAACTCGGAGGACTCTCCAATTTCTTACTGTTTTATACTGAAGCCAGACAGTTTGATCTGGCTTGACCTAGCCAACAGGATCAAACTATCAAATTTATTTTGATATTTTGGTCCAGTTTGCTTTACAAGGACTCACTGCACTGATAGTCACAACATAATCAACATTACAGTGATTAGCTGTCCCTAAAAGCACTAGGACACTCCTGTGTGTATGCCTGACATTCTCCATCCTAATGTTCTATGTTTCTGAGGGTGACACAATGTTTGTAGGAGAATAACAAAAACTAGACGGATGAGGTAGTGGAGTGGGTAAAGCACTTGTCACCAAATGTGACAGCTTAAGTTCTGTCCCAGGACTCTGCAAAGTGAAAGAAGATAGCAAGCACATACCATAACACTCTGAAGGCATGAATGAGCCTGCAAACACAGATTTTTACTACAAAATGAACGGACAAATGTAAGGCTCAACTCTTTTTTGATCAACCACAGAAAGGAGTCATCATTTACTAACCTGCATTCACAAAGCTGGTTTGGCTCCCATTGGTGTAAAACTGAGTAGGAGGATGTATCCTGCTTACATATATGATGCTTCCTACTCCCCCATGGATGATATAAGTAAAATCTTCCTGAGCTTCACTGCTTTCATTTTAACCTCACTTTCTCCTGCTTCCTACTCTTTTTAATGCTGGCAAAACCCATGCACAGTACTGCTCTGGACTAAAAATTTTGTCTTCTTTAAAAATACAGATATGTTATCTGTATATATTTTTGTTTTAATCCCAGATGTTGGCTATGGAGCTACATCAGATCATCACTATAATTTTTCTCATGCTCTGGCAGGGGTGTGATTTTTCCAGCTGAAGATAGTTTATGTTTGGAATTCTGGGGACTCCTGAAAGGACTTAAAAATACCAAAGCCCTGAGAGGGGGTTGATAGCTGTTGCATCCCATGCTGCTGCTACTGATAGTTACTATTTGCTGGTTGCTGGTTGCTGGTTGCTGGTTGCTGGTTGCTGGTAGGTGATATCCTGATGAAGATTAGACTTGTCTCAAGAAACTCAACACCACTAACCATCAGGAAGCAGTCTAACTAACACCCCCTTTCCCCTGTATCCTTCTTTCTTTCTTACCTAGAGTTGGGGGGATGGAGGATGGTAGGTGGAAAAGAACTGAATAAATTCACCAAAAGTACGGTTGCATACTGCTCACTGGCTCCTCTTCCCACAAGCACAAGAATAGCCACAGCAGTCACAATCATGGCTTGGAACCTTTACAAACTGGGTGTAGAAGCATCTCTCTTCAGAGCTGCCAGGGCAGATGGCTAGCTGGCATTGTCTAACTGGAAGACAGACAGACCACAGATGCTTATGGACCACATTCTAGAAGCAAAAAAGCAGCCAAATGCTGAAATAAACCTATGATGTTAGACTTTGCTTCAGTGTCTGCACACATAGAAAAATCACCATGCATAAAGTATCACTTGCTGTTCTATGACAGAGGCTTGATTGTTCTAATAAAAATTTGTCTTACAAACAAGCAATGTGGATGTTTCTTTCTTACGAAATCTTTAAGAAGAAAACTTGATCTACATGATCCCAAAAAGGGAAAGCCACATCTGACTGTTTATACATTTCTGATGACTATGAGCTGAGAAAGTGGCTTTTTGGGGGGACATCTAACTCTTGATTTTGACCCTCAGCCCACAATAAAAGTGAGACTATGTGAGAATAACTGTTACCTGGAGGTGCATTGTGAGCCTGTCCAAGAAGACATGGCTTCTAAAAAGCCCTGAATCACTGGCCTGTTCTCCTGTTATCTTTTGTGTCCTGTGACAGAAGCCACTACAACTGGGCATATTGTTGTGCACCTGCCTACCTGCCACTCTTTCCCCATCTAGTTCCTGATTGTGCTACAGGACAGAGCTAGTATTCTTTCTGCATTTCAGCTGAAAATGCATGCAAAAATACTAGGTTTCTAAGCCTTCCACTCCTTCTGTGTTGACAGCCTTTCCTACTACCTATTATCATTCCAGCCAAAGACAGAGAGAGGTCTATAACCATAGAAATTGAACCAGGCTCCTTGGGCTCATATCATGAATCTGAACAGACTGGCTTATTCTGTAGCCTGGGTGATCCCCTAAGATGCTCCTCCCATGTAATGCCTAATAAATTTTCCCAAAGGAAAGGTCAAAACCTGAAGACTAATGGACATGAACTTAAACCTGTTGGTATCTTGTTACAAAGCAAGAAGTATTTTTCTTTCTGTGTGTTGCAGTAAATATTAAAGAATAGGTGGCTTATCTGTTTATTGGTCCCCACAGTCACACTCCATGGGCATCATTTTAATATGGGGCTACGCACACAGACTCTGTCACTTGGTCCACATGACGCCCCCTCCAAACAATTCGCTTCCCAGGTGTTTCACCCTGCCCACCCTGGTGCTTCTGCCCCAGCATTTTTCTTTACCCCACTGCCCGATATAAACATGACTCTAAGGCCTGATAGCTTTTCATACAGGTTTACATATCAAACTCTCAATCCACTAACCTTTTACACAATAAGATTACATCAAATGGACAAAGACACAAACTGCCCTTCTATATGAGATTAAAATGACCTACAGAAACCCTTAAAATATTCATATCTGCCTATTTCAGATTACAGCCACCAGGCTCCAGGTCTGCTTTCCCCGGCTCCATCTTGATGGTTTTATTTTTTTTTTAGGTTTTTTTTTTTTTTGTCCCCCTTCTCCTTTTTCTCCTCCAACTCATCTCTCTCCACTTTCCCTTTCCCTGCCCAATCACCGGCTCCCACCTTTATTTTACAAATTCAAATGGAAAGAAGGTTCTGGTGAAATCACCTGAGTATGTGACTAGGCAGCCCTTCTTGGGAAAGAGGGATTAGCATCAAAATACAAACAGCTGCAGGACAATCCACATCTGTGCATTTCGATAGAGAAGATCATGAGACTGGGTAGAGGGAAGGAGAAGGGCTGTCTTGGTATGTTCTTTGGGAACTTCATATATTAATTGTCTTTTCTAATTTTTCTGAACCCATTACTAGGTTAGAAACTCATCCTTGCTCTGTTCCTCTTCATCTTAGCCCTTATGTCCTCTGTCTTTTCCTTATTCTTTAAACCATAGAGCTACACAAGCATGAAGTGAGGACGATATCTATTTGTCCCTTCTCATTTCTAAATGTCTGTGACATCTTTTTTAACATGTTCCATCCATGCAGTCCCATTTAAAAGTTAAAAAAAATTGGCCTGTAACACAGAAATAGAAAACATAAGAATCCATTACAGGGAATCTGACTCAGTTGCAGAAAGAAGTGGTGATGTTTTTTTAATGAAAAACTGGTAAAGGGCATAATAAGGCTAGGCATGACCTCTATGTGAACTCAAGGATTCTTTCAAGATGAAAGAAAGGTTTGTTGACTTTCAGTGGTCTCAAAAGATGAATGAATGCTTTCCCAAGAGAGGACAGAGCCTGAGCAGTGGAATCCTTCCTAAGTTCCCTCCTCTATAACCCCGGAGACCTGTTATTTATAGTTTGTATGACTTTAATTGCTTACCTTTGCTGTGAGTTGTGCGTTCAGCTCTTTTCTTACATACAACAGAGAGAATGTACAGCTGCTCCACAGCTGGCTCATTGCCGAAGAAGATGGAGTCTAACCTTGCAAACAATAAAGCAGTTACCCAACTCAAAGTAATAAGGAAATAAAATTGATGTTCCAGAACCGAGAACAAGTGCAAACATGTGTTGGTCATTTCAGAATACCTGGGTGCACCACAAAGAGGAAGTTGGATCACAAGAAAGAAAATCTTTTCAAAACTCAAGGTGAGTCCCTTAGAGATTCTGTAACAAGGCATGTAAAAGTGGCTCGGTTACAGATACACTTTTATAGATTTACAAATAGCTTTGTCTAATCATCCTTCAATGTTAGGATTCACTACATAATTATTTTTGTGCAGTTTTTAACACAGCAATCAAATCTGTAGAAGGTTGATATGAATATGTAGGCTGTGTGAATATACATTAGCATATGGGAAATGAGGACCAGATGGGTGGTCTGTAAAAGCCTCTCCTCGTTTAGTTGATATTGAGGTCTGAAAACACAGACTCAGAATAAGAGCTGTGGATTGATTTTTGAGGCCTTTAACGTATCTGATGTCTTTCTTTGGAAAAAAAGTTAAATTTATAAAAGTTATTGTTTCCTACAGAGCAAATCTAGTATATTTTGATAAACATACTAGATTTGAAGTCAGAAAGCATCTCCTGCTTCGCTCCTTTTGTTTAACATTGCTTTCACATGGTAGGATAGGTATAGTCAGCAGTAATTTAGTGAGAATTTCAAAAGGCTGAAATTATTTTTTAATATTTTCACAATACAGAAATGATAAATACTTGAAAATAAATATGTTTACCCTGCATTCAGCATTGCAAAATGTAAGCAAGCATTACATGGCCATGACATTATTTTTTATGTTTCAATTACAACTATTTTTTAATTCTATGCTCAAATTAGGAAGATGGTTCAGTTATAAAATGGTTGCCATACAAGCATAAGGACCTGGTTTTGGATTGCAGCATCCATGTAATAAACCAAGTATTATAGCATGCAGCAGTAATCCCCATATTGGAGAGGCAGAGATAGATGGATTCCTACAGCTCTCCAGCCAGCCAGTCTAGCCAAATCGAAGAAGTCCAGGCTCAGGAAGAAATCCTCTCTCAAAAATTAAAATAGAGTAGAGCCCCAGAGATAAAGGCTTGGTGAGAAGGGGATCAGACTAGCCAGGGGGCAGAGAGAACTCTGCCGAGCGCACACAGAAAGTGCACCCCTGCCCTGCCTGATCCAGGGACCAGGAACCCAGCATTGGGACCTCTGTTCCCACTCAGCAGCTTTGGGGCGCAGAACAGGGCTCGGCCCATCTGCCACCTGGACCAGCGGAGCCCCAGAGATAAAGGCCTGGTGAGAAGGGGATCAGACTAGCCAGGGAGCAGAGAGATCTCTACCAAGCGCTCATGGAAAGCGCGCCCCTACCCTGCCTGATCCAGGGACCAGGAGCCCAGCATTGGGACCTCTGTTCCCACCCAGCAGCTTTGGGGCGCAGAACAGGGCTTGAACCAGCCACCACCTGGACCAGTGGAGATCCAGGGACACAGGCCCGGTACAAGGGAAAGCTGAGAACATATCTCTGACAACAAGATGGCAAGAGGAAAGCAAAAGAGCATACCCCAGGGAAACTAAGACAACCTGGCAACACTAGAACCCAGTTCTCCCATCATAGCAAACAGTGGAATGAAAAACACTCCAGAAAAAAGAAGACTCAGACCTGAAATTCTACCTCAAGATGATGATAGAGATCCTTAAATAAGAGCGGGAGGAAAAGAATAAAGAATTAAAAGCTTTTAAAGAAGAAATGAGAAAAATACTCAAAGAACTAGAAGAAAACAGAACCAAAGAGATGAAAAAATAGAAGAAGGAATTTAAAACAGAAATGGACACAATAAAGAAAACATTAAAAGAGACAATCCTAGAAGTATAAATCTTAAAAAAGAAATCAGGAGTTACAGATGCAAGCATTTCCAACAGACTACAAGAGATGGAAGAGAGAATGTCGGGAGCCGAAGACAACATTGAAAACATAGACAAAACAGCCAGAGAAGATGCAAAAACCAAAAAGCTCCTAACCCAAACTGTCCAGGAAATACAAGACACAATGAGAAGACCAAACCTAAGGATAATAGGAATAGAAGAAGGAGAAGAATATCAACTAAGAGGCACAGTAAATATCTTCAACAAAATTGTAGAAGAAAACTTTCCTACCCTTATGAAGAGCTTTGTCTGTTAAGAACAATGAAGACAGGACTAATCTCACAGGACTAAGCTGATTCATCTTCATTTCATGCTCCCTCTCCCCACTCTTTTCATTTTGCTAACTCTAGTCATGCACTTAGAAGTTCCTCACAGAGATCTGGTGGTGCATCCCAGCAGCCACACCACTCAGGAGGATAATGTAAACAATTGCTTGAGTCCACATTTTCAAGACCAATCTATATTTTGTTTCTGACAATGGTTGGTTTAATTATGATTGCTCTTTCAATGTCATCTAAGTAAATACTATGAAGATCTGTCAGTCAGAACTCTTAAAGGAAATGAGGATAACAGGGATATTTTATGTTCTCTTTCAATGTTCTTCTCTTATTTGCTACATAAGCTCAAATGGAGTTTGAATGAGGAAAGTATGTTATACCAAAAAAAGAAAGAAAGAAAGAAAGAAAGAAAGAAAAGAAAAAAAGGAAAAGAAAAGAAAAGAAAAGAAAAGAAGAAAAAAAAGAAAATGAGAAAACCTAGGAGAAAGGGACCAAGATAAACTATTTCAGGACAAGCTTTATCTGAAACAAAACAAGAAAGATTGGGCCTTTTTCATTAATAATGCAACTGAAAACAAAGCTTAGAAATAACAATACGTAGTGGGTGGGGAAAACAACACAGAAATATAATGATACCTCTGAAATGAACAATATCATGTCTGGCTTAACCCAGTTCTCTGTGCTTTGCTGTGTCCATTTTCTTTCTTGGAGTTCAATGGGTACAAATTTAGCAGGTACTACTATGGGAATCTGAGTTCCAGGTTATCAGTTACTACAGCCAGCTTGAAAGATAATGTGATACCTTATAGTTTCATCTTTTCCAAGAAGGACAATTTGCTGTCCCTTTCATGGAGAGCAGGGAGAAGCTTTCCTGAGAGTTTATATAAAATGTACAGGTTATTATGAATGAATGAGAAGGGGGGAAAGCTTTTGAGGATGTGTAGAGTCCAAGTGCTAGGTATCTTTCTTGATAGCCTTCCACATTGGTGTTTATTTGTTCTTTTGTTTTGTAATTTGTTTATGAGACAAGGTCTCTCACTACATATTGTCACAAATGGCTAGACTGAATAGCTATCTTCACTATCTCCCAGTCTTGTACTGGCCCCCATCTACTCAGCTCTGAGGTTACAGACATACTCTGCCAGACTCTGACTTCTACATGGGTACTGTTACCTGAATAGACTTGGGTCCTCATGCTTGGTAACGTGAACCAATGGAAGCATCTTCTCAGCCCTCATTCAGTGTAACTGACAGCACTTTCAATGACCTCATTGCCCAGTTCATTTGCACAACAGTGTCTCCGAGATAAGTTCTGTCAATAAAGAGATGTTGGAAGAGATATTCTCAACTTTCAGGAGTCTTTCAAGAGTCTCCTTTTCTTCCTGTACCTAGCTGGTAATAGCTCACAGGACTGTATCTCTCCTTCATACTACACATAGTTTCTTGGTTAAAATAATGCCCCCATGGAAATGTTTACATATTACCTGACTATAGGATTTTTCATAGGAGGCTTTGGCTATCATCTCCCCAAGAAAACTGATTTCCACAATACTATTTTTAAATAAGAAAAAGCAGAGATTGATGTATTTTACTGAGAAACAATGAGGCACCATACCCAAGATTCTGGTGTGGAGTAGGGTTAGGTGGAGTGTTGGGAGATAAAAAATAACAATCTTTTTCTCTCACCTTTCCTCAGTAGATGATGTCGAGCAGATCTGTGTTGGGAAATGGAAATTACACCTTGGTGATCATGTTTGTCCTCCTGGGGCTCTTGGACAAATCTGGACAACAGCTTATCCTTTTTTCCAGTCTTCCTAGGAACCTACATCATTACACTGATTTGGAACCTGGGCCTTATCACCCTCATCAGAATGGACTCTCACCTGAAAACCCCCATGTACTTTTTTTCTCAGTTTCTTGTTATTTATAGATATATGCTATTCTTCTATCAGTCCAAGGATGCTTGCAGACTTCTTAAAAGCAGAGAAAACAATTTCTTTCATTTCTTGTGCTACTCAGTATTTTGTTTTGGCCTGGATGGGTATGTCAGAGTGCTGTTTGCTAGCTGCCATGGCCTATGACAGGTATGTGGCTATTGGTAACCCTCTGCAGTACTCGCCCATCATGGCTCCCAGTCTTTGCTGGAGAATGGTTACTGGTGTCTATGGGAGTGATTTCTTTAGTAGCCTTCTTCAAACACTTGCTTGTTTTAATCTCTACTATTGTGGGCCAAATGTCATCCATCATTTCTTTTGTGACATGCCTCAGATCATTTCGCTGTCTTGCTCTGATCCCTTCATCAGTCAGCTGGTTCTTTTTCTGGCAGCTGTTTTTGTTGGGTTTGGCTCTTTCCTTGTTATCCTCTTATCCTACGTATTCACTGCAGTTTCCATCCTGAAAATGGTCTCATTCAAGGGCTGTGTCAAGGCCTTTAAAACTTGTGGCTCCCACCTGGCAACAGTGACTCTTTTATGTCACAGCCCTCTCTGTGTACATGCACCACAGCTCTCAGCATTCAACAAAGCAAGACAAGGTGCTGTCTGTGGTCTATACTATCCTCATCCCCATGGTAAACCCTCTGATCTACAGTCTGAGGAACACAGAGATCAAGGGGGGCCTCAAGAGAATGATGAAGGAGGCAGCATATTTATCTCAGAGAGCATAGCATCTGGGCAGGTACCATCCTTAAGAGGAAGGTGTAGATTGTCCTGCAGCAGTTCATATTTTGATGTTAATTCCATTCCCCCAAGAGGGACTGCCTAGTCACATCTTCAGGTGACTTCATCAAAACCTTCCCATTTTAATTAGTAAAATAAAGGCAAGAACCAGTGATTGGGCAGAGTAAGGGAGTTGGAGAGAGAGGGTCAGAGAAAATGAGGGAGAGGAAAAAAAGGACCAAGATGAAGATCAAGAAGGATGAATTGGATCCAGGTGGACTTAATTAGCATTAGGTAGCTATGAACTTTTTAAGGATTTTATAGGTCTTATATCTCATATAAGCAGTTTGTATCTTTGTCTATTTGATGTAATCCTGTTGTGTAGAGGGTTTGTGGATTGAAGTTTGATATATAAACCTGTATGAAAAGCCATTGGGCCTTAGAGTGATGTTTGTGCTGGGCAGGGCAGTAATTCCACCTGAGACGGAGGCAGTAGGGCAGGTGGAGTAAACCTCCAGAAAGGGGAGCCATGCTGAGAATACAGCTTTCAGACAGAGTGACAGAGTCCATGTAGCCAGCTCCATTCTAGAAGCGGCACCTGTGGAGTGAGACCATGGGGCCGATAAAAAGTCTTTCATTTTTAATATTTACTGCAACAGAAAGGCAGGAGTACAAATATTGAGGAGAACTTCTGTAGACCTTTAATATTAACTGATGCAGTAATAATGTGGATGAACAGACAGATAAATAGTAATCACCTGGTTTACTTGGTACTGGGTGTTACAGGGTTAGCTGTTTTTATGTGGTCTGTCTAAGACAATGATGTTGAAATTGAACACAGTTTTAAAAGTTTGCTTCTCGGTCTTCTGGAAACGACAAGATCTTTGCACTCATGAGTTTAGCACCTGTGGTTGCCTACTCAAGACCTACATAATATCAAGCCAATCAACATTTTGGCATGGGTAGGAGGGGGCTACATGAGCTCTCAACACTACAATGATGATCTATTTGACAGTTGACTATTATGGGATGGAGCATTATTTTGAAAGTGATAGTCCCTCACAGGTGGATGATCATATACCTATGCATGTATGGGCAGTACTAATTGGACTCAGCAACTTAATTTTTTTTTTAATGGAGGACATTGCCCATCAATGCTAGGTCTACAGGCATATGCAGCTATGCCTAGCATTGCAGAACCAATCTTACAGAAAATGGGTTGGTCATGTACATCAGCTTGATGTAGGGCGACTGAATGTACCTGACCTTAACAGAGAAGGAGTCTTTCATTGTAGTCCTTTCCTGGTAGAGGACATGGCATCTGGATGCTTGGTTCAAACCTAAGTTTGCTCTTGTTTGAAGGTTGGTTCAAATAAGAATCTCTGCTTCAGTTTTTTGGCATGAAAGGACACAGTGATGGCGACCTCACAAAATTACTGCAAAGGGCCGAGCATCAACTAAATATATAATAATGTAGGGTAATTAGAGACTCAGGGGTTCAGAGCACTGACTACTCTTCCAGAGGTCCTGAGTTCAATTCCCAGTAACCACATGGTGGCTGACAACCATCTGTAATGGGATCCAACACATTCTTCTAGTGTGTCTACAATAGCTACAGTGCACTCATATAAGTAAAATAAATAATTCTTAAAAAATTAAGTACTTATCAGTTCCTACACAGCTTCTCCTCACTGGATGATTTCTTTATGACCTGGTGAATACACAAGAGGAAATCACAAGTAGTTGACACCAAGAAATACTCTGAAACTCAGAAATTCATGGGAGATCCAGGGACATGGGCCTGGTGAGACAGTGCTCGAAGTAGCCAAGTAGCTGGGGAACAGAGAGGTCTGTGCCGAGTGTGCAGAAAGTGTGCACCACCACCCCCACTTGGTTCAGGGAAACAGGAACCCCACTTTGGGCTGTCTGTTTCCAGCCAGCGGCCCTTGCATGCAGAACAGGCGCTCAGGCCATCTGCCACCAGGAACAGTGGAGATCCAGGGACACAGGCCTGGTGAGACAGTGCTTCAAGTAGTCAGGGTACAGAGTGGTCTGTGCCAAGCATTCAGAACATGCGTCCTCCCCCATTGGTTCAGGGGAGCAGGAATCCTGCCATAGGGTGTCTGTTTCCACACAACTACTCGTACATGCAGAACAGGCACACAGGTCATCTGCTACCAGGAACAGAGGAGATCCAGGGACACAGGGCAGGTACTAGGGAGAGGTGAGAATCAATCATTGACAACAAGATCACCTATAAACACAGACAACAAGATGGCAAGAGGAAAGTGAAAGGACATACCCCAGGAAAACAAAGACAACCTGGCAACAACAGAACCTGCTTTCCCATACCTAAACATAATAAAAGCAATATACAGCAAACGAACAGCCAACATCAAACTTAATGGTGAGAAACTTTAAGCAATCCCACTAAAATCAGGGACAAGGCTGCCCTCTCTCCCCCTACCTATTAAACATAGTACTGGAAGTCCTGGCCGGAGCAATTACACAGCAAAAGGAAATCAAAGGGATACAAATTGGAAAGGAAGAAGTAAAAACATCACTATTTGCAGATGACATGATAGTGTACTTAAGTAACCCCACAAATTCCACCAGAGAACTTTTACAGCTGATAAACAAGTTCAGCAAAGTGGCTGGATACAAAATTAACTCAAACAAATCAGTAGCCTTCCTATACTCAAAGGACAAACATGTGGAGAAAGTAATTAGGGGAAAGATACCCTTCACAATAGTCACAAAAACTATGAAATAACTTGGTGTGACTCTATCTAAGCAACTAAAGGATGTATATGACAATAACTTCAAATCTCTAAAGAAGGAAATGGAGGAAGATCTCAGAAAATGGAAATATCTTCCATGCTCATAGATTGGAAGGATCAACATCTTAAAAAATGGCCATCTTACCAAAAGCAATCTACAGATTCAATGCAATCCCCATCAAAATTCCAACCCAATTCTTCATGGAGTTGGAAAGAGCAATGTACAGTTTCATCTGGAATAACAAAAGACCTAGAATAGTGAAATCCATCCTCAACACCAAGAAAACATTTGTGGGAATCACTATCCATGACCTCAAGCTATATTACAAGGCAATTGTGCTAAAAACTGCATGGTACTGCAGAGATAGGCACATGGATCAATGAAATAGAATATATCCAGAAATGAGCCCTCACATATATGGTCACTTGATTTTTGACAAAGGAGCTGTAAACATTCAATGTAAAAAGGACAGCCTATTCAACAAATGATGTTGGTCCAACTGGCATTCAGCATGCAGAAGAATGAAAATAGAGCCTTTCTTATCTCCTTGTACAAAGCTCAAGTGCAAGTGAATCAAAGATCTCCACATTAAACCAGGTACACTGAACCTATTAGATGAGAAAGTAGGGAAAAACCTTAGAACACATAGGCACAAGAGAAATTTTCCTGAACAGAATACCAATGGTTCATTCTCTAAGGTCAAAGATTGACAAATGGGACTTAATGAGATTGCAAAGTTTCTGTAAGGCTAAAGACACTGTCATGATAAAAAAAAAAAAAAAAAAAATTGGCAGCTAACAGAGTGGGAAAAGATCTTTACCAACCCCACATCAGATAGAGGCCTAATATCCATGATATACAAAGAACTCAAGAAGTTAGACACCAGAGAATCAGACAACCCTATTAAAAAATGGGGTACAAAACTAAACAAAAAGTTTTCAGTTGAGGAATATCGAATGGCTGAGAAGCATCTAAGGAAGTTCTCGACATCATTAGCTATCAGGGAAATGCAAATCAAAACAACACTGAAATTCCACTTCACACCAGTAAGATTGACCAAGATAAAAATTCAGATGACAACAGATGCTGACGAGGATGCAGAGAAAGAAGAACACTTCTCCACTGTTGGTGGGGTTGTGAACTGGTACAACCACTCTGGAAATCAATCTGGTGATTCCTCAGAAAATTGGACATAGTACTACCTGAAGACCCGGTTATTCCACTTCTAGGCATATACCCCAGAGACACTCCAATATACAACAAAGACACATACACCACAATGTTCATAGCAACTCTATTTATAATAGCCAGAAGCTGGAAAGAACTCGGATGTCCTTCAGTAGAACAATGGATACAAAAATTGTGGCATATTTACACAATGGAGTACTACTCAGTTATCAGAAACAATGACTATGAAATTCTTAAGAAAATGGATGCATCTAGAGAATATCCTCCTGAGTGAGATAACCCAGTCACAAAAGAGCAGACATAATATTCAGTCACTGATAATTGGATACTAACCCCAGAAAGCTCTGAACACCCCAGAAACAACTACAGACAATATGAAGTTCAAGGAAAGAAAAGAAAAAAGAAAATAAAAAAAATTATGCTTAATCCTTACACACCAAGAAAACTTTGACTAATTCCAGGTTACATCCTGCTTTACATGTACTTTATGCTCATTGTAACTAGTAAAATCTTAATGCACATTATCAAACCTTTAAAAAAAAAAAAACAAGTACTGACAAAAATGTATTCCTATACTTTTATACAAAAATGCTTAAAATCTGTACATTTATCTTTGTTTTTTAAAATAAAGTTGTTCAAATAAAATATATATAAAATTGTCTAGTATTTTTCATTCATAGCAACTTAGTTTGGCAGGAGAAGGGGCGCAGGTTGGGTGGGGGGGAGGGAGAGGCTGCATTGGCAGCTCAATAGGGCCATCCATGAAGGTTGAGAGAGCTTAGGATGAGCTCTCTAAAAACAGCTGTCAAGTTTTTTAAATTGCATTCAACAATTGTGTCAACAATCATGTCTAATCACCTATCCATATGTATTTATTTATTTAGTTATTTATTTATTTGTGGTATCATGTATCTAGGCTGACCTAAAACTCAGCAAATAAGTGGAGGTGACCCTGAACTCTTGATCTTGGTGGCTCAACAAAACTTCATAGAATAGGAGGGAAAAGATATTTATTTGAGAAGTAACCCAACAATTATTTTATGTCCCCAATATGTCTATTCTCTTCTCTTCTCTTTTTTCCTCTTCTCATCTAATTTTCCCTTCTTTCTTCAACTTTCTGTTCTGTTTCTCTCCCTTTCCTCCCCCTTGCCCTCTTCTCTTCTACTCCTTTTCCTCTTCCTTTTCTTCCTTATTTCTCCCCCTTCCATCATTTTTTATCTTTTCTCCTTCTTTTTTTACAACTAAATTAAATAAATTTTAATTTAAAAACATATACATGAGAAAAGCTTTCTTCCCCAATATAGTCAACATATATGTCCTTACACTGATGTATACCTAGTGCTTGAGGTAGCCAGAAACATGCATCAAATTTCTTGGATCTGGAATAATGAAAGATCTGAATCATTTTATGTGGATGCTGTCTTCCCTTTCTTTTATCTTTACTATTTGTTTATTCTCATTTTGTGTTTCTGCTTGGGCCTAAAATTATAACATATTTATTTTAACTCATTTTCAATTTTCATACATTTGTTTATGCATAACATAGTTTTATGTTTACTACAATATAAAAATTACTTAACTAAAATCACTACAATCTGAAGAAATGAAAAGCTGTTTCCATACCTAGTTCTTGCCATCTCTCTATCTGTATTAGTTCTCAAAAATACATGTTATTATAAAAAAAAACATGATTTAAAGATTTTTATCTATCTGGGATTTAGTCACAAATACTATTCCCAGTGACGAGAAACACACAAAGTATCCCTCTTAAACCCTGAGCCAGAGTACCAAGGCCGTAAACTTAGCATACTGGCTCCATTATGGAAGTACTATTCGATCCATTAAAACTCAGCACAATGCATGCTATCAAACCTCTAAAAGAATTGCCAAAATGCTTTTAAAAATCGGTACATGTATCTCTCTTCTTTAAATAAAGTTGTAAGAAAAAAAGAAAACTCAGCACATAGAATAATACCACCTGCCAACATGTAAAGAAAAAGCTACTCCATTGAAGTCCAGAGTTCTGGGAAAACCTATAAACCTTGTTTTGTTTTGTTTTGTTTTGCTTGGCTTCTATAGTTCAGCTAACTGTTCTTGTTAACTCAAGTCATGTCTTCTAGGTTAGGCTCACAACACCCCTCCCAACAGCAACTCAGCCCACATGGATTCGCACAGATGATTGAATTGCAGGCTAAGAGTCAAGATCAATAATCAGATGGCCCCTGCAAGCCCCTCAGTTCACAGTTATAAGAAATGAATTGAGAGTTTGTATATGGCTGTCTTTTTCTGGGATCATGTGGATCAAGTTTGCTTCTTCACAATTTCAAAAGATAAAGAACACTCAGATGGCCTATTCATAAGACAACGAAATCATTAGAACAAACACAGCTCTGCCATAGAATGAATACCAAGATATATTTTATGCATGCTGGTTTTCCTACTTGTGCAGACACTGAAGCAAAGTCTAACATCATAGTTTTATTTCAGAACTTGGCTGCTTGTTTGCTTCTAGAATGTGGTCCATAAACATCTGTGGTCTGTCTGTCTTCCAATTAGACAATGCCAGCTACCCATCTGCCCTGGCAGCTCTGAAGAGAGATGCCTCTACACCCAGTTTGTAAAGGTTCCAAGCCATGATTATGAGTGACTGCTGTGGCTATTCCTGTGCTTGTGGGAAGAGGAGCCAGTGAGCCATACTGAGCACAGGCCTCCCAGTGTTAAAAGAGGAATGAAAGAGACGAAGTTCTGATATAAACAGTTGGCTTATATTTACAAAGATGAGACACCGGGAGTTGAGGAAGGTTGTACATATATCATGCGTGAGGTTATTGAAAACGTCAGATATACAGGATGTTTCCTCTTATTCAGTTTTACATCAGGGGATCCAAATCGGTTCTATGAACGTGGGTTAGTAAAGCAATTCTTAATGTGGGTAATCACAGAAGAAATGAGTACTAGATTTCTTCAATTTTCTGCAATTAAAAATGTGTGTGTGCATGTGTGTGTATGTGTATGCATGTGTGCTGCGTGAAAGTCTGCATGTAGAAGGCAGAGAACAACTTTCAGTAGTCAATTCTCTCTTGTCAGCAAGTCCCTTTTCTGCTTAGCTATATGTCATTGGCCCATTTGTCTACTTTTAAGACTAGAAATAAAAAATTATTAATTTTGGAGTCAAGATTAAAGGTCTCATGAAAGCCTGTGCCATGCAGCATGTCCTTCAAGTGTGTCCAGCCTTTGGCATTGCAGACTAACATGGTCATCTACAAGGTTTCCACCAAAAAACTAAGCATTCAAATTACAAAACCAGTAGCAAAGAGATCTCATAGTGTTTTGAGTAAGTACGTGATTTTGTGTTGGACCACATTATCAACTGTCCTCGGACACTTGTGTCTCATAAGGTGTGGATTGGCCACATTTGATCAATGTGTGTGATGATGTATACTTATAAAACATTAGGAGTAAATGATAAATTATAAGAACAGCAACCAGGTGTCTACCAAATTCTGTACATCAAACACTGAAATTGGCTTCAGTAGATAGATAAAACACATATCAGGGACATTGTAGAGAGAAAAAAGATTATTTGACCAAACACAAGGGAAGTTGCCTATTCACCAACCTATAAATAATGCATTGATATCAAGGAGGGTGGGTATTTGGAAATAGACCAAAAGGAAGAGATGTAGGGAGGTACTGAAAGTCTCCTGTCCCAGAACCTTAACCCTCCTTAGCCATTTAGCTGTTCCCACCGGGCCCTGACACCCATTAGCTACTTAACTTTGATTCCTTTCTCCCCAAATAGCTTCATTTGTAATTTGTCTGTCTGTGTGTTTCCCTCAACAGATGGAGAATTGTATCCCCGGTGCAATTGCAAATGTCTGCAGTTTTGTTCTTTGCTGGCAGCGAACAGAGGCATCAAAGCTCAGGCAAACACATCTATTCTGAACTTAATTAGTTCCAGTCCATCTGGGAAAGATTTGGGGAGGTTTAAAAAAATGAGAAACACACCCTGGATTAAAGTGGTTTTTCTGAAGTAAATTTCAGCTTCCACTCTCGGGCTCTATTTAGAAGAGAGAGCTGTAACTTGTCCTATTTTGTACAGCTCTAAAATGCTTCCTTTGGTGTCCTGAACATTTTAATGTGAGTCTGCTTATTTGACCACTAATAAACACAGTAGTCCGGGGAAGCCTAACCTAACATATGGTTGTTGTAAACCAGTGCTAGTTTTGATTCACTCCAGTTTTCTACTACAATGAATATTTATTAAGCTTCCTTGATAATTGAGCAAACACAAATGTACTTTCTGTATTCTCAATACAAAAAAAAAAAAAAGGATGCATTGCTAATAAGTATGTGTCTGACCACAGAACAGAGATTTCTGATAAACTTTTACATTTACAAATTTGGTTGGCCGGAAGAAGGCTGCAGATCATTAGGAGAGCATAGGATCAGTACTATGTGACTCCCAAAACATGTGGTATGCTTTACTGATAAAGTGAGTAATTCGTGGCTGTTATTTCAATGACTTTTGGCATTAGGAGAAACTTAAAGTTAATTTTTGTCTTGAAAGTTGAAATCAAAGGATATGTGCTCAGCAAACTGGAGTGAAAGTAAAGAAAAACAGGAAAACAAATAGCTATTCAGAAAAGGAGATGGAGCCCTGGTATGGTGCTGCCCACCTCTAATCCCAGCACTTGAGAGGCTCTGTGACTTTTAGCCCAACCTGATCTGCATAACAAGTGCTAGGCCAGGCAGAGATACTTGGTGAGACCTTGTCCCAGGAAAAGAGCGAAGGAGGAAAGAAAAGGAAAATGGGGCTACCCAGGCAGATGAGGCACATGGAACATTCCTGCATCAAGTGACATCCATCAGCCAGAGCCTGTTCCCATTCTCTGTGGACTTCTGACATGCAGACATTGTGGAGATTTCTACCTCACTGTTTATTGTGACCCATTTTCATTGTGATGAAAACAATTTATTTTCTCTTTAAGTCTTGTTGCTACTCCCAGTGCTGTCCCTGCGTGCAGGGTTTCCTATGGGCATGTCAGTAAAAGTCCACTTGAGCTCAACTCAGAGAACTTTCCACCAGAGATCCCCCAGGCTCTAAAGGCCTTCTATTTTGAAACATAGTTCTCTTCCTTTTTCTTTCTTTTGAAACATTTTCTTTAAGAATAAAGCTGACAGAAGAAAGGTTTTGTTCTGCTTTATGGAAATCAAGTTAGCAGCCTCAGTGTAAAAAGTAAAGCAATAAATGAGAAGATGAATCCACATCCACAGGCCTATGAGAAGCATTGGCTGGACTCTGTGGGTCTTAATTAATTAATTAATTGGTTAATTAATTAAATTTGAAAGGACAACATGAAGTTGGTAAGGAGATATAATGGGAAGTTCTATGCAAACTAAGAAAGGTATATGGTAAAGATATATATTGCATACATATATAAGATTTTTAAGTTCTGGAGAGAAGGACAAGTCATCTAAACTATGCAAAACCTAAATAAATAAGCATATGATGAGAATGTCTCTTCTACATGCAGGAATATGATTACTGAGATTCTAATAGACTTAATTTGGGGAAGAAAATTTAGTAACTAAAATTACTGTGAACAAAATGAGAACTTGAAAGGCAAAGAAGCTCTTGATCACAAGTTATTTTTAGGACTGGAAGTAAACCAGCCTCATGAAAGAGTTTTTAAAGTGGAGAGTAAAACTAACTGTCTTAGTTAGGGTTTTACTGATGTGCACAGACACCATGACCAAGACAATTCTTATAAGGACAACATTTAATTAGGGCTGGCTTACAGGTTCAGAGGCTCAGTGCATTATCATCAAGGTGGGAACACGGCAGCATCCAGGCAGAAATGAATTAGCTGAGACTTCCACATCTTGTTCTGAAGACAAAACAGAAGACTGGATTCCTGGTAGTGAAAGACCTCCGAAGGGAGACCCTCACTCAAATCTCAGGAGAGGCATGCACCCAGCGAGGCACCGAGACCAGACTTGCTGCAATCACATGAGGAAGTTTATTGAAAGTGAAAGAGTGAGATCTCAGGCCAGCATGCTGGGGTCGAGACTCATACACCACACAGGAGTAGAGGAGTTCGACCCCAGCCTGAACTTATAACAGGCTTATAAAGGCAAAAATCACAAAGGAGGGGGAGGACAGGGGGAATGAGGAAATTCAAAAGGGGAAGAATCATACATTTTTTATCAGTACACCCCCAGGCACACCTAGGGTGTTGGAACATTCCACAGAGGTCATCCGGACCTTCTGTGGTATTTTGGGAACTCAAATCTCAAGAAAGTGGGATTTCCTGGGAGCGATTTCCTGCAGAGGAAATCCCTAGGGCAAGGAATCAGTGTCCTTTGACAACCTTTTACTCTTCATTCCCCCGTTTTTCTTTTTGTAAAAAGCTCTAATCTTAGAGTGATCCCTCAGCTTCTTGTAATATCTGGTATTGTTGTCTTAGGACCATTACCTGTACAGCACTCACCCTTTCTTTTATAAAAGTCACCAGTCTATTGAGGATGCATGGCCCAAAGGTTAGGATTAGCATTAAAATGAGTAAAGGCCCGACCAAAGCAGAGACTAGCGTAGAGAACCAGGGTGACCAGTTAAACCAATTTTCATACCATCCTTGGTATGTTTCTCTTTCTTTTTTTCTGTTTTCTAGTCTTTCTCTAAGCTTTGCCATAGAATCTCTTATGACACCAGAATGATCTAAGTAAAAGCAACATTCTTCTTTTAGGGCAGCACAGAGCCCTCCTTCCTTTAGAAAAAGCAGATCTAATCCCCTCCTGTTCTGTAGCACTACCTCTGATAATGAAGTCAATGACTCTTCTAGTTTGGTTATGGACTGTTCTAATGCTCCCAGGTCCGCGTCCATAGCTGCTCTGAGTTCATTATAGTAGTAAGGTTGTTGGATGAGGGCAGCTGCTCCTGTTCCAATTCCTGCTGCCACTCCGAGTCCTAACAAGACAGCTAAGGTCAAATTTATAGGTTCTCTCTTGTATCGAGTATGGTGGTCAAATTCATCTATAAACGAGGTATCATCATGATAAATGACCCTGGGCACCAGTTGGACTAAAACACAAAAGTCTTTAGTACTGTTAAATAGTGAAGTATGCAGGCAGGGGGTCAGGCCGGTGCCACAAGCCCACCAGGTATCGGGAGGGGGTATTAGGTATTTATCTGAGCCTGCTGTCAGGTTGGAAATAGTTACATTACAAAGGGGCTGGTGTCCGGTAGGTACTCTTCCTATGCACAGCCCAGTTCCTGATACTGCAGACAGGGTCAGCTTTCGTTTGCTTCCCCAGGGGCAGAGTGAGTGGTCAGGAGTAACATTATAGCTTCGTAGCTGAGCTATTCCTTCGTAGTAAGGGGAATTGGAAGCAAAACACAGCCAGCAGGACTGAGTAGCGGCAGGGTTAGTGCGGTTTAAAACAACAAATGCACTATCAAGCAAATTGAACAGGCAGTCCTCAGTTCTCATAGGGAGATAGGAGGGTGTGGTCAAAAGGGGATAGGAGTCCTCCTTTGGTGACAGAGTGAGATGAGGAGGTCTCTCAGGCCTGGGTACAGGGTTATCAAGCACCGAATTGGGGCCTACGGGTCGTGTGGGCGGACTCTCTATCTTTATCTTAATAGTAAAAACGAATCCAGGGTCCCCTCTGCCAGTATAGACTCTCCATCCCCAACGGTTTCCTCTTACCCACTGACGATCTTGTTTTCCCTGTGGGGTGAAGCTGATATTTAGAGGGTTACAATAACTGTCTTTGCACGGTCCCTGAGGGCTACCGGAGCTTTTAGAGGCACACCCAGTCCTATAAGCCGGGTATTTGGATGGATCTCTTTCCCCTTTCTCTGGCTCCCCTGGCCTATGACCCTTTTTAACTATAATTAGATCCCAAGCGGAGGAAGGGTTCCAGTAGGCTTCTCCCATGGTCTCACATCCCCATTTACTACAAAAATAGTCTGAGGCCCCTCTCTTCATTTCCCTGGTGTGTCCCTGTCCGGGGCAGACATAGAAGTCTGCTGCCTGAAGGTTGGCTCAGAAAAACTGTCCTGAACACCCCAATGTGCTTCCTATGCCATGAGGGACACACTGTTCTTCTGGGGGTGGCTTTTCTAAATTGGTATAACTGGAAAGATCCCAGGCCATAGAGCCGGCTGCTAACTTACAGACATCGGGTGCAAGATCAGGCCACCAAGTCCAAGGGGGGTGCACTGCGGTTGTTGACCACACGACGTCGCCCACTTCATTAAGCACTTCCCAGGTTAATTTTTGAAGGGAATGGGGGTTATTACCCAAGGTTGGGGCTACGACGAAGGCGCAGCTTAAGAGAATTGTCACCAGCCTTCACTGTACCCAAGCAGCAATCCTGTTGACCTTGACTGCCGAGGGGGTAGTCAACAGCACCAGGTAGGGTCCCTTCCACCAGGGCTCAAGCGTGCCAGCGCGATGTCATCTGACCAGGACTGAGTCTCCTACCTGGAACCCGTGGGGCACCGCGGTGGTTCCTGGAGTGTAGGCTTTTTGATTCAACTCCAGATCTGTGTTTTAATAACTTCTAAGGCCTTTAAGTGGGCAAATAGAGCAGAGGAGGAGGGGGAGTTAGTGCCAGGATCCAATATCCCGCACGACTCCGTTAAGGGGGGCGGTCCCCCATGTAGGATTTCATAAGGGGTAAGGCCGAAACGCCCCAGCAAGTTTCGGACTCTAAGAAGCGCAAAGGGGAGGAGGGTCACCCAGTCTTTACTGCCGGTCTCAATAGCTAATTTAGTAAGGGTCTCTTTTAGAGTTCTATTCATTCTTTCTACCTGTCCTGAGCTCTGGGGTCTGTAAGCACAATGTAATTTCCAATTAGTCCCCAATAAACAAGCTAATATGTAACTTACCTGGGCAACACAGATGGCCCATTGTCTGATCCAATTACCTTAGGGGTGGCAAACCTAGGGAAGATCTCTTCTGGAATGTTCTTAGCTATGACCGCTGCTGCCATTTCTCTCTTTGTGGGGAGGCTTTTACCCGCCCAGAAAATGTATCTATAAAGACTAATAGATACTTATATCTATATCTTCTTGGCTCAGTTCTGTAAAATCCACTTCTCAGTAAACCTCAGGTCTATCTTCTCTCCTCCCAGCCTTTTACATACATTTGCTTTCTAACATGGCACACAGTTATCTAGTCAAATATGGCACAAAAGAATTTGACCTCAAGACAGTCTTTACAAGTTTGTCTACCTCTAGATGAGTCCATTGATGCATTTTCTTCAAGTCCAGTGCTGTACACCAGGTCCTGGATAGGGCAATGAGCTCAACAGGTTATAGGGGTTAAGTACTGTGAGGTGGAGTTCTGCCACCAATTTGTTTACCTCTCAGAGATCTTGAACTGTCCAGCAGTCGTTGGTTCCATGTTTCCGAACCAGTAGGAGAGACACACCTCAGGATGATGGACACATACGAAGTTGTTGGAGTAACCGAATGATGAGTGTCTTGATCCCGTCTCATGCCTCCTTTGATATGGGGTACTAACGCACCACTAGCCTGGACTTACAGCTCCATATGGGCAGGGGCTGGTTCTTAGCCTCTCTCATTCCTGCAGTCTCCGCCCAGGCCTGTGGATATGCCTGCAGCCACCAGTCCGTCTGATCTGAGGCAGGCTGTTTAGAGTTGGTACTTGTCCTCCAACGGATGGTTAGAACCTGCACAGGCTCTCCTTCTGGACCTCTAACCTGTGGTCCATCAGAGTGGAAGTGAATCTGTGCCCCATCTTAGTCAGGAGGTCTCTCCCCAACAGGGTGCAGGGACAGTCTGGCATTACAATGAATAAGTGGGATACCCGGCCCACTCCGAGATCCACAGATCTTCGGGTAGTCCATAAATATTTAAAACTTTGGAGCCACATGTCCGGGGCTTCTGTTGCTGGTGTCCCCTTTTTTTCTTGTTGGGGCAATTTTTTGTCTCAGTGGCCTTCTTCTTTATAGTAAGCACATTGATCTTTGTCAAGAGGCTCCCTCCTAGTGCCAGACTTGATTCCTAACTCCCTGGCCCTTCACTACTGTGGCCAAAATCCTACAAATTCCTTTTTTGTCTACTACCCTCCGGTCCTCACTTTCCTCTGCCTTTTGCTTCTCTCTTTCTCGCTTCTCTTCCTCAGTCTCCTCCTTATGAAACACTTTCTCTGATTCCTTCACCAAATCCTGCAAGGTATAGTTTTGGAACCCCTCTAGCCATTGTAACTTTCTCTTAATATCTGATGCTGACTTCTGTATAAAGGCCATAGCCACCTCTGCCTGCTGACCCTCAGAGGTTGGGTCAAGGTATAACCCCGGTCAAGAAACACAGACGGTGGTTCAACAGGTCCCTGAAGAACCTCTCTTACCTTAGCCAAATTTGTGGGTCGCCTTGCGGCTCCCTTGAGACCTGCTACTAGAGCCCGGCGGTAGACCTTGAGACGCTCCTTACCTTCTGCAGAGTTGTAATCCTAGTCAGGGAAGATCAAGGGAAAAGCTGCATCTATAAGATTAGGGAGATTGGTGGGGGTCCCATCTGGTCCTGGAACATTTTTTCTAGCTTCCAGGAGGATCCTCTCCCTCTCTTCCGTAGTAAAGAGGACCTGCAAAAGCTGCTGGCAGTTGTCCCAAGTGGGCTGATGAGAAAACATCAGGGACTCAAGGAGTCCCGTCAGGCCCGAGGGGTTCTCTGAAAAAGAGGGGTGGTTATTTTTCCAGTTATACATATCGGCTGATGAAAATGGCCAATACTGTAGCGGGACTAGTTCTCCCGGAGCTGGGGCGGGTCCATAAGCTCGTAATGGTAGGGCAATAGCAGAGCCAAGCCCCGCGCCATCTCCCCCTGGGCTTCGACCCCAGGGGCTTTGGGTCCTGGCCGCTGGTCCTGTTTCAGAGGCCGTCTGGGAGTCAGTGGGAGTCGACGCCTGTGGGAAACTTGCATGAGAAGCCGGTTGAGGGTATGGGGGTGGAGGGTTGTCGAGGAGAAGAAAACTATCATCAATTTCAGGATAAATCTGCGTGGGGGCCGATGGAGCAGGTGCCAGCTTGTTCGAGGCCACGGCCACCGTTGCCGTTTCTGCCCCCACTGTCCAGGGTCTCGCCCAGGATGTCGGGTTTTGGACCAGGTCCTCCCACACGATGATGTATGGAACCTGATCGGGGTGTCCCCCTGAAGCCTGAAAAACAATTCGCTTAACAGCGGAGATGAGAGATAGATTAAAAGTTCCCTCCGAAGGCCATCCTACGCCATTCGGAGGAGCAGAAAGTCTGCCACGGTCCTTTCCTAACTTCAACAGAAAGATTATGGGCCCTTGTCTTAACGTCCGTCCAATGGTTCAAAGTCAGTGTTAGTGGGGTCGTCACAGTCTGGCCCATTTCTAGTTCTGACACACACACACAAAACACTCACAGATACTACAAAACAGAGAGACAAAGTCAGTCGCCGACCTCGAGTCGACCCGAAATCCCGAAAAGAGCCAGATGGCCCAGAATTGGCCCTCTGACACAGATCGTCAAGGAGAAAAACTGATCTCCTGACTTTTCCCGTGGGGGTCCACCAGGCGTCCCTGGTCCTCCCCCTGTCCTCCTGGGACGTCTCCCAGGGCAAGCAAACGGCGGACACCCGGACACGTCTATCCCCGTCCACTCCGCTCCTCCCTTGGAAGAGCAGACTCGGTTAGAGCGTTTGCGAATACAGAACTGCGATCGCACCAGACCTCTGAACAATCCACAAACACAGAATCACAATCTGGACAATCCACAAACACAGAATCACGATCTACAAACACAGAGTCACAACAGGACAACAAGGAAAGAAAGGAAAGAAAATCCTTACCTCCAAGTAGGTCTAGGGCCCCTGGGTGGTCACGCAAATCCAGGACGAGCCCCCAAATGAAAGACCTCCGAAGGGAGACCCTCACTCAAATCTCAGGAGAGGCGCACACCCAGCGAGGCACTGAGACCAGACTTGCTGCAATCGCATGAGGAAGTTTATTGAAAGTGAAAGAGTGAGATCTCAGGCCAGCATGCTGGGGTCGAGACTCATACACCACGCAGGGGTAGAGGAGTTCAACCCCAGCCTGAACTTGTAACGGGCTTATAAAGGCAAAAATCACAAAGGAGGGGGAGGACAGAGGGAATGAGGAAATTCAAAAGGGGAAGAATCATACATTTTTTATCAGTACACCCCCAGGCACACCTAGGGCGTTGGAACATTCCACAGAGGTCATCCGGACCTTCTGTGGTATTTTGGGAACTCAAATCTCAAGAAAGTGGGATTTCCTGGGAGCGATTTCCTGCAGAGGAAATCCCTAGGGCAAGGAATCAGTGTCCTTTGACAACCTTTTACTCTTCAGTAGCTAGAACAAAGGTCTTAAAGCCCACTCCTACAGTGACCCACCTACTCCAACAAGGCCGTACCTCCTAATAGTGGCACTCCATGGGCTAAGCATATAGAAACCAGTGTACCAAATTATTAGGAAAGAGTCTTGGTGTTGAATAAAGATCTGTGTAGTTTAAAAAAATAATTCCATAATTATAATAAATGTATTGACCTAGACTAGAAACAGCTAATGAAAAAGTATAGCAATACATTTTGTTTAACAGGCCAACTCCAGGTACTATGACAATGATATAAAGCCAGACAGAGAATCTAAAGAGTAAGTAGAGATCAAGCCAAGCAAAATGTCATTAATCCCAGGCTGTCCTCAGAGTCTTGGACCTAAGAGATGCTCCTGCCTCAATCTTCCAAGCAGGAAAATGAAGGCTGAGGCTATGCCATGTATTTGTCAACCTAATTTATAGAAATTGAAGAATAAAGGTAGTTATACTTTTATCTTTTAAAAAGTCAAATTCAAATTTGATTGCAGTCAATATATACTTTTTTCAAAACAATGTGTCTAGTACAAATGTGCATATTAGTAATAATATGTATTGCACTTAATAGTATACCTAACAACTACATCATAAAATGTATAAAATATAGAGCTAAAAAGATGGCTCAGAGGGTAAGAGCAGTAGCTGCTCTTGTGGAGGATACAGGTTCAGTTCCTAGCACTTACATGATTGTACATCATAATCCCTAACTCCAGTTCCATGGAATCTAATGATGTTATTCTGAACCCATAGACACAAGACATGCATGTGGTACACATGCAGACAGATAGACATATGTATGTACATACAGGCAAAATACTGATACATATAAAATAAAATATTCTTTAAAATATTCTAATGTATAAAATATTATTGTTAATTTTGTAGGTTAATTTAAATAAATTAAGGGACATCTGTAGCTTGTAGTGGATTTGCCCTTAGGTTGATTGTAAGAATGTTCAATAGCCATTTGGGAACTGAGTAAGGAAAGAAAGTAGGCACTATCTGGTCAGCTGGGGGTCCAGATGAACAAAAATGGAAGAAACTCAAAGCTCCCTTCTCCCTGGAGCTGGTATCATTGTTCTCTTGCTCTTCAGCATCATAGCTCCAGGTGGTCCCCTTTGGACTCTGCAATTGATACTAATGGCTCTTAGGTTTCAGATCCTCCCCTCATACTGAGAGTTAAATCGCTCATTTGCGTGGTTCTGAGGCCTTCAAACTGCTACTGAGTCACAAGACAGACTATCTTCTGTTCTCCAAACCCTTGGACAGCCTTCTATGGAGCTGATTGGCAACCTTAATTACATATAGAAATTCCCCTTAAGAAATCCTGTCTCTCTGTACCATCTATCAGTATCTATCTATATAAACACATCTTGTAGGTTCTTTCCAGAGAGTTCTCATGTTTGTGGCTAATTTAAATTATATAGTTTTACCACATTAAAAAACTACAAAGTCAGGCTTGGGAATGCTGGCCCTGGCCCTCACTTCACAGAAGGGTAGAGCTGGCCCTGGAGGTGGGATGCAGGGATAAATAACTAGCCTCATGCCTCAACTAGACAGTGTGGGAAAGCTGTCCCTGAGGCATGAGAGTTGTTGAGCTGGCACCTCCCCTTTCTGGCTGGAGTACATCCGAGATCTGGCTCCACCTACACAAAGCAGCAGATTTGGCCCTGGCAGTGTGGCCACAGGAGAGCTGGTTGGATGAACAACTCAGCTAACACTCAGACCGAGATTCAGGCTTTTGTGTTGGCCCATCCCAACATCTACTACATCGATAAAATGCTGGAGCACTCTAAGGGACATGTCATACAAAGCCAAACCTGCAGGATACTTGAGAGAAGTCCCTTTGAGGACCTAGTACTGATAGCATAACTGAGGCCAGAGGCCTCAAACCAGACCCAGGACTCATTGCAATAATTACTGGCAAATAAAAATGTGTGGACACACGGTGACACATCGCAGCTTGTACAACAAGGTGTTCTTTATGATTTGTTTTGGTTTTTATGTTTTATGTTTGTTTTTTACTTTCTTTGAAGGAAGAGGTTGCAAAGACAGAGGGTAGACACAAGGGGATGGGGACGATGAATGGGATTGAGGTACATGATTTGAAATTCAAATGAATCAATAAAAAGCTAAAGAAAAATACAAAGAACACATTCAGGCAAATAAATTCCACATATAATTATAAATCAAAGTAGAAGACAATAATATAAAATTGAACTGAAATTTATCTCACTAGCATACTATGCACATTGGGTTGAGTTCTCTAGTAGATTCTCTTAAAATGTGATCTGATTTTATGTTTGTTTAGCATTTTAGCATTGCAGTTTTAATGAGCATATTTGAAACAAAGCCCAGAGAAATACAGAGACAAGTAAAACATCTTGTTCTCATAATCTATTTGAAATGTTATTTCAGCTTATATTTCTTCTATGGAAACTAGAAAAAATTTCAACCCAACATAGGTCCAAAGTCTTGCATCAGACTTTTATAAATCTAAGACAGAGGTTAATTTATGTTTATACACACACACACACACACACACACACACACACACACACACACACATATGCGGTAAGAAAACACAAGCCCTGAATTCAATTTCCTAATGTACTGTGGAAATTACTCTATTGATCATTCATGGTCTCAGATTTTTATGATGGAGCTAAACAGCTATAGTGAACACAATAACAACCCAACAAACATGATCATATCTAAGATCATTTTACCAACAAACTATCTTCACAAAGGCCTCCAAGGTTAGGCCCCTATGGGAGGTTGCTGCCACCTATTGGAAACATGGCTAAATTACACACAGTGTTAAGAGGCCATGTTGGTTAGTGATAGAACATTGGTATTGCATAAGGTCCTGATTACACACCCATTATTGCAAATAATAATCATTTTCTAAAATATTCCACTTTGGGGAACTGTCACAAGACAAGCAGCTATCAGTGAGTGATCACCTCCAAACACATTGCATACCCTGAGTTCTGCACACTGTACCGGGGTCTCTCCCTGACAGACTATTCCTATAGTGTTGGATTCACACTACCGAATAGTACACAGCAATAAAAATGAGTGAGGTAGTGATATTCAGTAGCAACATGGATAAATACCAAACTCGGTGCTAAGGGAAAGTAATCAGACTCAGATTATGTGTCCTGCTGCCATATAAGTAGAGGCTAGAAGGATTTAAGGCTCAGTCAGTTAAAACCTAACATGACAAATAGTAGACCATTAAGGGTAAGTCTGGTGAAGGATCAGAAAGAAAAGAGAGTCCTGGAGAAAGCTTTCATCGTCTTAGAAAATATCTAAGCAATTGTGAACATAATGTTGATAGTAATATTGTATAGTAATGGCTATTCTGTGTAGGTCTAGAAGGAAATGGGGAGGTTATGGTCAATGGTGTGAAGGGTGCTCCTTTCTATAATATGGCAAATAATGTGTCTGAATTGTATTCATGTCTTAGTGTCTTATAGAAGGTAAACTTTCTATGCAGGCACCTAGCTAATGACACTTCTAATTAAGTTGTTGAGGAAATTATTTGATTTCCAACTCTATGTTAAGGTATGAAGAAAGAGAAACAAAAAAGAGAAATGCCTGAAAGATGACATAATGAAGCAAGCTGGAACTTGAAGTTGCAATGTCTAAGTCACTGTTCCATTACTGTGAAGAGACACCATGACCAGGGTAACTCTTTATTAAAAACTAATAATTTAATTGGGAACTTGCTTACAATTTCAGGATTAGTTCACTATCATTATGACAAGAAACATGGCAGCCCACAGGCAGGCAGGCTGGCATGGTGCTAAAGAAGTAGCTGAAAGTCTTACATCCTGAAACATAGGGCTTTTGAAGTTTCAATGTCCACCGCTAGTGACCCACTTCCTTCAACAAGGCCATACTTTGTATCCTTTTAATCATTTCAAATAGTACCACTCCCTGGTAACTAAGCATTCACATATAGAAGCATTTGGGGGATACTCTTATTCCAACCACATTTGGGAAATTATCAGCCTATTTGTATTTCAAAAAGTGGAAATTGTTCAAAAACAGCAATAAGGGTGTTGCCAAGTTACATTTCAGTGGTGAGACAAGTTAGAACAGATGTGATCCAGTAATACAGTCAGCCACTTCAGGAGGAACAGAACAGAGCTATTCAGCATACATACGCTATTCATCAAGACAAGGAAGAAATTACCATTAAGGTGATTAGAGACCATTAGGGCTCTCTCACAGGTCTCCAAAAGAAGAAACAACTCTTAGTTTTCCTAGGCCAATAACCTCTGCCCAAAGTTGTTGGGGTTGGATAACCTATGAGACCTCTAGGATTATAAGACCTATCTAATAAAGCCAGGGGAACAGGGCTTTTACCTAAACTGATCTAGAAGAATGGACCACTGCCCAAATAGAGCTACTATGATTTATATTAGAAATTCTATACAAAGAATAAAAATGCATACAGTGCTCTGGCACAGACTAGATTACAAATATATATTTTTATTCTGAGATGAGGTAATATATTTAATATATGAGAAATCCAAAGGACACACAAACAAAAATAGAAAACATTAGAACTGATAAAGCAATATACTTCTTAATATTTATTTATATATTTATTTATTTTGTTTTGTGTGTATGAGTGTATTGTCTGCCATGTATATGTGTAGACCACATGCATTCCTGATGACCAACTTGTAACCATTAGGTTACAAGGAAGCATCATATACCATGAAACCAGGGTTACAGACAGATGTGAGCCGTGTGGGTGTAAGAGCAACAAACACTATTAACTGCTGAGTCGTGTCTTCAGCCCCAAAGTAATATACTTTTTGGCTTCAAGAAAATAACACCAAAAAAATAGAGCACTCAAAATAAAAATTTTAATTACAGGTACCTGATAAGCTTTGATCAGGTTTATATGGTATATTTGACTGTGAGTTCAATATTAATGAAACAACTATATTAAATAATCTGCCTTAGTAGAAACAAAAAACTTAAAACTACACTGATAGATGCATAAATGTTGAAATCAGGGGGTCTGTTTTTCCCAGGAGAAAAGGTTCAACATCTGTCACTAAAGTTTTAGGATATAATGATCATTAATAACAAAAATTGGCTATCAGTGTGATTAAATATTATCGACACACATAGAAAATGATATAAATCAAGATCTGCCATTTTGGTCAGCAGAGATCTACACAATAAATACTTTAGGTTTTGTGAGTCTTATGTTGCTTTTTTGTCATTTGATTTTAACACCTTCTAAAATATACTTTTTACATAATTATTATACACAGTCATTGAAGGACCAGATTTGAACACTGGGTCATAGTTTACTGACTCCTGGCATAGATTTAAAGGTAAAAAACAGGCTAAAGAATTTTGTGCCTATCCTGAGCTATGCATATCCTGGGTCTGGGCTGCAAATGCAGATGATGAAGATGCCTGTGGCCTCTAAAGCAACCAAGAATGAGATCACTCGCTGAGGGCAATGAGGAAATAAGGGCCTGAGATAAATGTATGAGAAACTTCCTGTATGTGTGTGTGTATACACTGATGTGTTATGTGCATGAAGGTCCACATGTACCTGTGTGTATGTGTGTGTGTAAGTCAGAGCTTGGCACTGGGTTTCTTCCTTAATCACTCCCAAACTTATTTTTTGAGGCAAAATCTCTCGGTGAACCCAGAACTTCCAATAGTTTCAGAGAATCTAATGTCTCTACCTACCTAGTACTGTGATTACAAGTGCCCACTTCCATTCCTGGCTTTACTGGGATTACAAGTGTCCACCCACTCTATGGATGGCACTTATATAAGTGCTAGGGACCAACCTCAGGTCCTCATGCTTGCTCTGCGAGTACTTCAGAGACTGAGTCATCTCTCCAACTCCAAGAAATGGGTTTGTTTATAGTACAAGAAAGTTAAGGACGCTTAAGTTATGTTCCCAGCTAAGATACAAAAAGAAAAATAAACAAAAACTGTAAAAAAGAAAAGGAACTTACAAAGAAGTGTCCAGAGAGATGAAAGAAAGAAACGTAGAAAGAGAATTGCACGGCAAAAGAATCAAACAAGAGCTGCTAAAAATAGTAGCTAAATAGTAGGTCTCTAGATAGTGCTCACTGAGGATAAGCACAAGAAGGCAAGTTATTACTTTAAAAAATAGTAGCAATGGAGTAGAGATAGAATCAAGTAAATCTTCAAGGTAAATCACTGCCTTAGCACACCTTCCAAATGAGTCCCACTTTTCCTACTCACTACTTCTCTGGTCTTCAGTTGTCCCTTCTGCTGTTATTTTCCTGTGACATCTCCTTTATAACATGGCTTTTCCATGCAAAAAAATATTTAGTTTATCTTATGACAACTTCCAGAGTAATATTTCTGAGGTATAGCACTCTGCCTCTTTCCAAATAAAATTCAAACCTCTGTACATTACATTCAAAACATTCCACTGTTGGGTCTCAATATTTATGCCCAGATATGTGAGCTACAATTTAAACATCAAACTTAAAGCAATGGCCTTTTAAAAATTAAGTGCTCATGAGAAGCTATAGCCATAAAGTTTTACCCACATGATGGCCTAAACATGTGTTTAACAAGGACAACATCAACAAACATGCCAAAGTGATCAGGAAAGATCATGAGACCTCAACCTTACACAAAGAACTATAGGTAACTAGGGAACACTGAGAGTGGGAGAAATGGTGTTCCCCAGGGAAGAGCACATCCATTGGTTATCCAATAACAAATGGTCAACCTTAAAAACATACAAACAGCCATTCCGGTCTCCATCTGCTACCAGAGCTAGGGCCATCCCACTGCCATCAGGACCCAAAACCTGCCTCCAGAGAGCTGAGCACCCAGGAGCACTTCTGCTCCTAAACCTCACTTTCTCTCCACTGACTGTCCAAAGATAGACTTTCCAGGAAACCACAGGGCTCAGGAATTACAGGGCTGCCTGTGACCAGACACTTCCAGTCTTGATCTGCACCCAGAGCTAGGGCCATCTCACTGTCAATGAGACCCCACAATGTGCCAGCAAACAGCTGAGCAACCAGGAGGACTCTAACTCTTAAGCCAACAGGCTCACAGGCCCACAGGCCCACAGGAGGAACAAGCTCTAGTCAAAGACAATAAGACCAACTAGTATCACAGATAAGATGACAAGGGGCAAGAACCTAAGCAACAGAAACCAAGTCAACCTCGCAACATCAGAACCCAGATCTACCACCACAGCAAGTATTGGATATCCCAACACACCAGAAAAACAATATTTGGACTTAAAATCATACCTTATGGTGATGATAGAGGGCTTCAAGAAGCTTATGAATAACTCCTTTAAATAAATACAGGAGAGCACGGGTAAACAAGTAGAAGCCCTTAAAGAAGAAATGCAAAAATCCCTTAAAGAGCTACAGGAACACACAGCCAAACATGTGAAGGAATAAAACAAAACCATCCAGGATCTAAAAATGGAAATAGAAAAAAATAAAGAAATTACAAAAAGACACAGTTCTGGAGATAGAATGCCTAAGAAAGAGATCAGTAGTCACAAATGCAAGCATCACCAGCAGAATACAAGAGATAGAAGAGAGAATTTCAGGTGCAGAGGATACCATAGAAAACATTGACACAATAGTCAAACAAAATACAAAAAGCAAAAGGCTCCTAACCCAAAACATCCAGGAAATCTAGAACACAATGAAAAGACTAAACCTAAGGATAACAGGTATAGAGCAAAGAATCCCAACTTAAAGGACCAATAAATATCTCCAACAAAAGCATAAAAACATACACTTTCCTAACCTAAAGAAGGAGATGTTCATGAGCATACAAGGAGTCTACAGAACTCCAAATAGATTGGACCAAAAAGTAATTCCTCTTGTCACATAATAGTCAAAACACCAAATGAACAAAACAAAGAATATTAAAAGAAGTAAGGGAAAAAGTTTTAAAAACATATAAAGGAAGACCTATCAGAATTACACTAGACTTCTCAACAGAGACTATGAAAGCTAGAAAATTCTGTACAGATGCCATAAAGACCCTAAGAGAACACAAATACCAGCCCAAGATACTATATCCAGCAAAACTTTCAATTAACTAGATGGAAAATTCATGATATTCCATGACAAAACCAAATTTACACACTATCTGTGCACAATTCCACACAAAGGATAATAGATGGAAAACTCCAACACAAAGAGAAAACTACACCCTAGGAACAGCAAGAAAGTAATCTTCTTGCAACAAACCCAAAAGAAGATAGCTACACAAAAATAATTCTACCTCTAAAAAAAGAAATAATAGGAAACATCACTATTCCTTAATATCATGTGACATAAATAGACTCAATTCCCCAATAAAAAAACATAGACTAACAGACAAGACATATAAACAAGAACCAGCATTTTGTGGCATGTGGCATACAGAAAATTCATCTCAGTAACAAATACAGATGCTACATCAGAGTAAAAGGCTGGGAAATTTTTTTTCCAAGCAAATGTTTCCAAGAAACAAGCTGGAGTTGCCATTATAATATTGAATAGTTATCAAAGTAGATAAAGAACATCAAAGAAAAAATCAGTCAAGATGAACTCTCTCAATACTGAACATCTATGTTCCAAATACAAGAGCACCAACATTCATAAAAACAAAAACAAAAACAAAACAAAACAAAAACAAAACCTCTACTAAAGCTCAAAGCATTTATTGTACCACAAACAATAATAGTGGGATACTTCAACATCCCACTTTCATTAATTGAGAGACTGTAGAAACAGAAACTAAACAGAGACACAGTGAAACTAACAGAAGTTATGAACTAAAAGGATTTAATAGACATCTATAGAATATTTCATTCTAAAACAAAAGAATGTACCTTCTCGTCAGCACCTCATGGTACCTTCTCCAAAATTGACCATATAATCGGTCGCAGAACAGGCCTTAGCAGATACAAGAAGATTGAAATAATTCCATGCATCCTGTCAGATCACCACAAAAACAACAAAAATTCCACATACACATGGAAGATAAACTGTGCTCTATTCAATGATAACTTACTTGATCAAGGAAAAAAAAATAAAGAAACTAAGGACATTTTAGAATGCAATAAAAATGAAGGCACAACATACCCAAACTTATGGGATACAATGAAAGCAGTGCTAACAGGAAAACTCATAGGTCTGATTGTCTCCAAAAAAAACAAAAAAACAAAAAAACTGGAGAGAGCATACACTAACAGCTTGACAGCACAGCTGAAATCTCTAAAGCAAAAAGAAGTAGATACACCCAAGAGGAGTAGACAGCAGGAAATAATCAAACTCAGAGCTGCAATAAACCAAGCTACAATTTAAAAAAAGAACTATACAAAAAGTCAACAAAACCGGGAGTTGGTTCTTTGAGAAAATTAACAGGATAGCTAAACCTTTACCCAAACGACACAGAGAGTACAGGGACACTATTCGAATTACCAAAATCATAATGAAAAGGTAAACATAGCAACAGAAACTGAGGAAAAATTTTAAATTATTAGATCCTACTACAGAAGCCTATACTCAACAAAACTGTAAAATATTAATGAAATGAACAATTTTCTAAACAGATACCAGGTACCAAAGTTAAATCAGGACCAAATAAACAATGTAAACAGTCCCATAAGTCCTAAAGAAATAGAAGCAGTCATCAAGAGCCTCCCAACTAAATAAAGTCCAGGACCAGATAGGTTCACTGCAGAATTCTGTCAGACTTTCATAGGAAACCTATTACCAATACTCTCCAAACTATTCCACAAAGTAGAAACAGAAGGAACACTACTCAACTCATTGTTCGAAGCCACAATTACACTCATTACTAAACCCTACGAAGAAAGAGAACTTCAGACCAAAATCTCTCATGAACATTGATGCAAAAATACTCAATAAAATTCTTCCGAACCAAATACAAGAACACATCAAAAAGTTCATACACCATGATAAAGTAGGCTTTATCCCAGGGATACAGGGATGGTTCAATGCATGAAAATCCATCAATATAATCCACTACATAAACAATCTCAAAAAAAAAATGATCATCACTTTAGATGCTGAGAAAGCATTTGACAAAATTCAACATTTGTTCATGTTAAACGTCTTGGAAAGATCAGGTACTTAAATGTAGTGAAAGCAATAAATGGCAAACCAGTAGCAAACATAAAACTATCAGCAATTCCACTAAAATTACAGACTAGACGAGGCTGCCCACTCTCTCTCTACATATTCAATATAGTACTGAAAGTCCTGGCCAGTGGAATTAGAGAGCAAAAGGAAGTCAAAAGAATACAAATTGGAAAGGAGGAAGTCAAAATAACACTATTTACAGACGATAAACTAGTATAAATAAATGATCCAAAAAAATCCACCAGAGAACTCGTACAACTGATAAACAACTTCAGCAAAGTGGATATATAAAATTAACTCAAACAATTCAGTAGCTTTCCTTTACTCTAAAGATAAACAGGCTGAGAAAGAAATTAGAGAAATGACACAATGTCACAAATAATACAAAATACTTTGGTGTGACCATAACCAAGCAAGTATGACAAGAATAAGTCTCTGAAGAAAGAAATTCAACAAGATCTCAAAATAAGGAAAGATCTCCCATGCTCAAGATTTGGCAGGATTAACATAGTGTACTGGCTGGTTTGGGGTATCAACTAGACACAAGCTGGCGTTATCACAGAGAAAGAAGCCTCAGTTGAGGAAATTCTTCCATGAGATCCAGCTGTAAGACATTTTCTCAACTAATGATCAAGGTGGGAGTGTCCAGCCCCTGGTTCGTGGTGCCATCCCTGGGCTGGTAGACCTGAGTTCTATAAGAAAGCAGGGTGAGCAAATCATGGGAAGCAAGTCAGTAAGCAGTATCCCTTCATGGCCTTTGTATCAGCTCCTGCTTCCTAACCTTCTTGAGTTCCAGTCCTGACTTCCTTTGGTGACAAACAACAATGTGGAAGTGTAAGCTGAATAAACCCTTTCCTCGCCAACTTGCCTCTTGGGCATGATGTTCTCTGCAGAAATAGAAACCCTGACTAAGATATATAGGAAAAATGGCCATCTTGTTGAAAGCAATCTACTGATTCAATGCAATCCCCAATCAAAATTCCAACTCAATAACTTCATGGAGTTAGAAAAGGCAATTTGCAAATTCATTTGGAATAACAAAAAACCCAGGATTGTGAAAACTATCCTCAACAATAAAAGAACTTCTAGGAGAATCACTATCCCTGACCTCAAGTTCAGAACACTCATGATAAAAACTGCATGGTATTGGTACACAGGCAGGTAGATCAATGAAATATAATTGAAGACCCAGAACTTATCACTTGATCTTTGACAAAGGAGCTAAAAACATTCTTATCCCCTTGTACAAACCTCAGGTCTGAGTGAATCAAAGATCTTCACATAAAACCAGGTATACTGAAACTAATAGAAAAGAAAGTGGGGAAGAGCTTAGAACACATAGCCACAGAGAAAATTTTCCTGATCACACCAATGGCTTGTGCTATAAGATCAAGAATCAACTAATGGGACCTCATAAAATCTCAGAGCTTCTGTAAGGCCAAAGATACTGTCATTAGGACAAAATGGCATCCAACAGATGGGGGAAAGATCTTTACTAATACTACATCTGATAGAAGGGTAATATTCAATATATAGAAAGAACTCAAGAAGTTAGACTCCAGAGAAACAAATAATACTATTTTAAAATGGGGTACAGAGCTAAACAAAGAATACTGAATGAATGAGCAGGACCTAAAGAAATGTTCAAACTCTTTACTCATCAGGGAAATACACATCAAAACCACTCGGAGATTCCACCTCACACCAGTCAGAATTGGCTAAGATCAAAAACTCAGGTGACAGCAGATGCTGGTGAAGATGTGGAGAAAGAGGACCTCTCCTCCATTTTTGGATGGACTGCAAGCTGGTTCAACCACTCTGGAAATCAGTCTGTTGGTTCCTCAGAAAATTGAACTTAGTACTACCTAAAGACCCAGCTAAAACACTCCTGGACATATATCTAAAAGATGCTCCAACATATAATAAGGACACATGCTCCACTGTGTTTATAGAAGCCTCATTTATAACAGTGAGAAGCTGGAAAAAACCCAGATGTCCCTAAACAGAGAAATGGATACAGAAAATGTGGTACATTTACACGATGGTGAACTACTCAGCTATTAAAAAAACAATGACTACATGAAATTCTTAGGCAAGTGGATGAGCTAGAAAATATCATTCCAAGTAAGGTAACACAGTCACAAAAGAACACACATGGTTTGTATTCACTAATAAGTGGATACTAACCCAAAAAGCTCGAAATACCCAAGAAACAATTCACAGACCTTATGAAACTCAAAAAAGAAGTATGGCCCAGATGTAGAGGACTCAGTCCTTAGAAGGGAGAACAAACACTCATGGGAGGAAATATAGGGACAAATAGAGGAGCAGGGATTGAAGATCATCCAGAGAGTGCCTCACCCGATATCCACCTCACATGTAGCCACCAAACCGTCACTATTGCTGATGCCACGAAGTGCTTATTGGCAGGAGCTTGATATGGATGCCTCCTCAAACTGCCCTCCCCAAGCTTTCATGACTATTTTAACTAAATTCATTTAAAGAGTCAAGATTAGAACTGTGAGCATTTGAATAAGAAACTTGTTTGATGGCCGAGGCTTCCACCAACACTCATTTCCCCATTCTTCAACCTCATCCTTCTCAACCTTTTCACCCTCAGTGTTTCCTCTTTCATTTTGTCCCTATTTTACTACACCCCCCCCCCATTTAAGATTTCTATCTTCCCTGGGTGGCCCACTTCCAGCTTCCTGGTTTTCATGTGTACTCCAGATTAAACATACAAAACAATGATTCTCAAGCTAGAACCCATCTATCAGCTGAACACACAGCATTTGTCTTTTTGGACCTGGACTACTTCAGTATAACTCTTTTCAGTTCCATTCAGTTACTTGCAATTTTTGTAGTTTTGTTTTTCCTTGCAGCCATGTACTACTCTATTGAGCAAAAGTAAATTGTATTTTCTTTATCCATTTATCAATTCATGAGCTCCTTGATTGGCTCAGTTTTCAAGCCTTTCTGTGTGGAGCCACAGCAAAAATGGATGGTGTAAACATCCCAACAAGAGAAATTTCTAAGCACAGAGAGCTTAGAAAAAAAAAAAAAAAAAGACAGTATGTCTATTCTTAACTAATTATTATGCTGAGATTTTGAGGCAACAAAATTATATAAAGACAAATAGGATCAAATATTTACTCGTTATAATGTCTTAGAAAGAGCTTTTTAATCATTTTGGATTTGTTTCCTCCTCTGAACTTTGCAAGGGCTTTAGGGGAATCTGTAAATTAACACATAAAAAGCATGAAGTACAAGGCTTAGTACACAGTCCTGCCCCCCAAGTTCCATTGCAGATTGCCCTTCAGGGTGAGGACCTGGCTGTAGAGATGACATTTGATAATCACTGTCTTTGGAGCATTTATGTGAGTTTTACTGTACACAACCCCAGAGAGCAATTAACTACAAAGCCTTAACTAAATTCCTTTCTCTCTGCATAAAAACCCTCGGGGGGGGGGGGAACAGAATGAAAATTCTCCAAGGAGAAAAGAAGCAAACCCTTCCCATGTTCACCCCAGATACCAGTATTCAAATACTTCTAAAACTGACCGTAAATGTATATATTGGCTTATTCCAGTGGAGACTCTTAACAATCTCATGCTCTTCCCATCCTTTCCATATCTTTTTTCTCCATTCCTCCATCTGCCCTCTTTCTGAGTTACAAGCAGATCTTTCAGTCCTTGAATGCCAGCCTCAATTCCTTCTCTAAATACATCAGCATGTTGGAAACTGGAATCAGTTAACTAAAGTCTAGTTAAACTCATTCTAAAGAAAGATAACTCAAGACTGACATGAGGGAAAAACAGAAGAGGAAGGTGAGGGTGAGTGCAGTTGCTCATGGGTCACTTTTTGTGTTCATAACTACATTAATCTTACTTTCAGAGCACCCTATAGGTCTACAAGTCCAAATAGCACCCAGACTTTGGCTTACTGCTTTTTGCTTTGTACCATTCATTTCTATCTACCCTTCCTGGAATTCAACCAAATCTAGTTGTGAATTTTTTTTGCTTTGTTTTGTACTTCTTGGAGCAGTTTTATGTTGACAGCAGCTATGAACTGATAATATACAGGTTTCCATGTGACCTCTGCATCTTCTCCTAGAACCAAAGTCACCCACGCATTGTTATAATTGATGAGCTCCCATTGGCATGGCAATGGTGTCTTCCATGCAATCTATTAATGGACTGAGTTCATGTTTGGCAGTGGACATGGTTCAGGTTTGGGAAGACATATAATACCAGTTACTCACCTATACGGATAACTTCCTGACCAGCATATTCTTTGCTCTTCCCAGAGGAACTAGCAATCACAGAGATTTTGATAAATTTCCATAGCTTTGTCTTTCTCAGAATGTGTATTTGGAATTATAGTGTGTAGTCTATGGTTTATTTTACTTGGAAAAACAAACTTTATAGCGCTTTCATACCCTTTAGAGGCATGGTAACTAATTTGTATTTTAATGCTATGCTTTTCACAATGTCTAATGTATGTATGTTTGTTTGTTTGTTTCAAGGTGCTTTTGTCTAATATTTGTATGCTTACATAAAATCTGGAGCAAAAAAAAAGAAACAAATTGGTTGGATAATTCTGACAAGTCTTTGTTTTTAACATTTGTATTTTTCTCTTACCCAGTTAAAAACTAGAATTGAAGATGATGTATAGAGACTCAGATTACCAACAAACCCTAAAATATGTCTCTGAATTCTGTGCACTCACAATATCAGTTGGACAGGTAAATAACCTCTTTGTGGCAGTGTCTTATTAACTGATGTGTAGAGATAGGTACTTTTCATAATTCTACACGGGGTCTTAAATGACTCCCATTGTCAGAATAGGACAAAAGAAACATGTTTTGTTATCTGCTAACTTGCCAGTTATTAAATATTCAGTAGAATACTTTAAGTCTTCAGAAAATATTCAATTCTGAATTCTTAATTATGTTAACTTTTCATTAAAAATTCTGTGAAAACTCTGAAGTGTTACTAATGTAAGACAAAGAAATACAAAAATAATTTCACAAGTGTTACTCTAAAGAAGAAAACTTTTCTCACTGTATTAATCTGAGAGAAGAAATGGAAGGTCATGCTTCCTTTGGCGGCACATACACTAAAGTACAAATAATACAGAGAATATTAGCAGGATCCCTGTGCAATTGTGACACACAAAGTCATGAAGCAATGAGTACTAAAAAATATTTTCTTTGTTATTGAAAAAATGTATACAATACATTCTAATCAGTTTCCTGTCTGATAACTCTGCTGAGATTCTTCTCAACTCCACATCCTTTCCTCTTTTCCTCTTTATAGAAAACAAACAAGCAAACAAACAAAAAAATACAATTTAAAAAATACAAAGACACACACATTTTTAAATCCTCTATAAAAACACAAAATCAGAAAACATAATAGACAAGCAAAAAGCCAGAACAAAATACCTACAAAGTACTATTGAATTCATTTTCATTGACCATTCACTACTGGTCATGGGGACTACCTACTTTTGTATGGCTAATACCCAGGGAGACTGCATTAGAGAAGACTAATTTTGTTACTGATTTCCCTCCTTCAAAGCATTTTCTGCCTCCTATAATGATGACAACAACTTGTTTTTCTATTTCTGACTTTCTACATTTGAATAGCAATCTGTCTTTTGCCAGAGTATGTCTATAGTCTTCATTGCTACATTGGATACCTCACAGTGTTTGGTGAGGAAAAAAGGAAAAAAAGGAGAGGAAAGGAGGGAAGGGGGGAGGGAAGGAAGGAGGAAGAGAGGAAGGAAGGGAGAGAGAGAGGGAGGAAGAGGGAGGGGAACTCAAGATATCAAGATTCTGCTTCTAGAAATGTAACCAAATTTTGGTCAACTTTACTTCTCCCTGATGGTCTTCTTAAACATATACAAGCCTTTGTAGTTAAGAAAAGAGTTTAGAGCAAATAGGAAGCCAGAGGGTAAAGGCACTTGCCTCCAAGTCTGAGAACCAGAGTTCAGTTTCTGGGACCTTTATTATGCAGGGAGAGAGCTAACATCCACAAATTATCTCTTGACTTCCACACACGGCAATGGCACACATGTGCCATACCACATGTACAGGTGTCCTAAACCAAATTTCTGAAGGAAATTTCTATGCCTTTGAATACAATCCCAATTATCAGTAAACAATATAAAGTAATTTAAACAGAATGTAATTAAGACAGATTTTACACAGCAGATTATCCAAACAAATCATGTGCACATGCACGCACACACACACACACACACACACACACACCTCCTTCCTTTTCTTTTTTTCCCCAATGCTTTGAACTTTACTATCTGAATCTGTGTCACTGGGTTAAAGTCTTGGCTTCTTTTGAACAATTCCTTTATAATCAATAGGACTTTTTGAGCTTCATCAATCACTTGCACACTGGATGAAAAAAAGAGCTGGAACAGCAAGGCTTTGAGGGCTCCAGTCATCTGCCTGAGAAAGGTATGAGTCAAATGGAATGAATGAAGAACAGAACTCAGATCAGGACAGATCAGAAAAATCAGAGTGCCGCCAATTCTGCAGTGTCTAAAGTCCATTTCTGTCTTTGTGCTTCCCTCCAAAATAACTTTACATGCTAAGTTCAAACCAGGCTATTTTGGTTATAAATCATAAATCTTTCTTAGATGTTGACTAGACCTAAGTTAGAAAAGGCCTGAGTTCTATGCACAACATTCTGTGTTAGGTGCTTGGTTTTGTTGTGCTCTAGAAGGTTAAAGGTGTTTACAAAGTTGACGTTCTGGCCGAGAAAAACCTAGAGAGGTCTCTTAGCTTCTCAGAGTCTCCCCCTTCAACTCCGTAAGGTGGGTATTATGTTCATTACAGCTAGAATGCATGATGAACTTAGGTCTCTTTGTTGTTGCTGCTGCTGCCGCTGCTGCAGTGACAAATTATCTGAGATTGAGTAACATCCAGAGAAAATATTTATCTCATAGCTCTAAAGGTTGCAAGTTCATAGGTAGCCAGCCACATCTGATAAAGGCTTCATGCTCCATCACAACATGGAGGAGAAAGCATAAAGGTAGACAGATGTTGTGTGAAAAGAAGAAAGAAGAAACCAACCTACAACCTCTAAGCCCACTTTTACATAAACTAATCCATTCCTGTAAGAACAAATTCAGTCCCAGAAGAAAAACACCAATGTTTATCAAAGTTTCATTTCCTAATACTGATGCCTTCACAACCAAACTTAAACATAAATTTTGGTAGAGAAAAATGATATGAAAACTATACCATTCTGTCTCACCTTCCAGAAAGCCCTAGGATAAGGACACTGACTCATCTGAAACTCATATTTTAAGAACTGACTAGCCACTTATGTGTTGATATTTTATGCATGTCACCTTATTTTTTAAAGCAAATTCATAAACAATTATTGCAGCCTAGTTTAAAGATAGAGAAATTGAAAGAAGACATGTTTGATAGCTCAGCAGAGTGATACATGAGCAAATGGTCCAGACATGAATTTACTCCTGGGAGTCTAATGTCATAGGAGATATTCATCTCAGTTCTAGTTTATTGCCCAAACATTTAAGACAGTGAAACAATTAAGAAGAGACATCTTTATATACATTTGTGTATGTGCATGTTAATATGTGTGCAGATGCACGTGCATGTGAAGACATGCTTCCATTGTCATTTATCAGGTACCATCTACTTTGTTTTCTGAGACAGGTCGATTAATGGCTTAGAATTCATCAAGTTGGGCTGGAGAAATGGCTCAGCAGTTAAGAGTACTGACTGAGTACTCTTAACTCCAAAGGTCCTGAGTTCAATTCCCAGCAACCACATGGTGGCTCAAAACCATCTGTAATGTTGTGTGTGTGTCTGAAGACAGCTACGGTGTACTTATATAAAATGAATAAAGCTTTTTAAAAGAAAAACAAAAAAATGCCAGGTAGTTAAGTATGGTGTCCAATCCCTTTTAATATTAGTACTGACTTTTAATATTAGTCCTCAAAATCTAACTCAGATTCTTAACTAATCTAACTCTGTCTCATTTTTACAAGCACTTAATGAACTGAATTATCTCCCAGGCCCCTTTTGTTTTTAGCCTTCTGTGATGTGCAGCCCCTCATGCATGTATAGCTACTTGTCTATAGCATCTGTAATGTGGGCGATTGTTATTAACCCAGGTCTGCTGTCCTTGTGGTCTGTGTGAAACATGGCTCTAACCAGCACATGGAACAGCTCATCAGTGATTATGTTCATCTTCTTGGGATTCTCAGACCACCCAGAACTCCGAACTTTCCTCTTTCTAACATTTCTGGGCATCTATCTTGTGACCTTGACCTGGAACCTGGCTCTTATCTTTCTGATCAGAGGTGATATTCGTTTACACACACCCATGTACTTCTTCCTCAGCAATTTATCCTTCATTGACATTTGCTACTCATCCTCTGTAGCACCCAAGATGCTCTGTGATTTCTTTCAAGAGCAGAAGACTATCTCATTCGTTGGATGTGCTGCTCAGTTCTTTTTCTTTGTTGGTTTGGGTCTAACTGAGTGTTTCCTGTTGACAGCAATGGCATATGATAGATATGCAGCCATCTCTAACCCCCTGCTTTATACCACCATCATGCCCCAGGGACTCTGCATGCGCATGGTGGCTGGAGCATATCTTGGTGGCTTCCTGAGTTCTTTTATCCAGGCCATTTCCATATTTCAGCTCAGATTCTGTGGGCCAAATGTCATCAACCATTTCTTTTGTGACCTCCCACCAATCCTGGCGCTTTCTTGCTCTAACACATTCGTCAGCCAAGTGGTGAATTTCCTCATAGTGATCACAGTGGGTGGGACATCATTTCTCATCCTTCTGGTCTCCTACAGTTACATTGTGTCTGCTGTCTTGAAGATCCACTCTGTGAAAGGCCGATGGAAAGCCTTCAACACATGTGCCTCACACCTCATGGCAGTGACCATGCTGTTTGGGACAGCACTTTTCATGTACCTGCGGCCTAGCTCCAGCTACTCTCTTAGCAGAGACAAGGTAGTGTCTGTCTTCTATTCGCTGGTGATCCCCATGCTGAACCCTCTCATTTACAGTTTGAGAAACAAAGAGATAAAAGATGCCCTGTGGAAAGTAATGGAGAAAAAGAAAGTGTTTTGTAACTTGTGAGTGAAAACATACTCCTCAACTCTACTGGAGGCATTCAGGACCCTTGGCATCACCTCCGCTTCTGCCTTGGATGACAAAGGCATTGTGTGTTCATATTTGAAAATGAACTATTAAAACAATGCCCAAGAGAGTACAGGAAGAGATGGCTGGAATTGGGAGGTATAGGGTAGTGATGTTGGAAGCTAATGTAGTGAAAAGTCCCTGAAATCTACCAGGGTGACCCTAGAGAAGACACCTATTAATAATGGATACAGAGTCTCAACTGGCCATCTTCTACAACCAGGAAAGGCTTACAGTGGTGAAACTGAGACACCAACCCAGCCATAAAACCTTCTATCTACACTCTGTCCTGCCTGCAAGATTTGCTGGGGCAATGATGGTGCGGAACTTTCAAGAGTGGCCAGCCAATGACTGATCCAACTAGAGGCCTACACCAGGAGAGGAAGCCCATACTAGACACTGCCTCAATGGTCAGGAATTGCTGGATAGCCCAGACTCCTAAGACAGAACCAAACAAACCTGACAAAAAAAAGAAGTCAGTGAAACGATTCTAAATATTATACTGCTTTATTCATAGATCAATGCCTATACCAATTGTCATCAGATAAGGTTCAATCAGCAGGTGATGGATGGGAGCAGATGCAGAGATTCACAGCCAAACATTAGGTGAAGCTTGGAGAGGAGAACTTCTCTGAAGAAAGTGAGGGGAGGATTGTGGGAGCTAAAGTGTTTGAAGATACCAGAGCATAGTCCACAGAATCAACTAGACAGGGATCATAGGGTCTCACAGAGCCTGCATGGGTCTGAGCTAGATATTCTGTATATATGTTGTGGTTGTTTGCCTTGATGCTTTTATGGAACTCCTAACAGTAGGAGTTGGGGGAGTCTCTGACTCTTTTGCCTGCTGTTAGGACCCTTCTACTGAACTGCCTCATCCAGCCTTGGTATAATGACTTGTGCCTAGTCTTGTTGTATATTATTATGCTATGTTCAGCTAATATCCATGGAAGGCCTGTTTGTTCCTGAGGAAAATGGGAGAAGGATGGATATGGGGGGTGGGGTGATGTTGAGAGGTGTAGAAGCAGGGGACCCTGTGGTAGGAATGTATTGTATCAGAGTAAAAAAATAAAGAAAATGTGGCCCTTCCCATCAGATGTGTCCTCTGTTCCTCATGCTTTATAAAAAAACAACTTTCATCTAGGCATGGAGGTACACTCATTTAATCCCTACATTCAAGAGGCAGAAACAGGCAGATCTCTGTGAGCTGGTGCTAGCCTAATCTCCATAAGTAGTTCCAAGCCAGTCAGTGCTACATAGTGATATGCTATCTCGAAACAAAATTATAGCTTATTTTTATAATAATTGTGACAACTACCTATTATTAGGCAGAATACACCAAACACAAAAGCTATTTAATCAAATATTTGTTACAATGCTTTGGTTATATCACACTGTACGTAGGATACAAAATGAAGATACAAGATTTCAGTAAGAAACTAAAATTTATCAGCATCATACCAGAAATTAGAGCAGAACTCTGGGACAGAGTCTTCTGGAAATTCAGGTGGCAGAATTTGAAGTCTGTCACACACAGGTTAAATAAATTGGAGAACAAACCATCTATTCCATTAAACAGGGTCTTCTTGTTAAATTTCCTTTCTGGCTACTGAACCATTCTCTAAGCAAATGCTTAGGGGCATTTTTTTTTGCTACAGCTTCTAACCACCTCAGCTAACAAGAACCTAACAAGCCTGAGTCTGATGGTCCAGTAGTTTTCTACTGTTGCTCATCTCTCTCCAAATCTGTCATCTGATGGGTCAGTATTTCCTAGCTTTTAACCATGTCATTTCTTCAGCAGTCTGACACTGAGGATGAAGTCCACTACAGCTTAAGTCTGTCTTGATTACCATAACCTTACCTATTCTCTTCTCTCTGAAGAGATCTCTCCAAAATCTCTTTTCTTCCCCTACCCAGTTAATACATGCAACCACGTGAGGGGTATTGCATATTTTCCACCATCTTGGGGCAATACAGCACAGCTTTCATATCAATACAACTTAACTTCTCCTTGGAGGGAAAGAAATTTAAAGTAGATTTGCGCATCAACACTGTCTCTACTAGGAAGAGCCACTTCGGCATCACTGTGTCTCTGGACACTTCCAGCATACTCCCTCTTGACAGCTTGGGTACTTGAGGACCCCCATGGATCCATGTGTCTCCCACATGCCTCCTGACTGCACACCCAGCTTCCCATGATCTGCCATTCCCAAGCAACCAGAGCTTACCGAAGGTAAGACATCTAGACTTGGAAACCCACATCAGAAGGCAGGAGATAAGAGGCCAGCATCCAGTTTGCCAACCTTTACGTAGCGTCCATTCACAGAGTAGCAGACGAGTTCCCCCCAAAAAAAGACCTCAACCTTCTTTTTTTTTTTTTTTTTTTGGTTTTTTTTTTTTTTTTTTTTTTTTTTTGTCCTGAACATGGTATGCCTAAAGCACTGATTGATTAGTAAGTGCAAGAATAGTAGGAACAATGCAAAGATTGGAAAGTGACTTCATTGTTCAAATAGAGAAATATTACTCTACATTGTGGGAAGCATAATCATTGCACTGAAGGCTAGACAACTGTCTCAGGTTTCTGAATTCCCAAAATTCACTCCAAATGATGATGATGATGATGATGATGATGATGATGATGATGATGATGATGATGATGATGATGATGAGTGCTACAAGTCATATACAGTCATTGTTTAATATCCAAAACCTGCTACCTGGTATGCTAACTAAAACTAAAGAAAAACTCCAAGTGTCAGTATAGGTAAGGTGACCCTAAGGGTAAAAGCACTCACTACACATGCCTGGTGCCCTGAACCCACTATGAAAGGAGAGTACTAACTCCCCCAGAGTTGTTCTCTGACCTCTATACATACACTTTGGTGTACACAAGTGCACACGTGTGTGCACACATAACAATAGTAACTAAAAGTTTTGTTTAAAGAAATTAAAACATCAGCTGAATTCCTTATAGTGTTCCAGGGAAGACAAGGCTTTCCCTGTTCCAATGGCTGCTTCTGACAAGCTAACCCACTCAGGAGGAGTGCTGCATTTACTACTGATGTACCTCCAGGTGACTAAAAAAATGGCATTCCTGCTATGAGGAGACATGGGGCACTAAAACAGAAGAAAGATAGGGAAGCTGGGTTATCCTAGCCAATTTTCTCCCAATATCACAATTCCACAATTCATGCCAACCTTTCTAAGATTGAATGAATGAAGATTATAAAACCAAAGGTGCCTTTCAGTGCCTTCCTAGGAGAGATGGTGATAGAGTTCCAAACAGATGCTGAGCTATCTAGGCTTTTTTCGCCATCATTCACCAAATCCTGAACTGCAGCACTATTCATGACTCCAAGGGCCTCCAGACCAGGAGGGACATAAAAGGGACAATCAGATTGCCAGGAATCCTCATATCTCAACTTAGGACTCTGTAATGATATTCCTAGCCAATGCTTGAATTTTTAGGATTGTTGAGAAACCAAGATAATTACTTTAAATGTTTTAGAAAATAATTTAATAAATATCATGAACATGTGTTATCAAATGTCACACACACACACACATTCATACATACACACTCTATAAGAAAACTATATCAAGGTTCCCAGGACTGGTAACTAAATCTCTGAAGTAGAAATCTGTGGGTTTTTTCAACAACTCAGTTGTATCATGTAATGTTTCTCTGGAAACTCTTGTGAGAGGGCATGTGATGTTTTACTGAAAACAGACACTTGACATGTTTAGAAAGGATATAAATGGAACCCCACAAATAGTGAGAGGATGCTCTTGCACTGCTGCTACACTGTGCAACACTTCACTGTTTTTTGCTAGTCTCGTTTTGCTGGTCTTTGCTGGTCTTTGGTGGTCTTTCCTGGACTTTGTTGTTCTTCACTTCTTACTTCTTGGACAGAAAGACACCAAAGAACTCATAGTATTCTGTCTCATTCTGCCTTCTTCCAATGACTCATGCCAATTTGACACAGTCTTGCTGGTTCTATTGGACCATGCCACCACTAGCTAATTTGTGTTTGGTGTTTGCTATTGAACTGGAGTGCTGGTATTCTGACAGCAAAAAACTAGAATTGCCCACAAAAAACTACTTCTAAACAAGTCTAAAATACCCATTTCCTATTAACTTTCTTTTTCCCCTACTTCTGGTTGGGGGGTTAGAAGAGATGTTGAAGTGTATAAAAATCCTAAATGAAGTAGGTTTTGAAAAAAATCTCTGTGCCATGTTTCTCTATCCATTGATCCACCCCAGTTAGAACCACAAGTGATGTGATCTATGTCTGATTTTCCTCCAGTGAACCCTGTAGAGGTCATTCAGTTTATCCAATGCCCAGAAGGTACCAAATACAAATTGTGATATATCACTATGGCATATTACTGATGAAACGCCTGTGCATGGGTTTGAATGACGGCATAAAGCTCAGTGTTGATCTAGCCCAGAGAAGTGGCTTGTGAGGAATTTTCAGGCTTTCCTGAATATACTTACACCACATCCTCATTGTCTTCTCATTGTGGAGGCAGGTTGGGGACAAAGAGACAGAGGAAACAAGCACACACATATGTGTTGCTTAGTAACACTTTTAATTACTCCCATTGCATCTGCAAGTGCTTACCTTCACCACTGAAAATTATACATACTACAAAAATCTGACACAAATCCCTACTCTAGCTATTATATTAGACTTCTAATCTGGTGTTTGCGGTAACACTGCAGGCTGTGCATGTGTTCATGTGAAGAAGGGCAAAACCTTGACAATGGATAAACTGGCATGCTCGCCTTTCTAACACAAAGGTAGGTGATAGCACCCTGAAGACTTTTAAAATTTATGATTTATGTAGTGTTCAACCTTTAGTTTCTAAAAAGTAAAACACCAATTTGTTATTTAAATATATCTCACTTTGAACTAAAAGTTAGAAACTCTGAGCTACGTGTGGTAGCATACATCTATGATTCCAGCATGCAGGAGTCCAGCCTTGACTACATAGACAGCTTTGCAGCAACCAGAGATACATAGTGAGATCTTTTCTCAAAAACATATATATATATATGTAAAAGATAAGATTTCTAGCATAAAACATTGTAGTTTTGAAAACACATTTAAATTAAAACATGATTTTTTATGACAAACTCTATTGAGTTTTTCTGTCAAACTCTATTATGAACATCTACTGAGTATCTGTGATGTATAGGACATTAACCCTTATGGTTCCCTTCTAAAAAGCCAGCTGTAAGCAGGAAGAGCAACTGGAGTCATAGTGATGCCAGTGTTATAATGATACTGGTGACCTACATTTGCATAACAGTTTGAAGTCATGATGTCCACTCCCAGCCAGACAGATGGCTGGGGACTCAAACAATACAGATGAATAGAAGATACAGAATAAGGTCTTATATGGAGTAAAAGAGAGCTATCATTATTGGGGACCTACTGCACATCACATACTCACATTCACTAGTTCATACATCTGTTGCAAAAGAATTAACATATGCAAGGAAGATGCTACTAGTTCAATAGAGATGAAATAGATGTCTTGGCTCCGGGAATCTTGCATTTTAAGGGAAAGCAGAAATACATATAGAAGAAGGTGGACTGCCATAGCAAAGCCCAATGTGAAGAAAACGGGCTTCTCATTCCATGGAATAATATTCTGAAGTTCAAACTGGTCAAGTTGCACAGGGTTAGAGTCAAGATGGCAGCTACTCAAAGCTGGCAGCATTGTGTCCTGTGGGCATGCTGCCTCTAGGACTGATCCTGCAGCCCTGGAGGGAATGTGAAAAATGCCCAGTACTGAATTCTGGCCTCTTCTTGAGCCTGTGTCTAGAAATTTCTAAAGTGATTGACCACAGAGTATAGGTAAAAGGCTGGTGATTCAAAGAGATGCAAACTACCAATGCTTTGATCTAAGTTCTGAGAGAACAAAACTGACAGGTCCCAGGCTCTTCACTGAGCCAGTGCCTCAGAAGAACGGAAGCTCACTCCCCCAGGCCTTCAGGTAGTTTAATTTCTTACAACTTTGCAGAAATGGAAAGGAACATATACAGAATCAGAGTTCAAATCATTAGAGAAAGCATTTCATTTCAAATGATGAGTGTGAGTTACTAATTTTAAAATCAGAAGCTATTTTAATTTTTAGTTAGATGTTTTTAACAAGACATAAAGCAATATACATTAAAGTAAAATTGCTTAAATCAGGTGTGGTGGGGCACCCCTGATATGTCAGTGCTTTGGGGGCTAAGACAGAAAGTCAGAAGGTCAGCAATAGCCTGAGCAACCTAAAAAGTTAATCACAGAATTAGTGCATTAATTTCTCAAAATTGTCTGAATATAATTACTCACAGATAATTTCCACAACTATGGAGATCTTCAGACTTTTAGGCATGTATGGTCTTTTTCCTAAAAAATTATATCAGCTAATATATTAGTTGTTTTAACCCATCACTAAAAGGAGCTCTTGTCACAGTTCTGCACTGTCAGCTGGAAAGTTTGCAAACTGTAAACTGTATATTATGTACCACCTATTGGGCCAACTGTTTACACTAAAATATTAGCCTAAATTTTTCTTTCTTTGGCTGTTCACTGCCCTGTGATGAGCCTCCTTGGACCTTATAACACTAAGCATTTGGCTTATTCATCCTGTAACCTAAATTCCCAAAGCAAAATTTTATGTTAGTAACATTTGCCTACTTTAAGCTTTAATACATATTTCCAAAATGGCATTCCTACAAATGTTGTCCCTGGTATTCAACATCTTTGAAGGTATTTCTTTCTGCACATCCACATCTAAATAACAGACCTTTTCAACACTGGCCAATATTCTATGGTAAAAGGTAATATCTGATTGCAATTTTAATTTGCATTTTTTCATAGTATGATTAGCCATCTTTTCATATGTGAGATGATCATATCTCTATGTAACTTATGATCCATTTTTTAAGGTTGCTGTCTGTGTCACATTGATTTATAAAAATTTTTCATCTGAGATATTAAGAATAGACCGGGTATGGTGGTATACATCTGTAATCTCAGCACTTAGGCAACAGGGCAGCCAGATCTCTAAAAGTCTGAGGTCAGTTTGTTTACATAGTGAGCTTCAGGCCAGCATAGGATACATAAGGGAGACCTTGTCTCACAAACAACAACAATGATTAATTTTAGGTGGGGTGCAAATAGTTTTCCATTTTTCAATTATGTTTAATTATTGATATTTATAATACTTTTATTTTTCAATAATACTTTTTAAACCATGGGTATTACTTACTGTCACTTAATCAAACCTAATTGTTTTTATGTAATTTTCATGCACTTCAAAATTTTTATTATCTATTTATTTATTTTATGTATATTAGCGTTTTGACTGCATGTGTACCTATGCACACCCTGTGTGCCTTAGTGCCCTTTGTACCTGTGTAGGCATCTGATCCCCTGACAATTGAATCTAAAATGGTTGGAAGTCACTATATGGGTGCTGGGAATCAAATCCAGGTTCTTTGAAAGGGTAGCCAGTACTTTTAATTAACCATTGCACCAAATTGTTTCAAAACCTTCACTCCAATATTATGCTAATGTTTTCACTGCATTATCATGGTTACCTATGGTTTTCTTTTTCTCTAAAAAATATTTATGTAATCTATTTCAGTTTTTAGTATCCCTATGTAAAAATAAGTCAAACCCTTAAATACATTTAGGAATAGTTTCAGTCAAAACTAGAAAATTAATACATCATATAATTTTGTAAATCTATTTCTTGGAATTTGTCTTAAGGAAATTATAGATGTATGCAAAAAATAACACTTACCAATTGTTCCACAAAGTGTTATTTGAAAATATTAGTTAGAGTCCACAGGCCAGCTGAATGGAGGAACTTAAGATTTATCTGGTCCCTCAGCTGACTCTCTGTTCTACCTTCAGAAAGCCTGACTCACAATGTCATCCATCACTAGCTTTCCAATCTCCCTTTCTCAGCTCCAATCTCCCAAGACTGCTTTCTCACCTGGATAATTCTTTGTTCCTCTCAGCCCTTCATAACAAATGTGACTCCTACCCTCTCTGGTTTATACTGTACCAGTGATAGTCTGTTTCTTAATAAGCAGTGTATCATCCCTCAATCTTCAGAGAACCTCACAGAATTTGTAGCAATGGTAACAAGATACATGTAATAAAATGAAATGTAATAAAAAATGAAAAAAAAATCTGACATGACCACATGTTTTTAACATAAGCAATGAAGCCACACATATCTTTTGAAAAGCAAACCAGAGATATGTGACTAGTAACAGAATCCTGATTTTTCTAAGATGAATTTCAGTGTTCTTCCTAAACATAAACTGGAGGATCAGAAATGTTGTGGGGTAGATGCTGCTCCATGCAGATGCCTTTGAGAAAAGTGTCGAGTGGATGTTATCACCCATGTTGCTCTCTACTGTTGCTAATAGTGAGGATGGAAATGAATTACGTCAGAGTATCAATCACAGGGAAGATGCTGACACACTGAAGTAGCATCACTTTAAGCCGTGCCCCTTAAACATATATCAATGAAAAGCTGTAGAAATGTTTTAACTGAACAATATATATATATATATATATATATATATATATATATATATGTATATATATATATATATATATAACAATTTTATTTTCTGTAGAAATGAATTTTTAACAATAGAAACATCAGAGATCTAAGCTGCCTACCTGATTTCTATTTAATTTTATATGTATCCAAATTTCTCAGATAAAGACATTAAAAATTACCCAGTGCTGAGGTGATATATATAAAAAAAAGACAAACAATTGTCTGTAGAATCTTCTAGTATGCTGTTATTTATTTTGATGGAAATGTTTTATTATTTTTTCATCTTTATTCCCATCTATATACAGTTAATTCAGCTGCTTCAGATGCAAACTGTGATTCTGGACTCCTGAAATGAAATTTGGTCATCTGAGATGTTTGAATTATTTTACAGCTTTCTTAGATACAATTACTTATTGAATGTAGATATTCTTACTGAAAATAATTTTATTCTCTAGTGGTTTATTTATGATTTAAAAATAAAAGTTATCTTTTCTTTTCTTATTTATTTTATAAAATATTATAGCTCATAATATTTGTTACATAATAATATATGATGAATACAAAATTTTTTCTTTTTTTTCTCTATAAAGGACTGAGGCTTCCACATTTTGGCCTTCCTTCTTTTTGAGCTTCATAAGGTCTATGAGTTGTTTCTTAGGTAGAGCTTTTTCTATCATATAGAAATAATACAGTCTCTGGACTGTAGATCAAAGGATCTGGCTAAATTTTTGTTTTATTAATTCATAGTCTCATTCTGGCCAAATTAATAACTTTCTCTTTTTACTCCTGTAGTGAGGAGTGCTGGACTGAGCCACCTCTGATCCTCTATGAAGCTCTAATGATTAGTTCTTCTGACCATCTGCTGATCACTAAACACCCCTGAACATCCATTGCAGGTCCTTGATTCTCCAAAGATATTTTGAGTCCACAGTGAAATCCAGGTTCCCAGTTTGCTAAAGAACAGTACTTATACAGGCCTAACTCTTCCATCCTGTAAGGAGATAAGAGTTAAATAGTTAGGCTACTTAACTAATGGCTTATGCTTTATCTACTCATGGGGACGCTGATAATCCAAAATAATTCCCAGGCATTGATCTGGCAGGGTGAAGCTCTAGAGATTAAGAGGGAAAAGAATCAATGGACACCGATCAAGCATATAGATTTCAGACAAAACTGTTGCAGTGAAAAAGTTGGATCTCAACTTAAGATACAGCAAGGATGGATGGATCTTTACAGAATTGATCCAGTGAGAGGGAGAGAATCTATGGAAATTAGAGAAAATACTAAACAGATGTGAGACTAGAATGAGTCTTATTAAACTGGCTAAAAGAAACTCTTACTACAGACAGACAGGCCAAGTACTCAGAAACAAGGAGCTTAATATTAGAGATGAGAGATGAAGAATTTGACACCAAACCAGCTTAGCAAGTTGCTTCTTAAAGATGGGCTCCAGAAGAAAGCCCAGGAAGGGCTGAATCTGAGGAGCTGGCAGGAAAAATGCTCACAAGAGAATTACTTGAATTTGAGTCGTTGGCTTGCCATTTGCTGACAGCAACTGTGTAAATGTAACCAAGCCATGCACTGCTCTAAACTTCAAAGAAAATCACAGCCAGTGTGCAGACTCCTTAGACTTTAAGTTTAAAAAAAAAAAATCAAGATAAAATTGCAGGGTTCTGAAAGAGCTTGGTGAAATATACAGAGAAGTGTCTGTGTAAAGAAGCTATCCCTATGAGACAAAGAAAAAATCATAGGTAAATGACAACAGAATCAAGGCTAAGACTGTGATGGTTCTCCTGCAAATCATGGTCTATCTGTATAAGGAATTTCTAAACTAAAAGTTGGTCCAGTCTTCCTACATAGTCATGGCCAGTTGAATACCTTCAAAAGCCTAATAACATAATGATGTATAACACATGACACTTCAGCCTCATGCTACCATACTCCAAACCCTAACCTATCTCCTCCCTAGGTAGATGTGACAGAAGCCGATCCCAGCCATGGGCCAGATAAACCACACCAATGTGAAGGAATTTGTCTTCCTGGCACTTACTCGCTTCAGAGAACTGGAGTTCTTTTTGTTCTCAGTCTTCTTTCTTGTGTATGTAACAACTGTGCTGGGTAACACCCTCATTGTGGTTACCATCACCTCTGAGTCCCGTCTCCATACTCCTATGTACTTCCTCTTGAGGAACAAGTCCATTCTAGATATTGTTTTTTCATCTATCACAGTCCCCAAATTCCTGGTGGATCTTTTATCAGAAAGGAAGACCATCTCCTACAATGGTTGTTTGACACAGATCTTTTTCTTCCACTTTGCTGGTGGGGCAGATATCTTCTTCCTCTCTGTGATGGCCTATGACAGATACCTTGCTATTGCTAAACCCCTGCACTATGTAACCATTATGAGGAGAGAGGTATGGGAGGCCTTGGTTGTGGCCTCCTGGGTGGGTGGTGGTTTGCATTCAATTGTCCAGATAATCCTAATGCTTCCACTCCCCTTCTGTGGCCCAAACACCTTGGATGCCTTTTACTGCGATGTACCCCAGGTGGTGAAGCTGGCCTGCACTGATACCTTTGCCCTTGAACTTCTCATGATCTCCAACAATGGGCTAGTAACTCTGCTGTGGTTCCTCCTGCTCCTGGGCTCCTACACTATCATTTTGGTTATGCTCAGATCCCATTCTGGGGAGGGACGAAACAAGGCTCTTTCCACCTGCACCTCTCACATTATGGTGGTGACTCTCCATTTTGTGCCCTGTGTTTACATCTATTGCCGGCCTTTCACTACCCTGCCCATGGACACGGCCATATCTATCAATAACACTGTCATCACACCCATGCTAAACCCCATGATCTACACTCTCAGGAACCAAGAGATGAAGTCAGCCATGAAAAGACTGCAGAGAAGGCTGGGGCCTTCTGAGAGCAATAAGTTTAGGTGAGCCATCTGGTGAAGTCCAGAAATCTAAGACTAATTCAGTTCTCTGAATCTTCCAGTCTAAGAATAAGAGAACATTGGTTCTATATATCTTTTGTAATATAAATGTCACCATATGCCTTCTGTGATACAAATGTGCAACTCCATTAGAGAGAATATGAAGATAAAATGAAGAGATGAGATCAGACAATCTTCACAAGCTGACTTGTGTACAAGGGAGAGGTCCATGCAAAATAATTAAAATCAATTACATGCTAGTAAGCTGTCATTTGTTCCCCTCCTGCCAACCCTTCCCTTACTTTATCACCTCTGATGCAGAAAAGCACTACTGTCCACAAGTATGGTCAATGTCATGAAAACACAAGTTATAAAAGTCAGCATTGCTGCCAATGTGGGTCAGTCGCACAATACTTCCTGTTAGCTATCCTTGCATTCCTAAATATGTACACATTGGTCAATAATATTTTTTACTTTTTAAATTATTTATTTATTTACATTACAAGTGTTGCCCCCTTCCCAGTCTTTCTTCCCAGAGTTCTTCCCATCTCCCTCCCCTTTGCCTCGGAGAGGGTGCTTCTCCATCTACCCATTCATCCCTCTCACCCCTCTGCCCCCTCTCCACCACCACCTGCCAACATTTTCCTTCCTTGGGGCATCAAGTATCTACATAATTAGAAAATCCTCTCCCACTGAGGCAAGGCTCTGCTACATATGTGCTTGGGGGTCATAAACCAGCCCATGTATGCTCTTTGGTTGGTGACTTAGTCTCTGAAGATTGATCAATTATTAAAAATAATTTGACATAATGAGTACAGTATTGTAAATTTATTTCATAAATTAGTGAAAAGAGAAAGAATGGTTTAAATTGCATTAAATCTAGTGTATGTGTGTAAAAATTTTATGTCTAAAGCCGGTCAATGGTGGTCCAGTGCCTATAATCACAAAACTCTAGAAACAAAGGCAGGTGAATCTGTAAGTTTAAGGCCAGCCTGGTCTATGGAGCAAGTTCCAGGACAGTCAGGACTATAAAACACAACCCTGTTTCAAAAAACAAAAATCTCTATCTAGTCCAGCTGCTTCCTATTCTTCATTCCATTCAACTGATTTGTCCACTGAAATTAATCTCCAAGTTACACAAGTAGTTAGTTAGTACACATACCTGTAACAAATCTATGATGTCTCTGCATCTCAACTACAACTTCCCTCTTCCCTCATCTGCTGTTTTTTCTGTTTTGTCAATGAGCTCTGTGTGTGTGTGTGTGTGTGTGTGTGTGTGTGTGTGTGTGTGTGTGTGTAGGTCAGAGAACAACCTCTAAGTCAATCCTCAGGAGCTAACCAACTTATTCATGTGAACAGGAATGCTCACTAGCCTAGATCTCACCTATTCAGCTAGGTTAGTGAATACTAGATTTGTGAGCTCAGAGGTCTTCTTGTCTATTCCTCCCCAGCACAGGGATTACATTCAGTACCCCCACCTCACCCAACTTTTTCACATGGATTCTGAAGGTCAAACTTAACTCCTCATACTTGAAAGGCAAACATCTTACTGAGTGAGCCATTTTCCAGCTCCTTCTAGGACTTTTAAAAGTGAAATAAAAGTGTAAATTTTTGTCTAAGTATTTTATTTCAAGACATTTCATCACAATTCAAAACAAACAAACAAACAAACCATCTAAGAAATATTTTCTATCACCAAGCCTATTTTAATAACATTATTCAATAAAAAGAAGCATGTTGTATATAGGGTCATCTACAAATGACTAATTTTTTTTTTTTTAGAATTTACCCCCACACCACAGGAAAGATTTCTGCTGTGGATATGTAAAGACAATATTTCTTCCTTTGTGAGTGCTTCAAATTCTACCCTTGTCTTTTTCAATCATTCATAATCGAGGTGCGGGTAGAGGAAAAAGGCTCAAGAAATTAAAGCACATTGAACAATTTCTTTACAAAAGTACTAAACTGATATAATACTTAAGATTTAGTCAAGAAGTCACTAGTAGATAATGCTGACTCCCATAAGACAGAGCAACATGCAACCAAGATTTATAATCACAGGACAATGTTTCGTAGACTTTCTTTTTATTTATTGTTTCCAATTTTCATACATACATGTGTATATGCTCATGTACATATGGAAGTCCTCTGTGTGTCTATATGTGTATATGTATGTGTATATAGATATATATAATTACTTTGATAATACCAGAGGTATGCATAATCCTCTCCTCTCACTTCTATAAATTTCTTCCCAAGAAGAGCTCCACTTATTTTCATGCCTTATGTTTTTTAAACAACTTTATTTTACAAAACAAAGATAAATGTACAGATTTTAAACATTTTTGCTTAAAATTATACATTTTTGTCAGTACTTTTTTTTCAGATTTTAACATAATTTTTATATAAAACTATATGATTATATTTTTTAGTCAGTACTTGATTTTTTTTCAAGGTTTGGTTGTATGCCTTGAAAACTTAATAGTTACAATGAGCTAAAGTACATGTAAAACAAAATGTAACATGGAAATAGTTAAAGTTTTCTTGTTTTGTAAATATTTTTTGTTTTGTTTTGTTTTCTTTATTTCTTGGACTTCATACAGTCTGTGAGTTGTTTCTGAGGGAGTGCAAGCCTCTGTTCATGCCTTATTTTTAATAAACTACTGGTTTGATTAGGTTTGTTTATTTGACTATAGGTACAGTCATTATTTGAGCAAAACAAACTTACTAGTAGTAGCAACAACACTAGGAACATGATTTCTCACTGCTATGAGTAGGTGGGGACCAGAGAGGTCTGTGTCAAGCACTCAGAAAGTGCACCCACACCCAACTGGTTCAAAAGATCAGGAAACCAGCCATAGGGTCTCAGTTTCCACGTGGCAGGCCCGTGCATACAGATCAGGCACCCAGGCCATCTGTCACTAGGAACAGCGGAGATCCAGGGACACAGTACAGGTACACTGGAGAGACAGGAACCAATCACTGAAAACAAGATGGCAAGAGAAAACCCAAAGAACTTACCCCAGGGAAACTAAGACAAACTGGCAACAACAAAACCCAGCTCTCCCATCACAGCAAACAGCAGAATGCCAAACCAGAAAAAGAAGACTCAGACCCATAGTCATACCTCAAGATGATGATAGAGATCCTTAAACAAGAATGGGAGGAAAAGCATAAAGAAATAGAAAATTTTAAAGAGGAAACAAGAAGAATACTCAAAGAAATCAAAGAACGAGAGAAAAACAGAACCAAAGAGATGAAGGAAATGAAGAAGAAATTTAAAATGAAAATGGAAATAATAAAGAAAACAGTAAAAGAGACAACATTAGAGGTAGAAAACCTAAAAAAGAAATTAGGAGTCAGATGCAAGTATCTCCAAAAGAATACAAGATATGGAAGAGAGAGTCTCAGGGGCCAAAGACAACATTGAAAACATAGACAAAACAGTAAGAGAAGATGCAAAACCCAAAAAGCTCCTAATTCAAAATGTCCAGGAGGTCCAAGACACAATGAGAAGACCAAACCTAAGGATAATAGGAATAGAAGAGGGCACCGAATATCAACTAAGAGGCACAGTAAATATCTTCAACAAAATCGTAAAGAAAACTTCCCTACCATTAAGAATGAGATGACCCTCTCTTGCTCTTGTGCTCTTGGGGCCTTCCCGTCCCCCCTCTCCCTCTACGTGCTCATGGCCAGCCTCTACTCCTCTACTCTCTGTCTCTCTCTGTCTCTGTCTCTCTCTCTCTCTCTCTCTCTCTCTCTCTCTCTCTCTCTCTCTCTGCCTCTACCACCCTCTTAACTCCCCCATGACCTGAATAAACTCTATTCTCTACTAAAAAAAAAAAAAAAAGAATGAGATGACCATGAGCATAAAAGAAGCCTACAGAACTCCAAATAGAGTGGACAAGAAAAGAAATTCCTCCCAACACATAATGGTCAAAACGCCAAGTACCCAAAGCAAAGAAAGAATACTAAAAGCAGTAAGGGAAAAGGGTCATGTAACAAATAAAGGCAAACCAATAAGAATCACACCTGACTTCTCAACAGAGACTATGAAAGCTAGATCCTGGACAGACAAGCAGACCCTAAGAAAACACAAGTGTCAGTCGAAAGTGCTATACCCAGAAAAACTCTATATCACCATAGATAGAGAGACCAAGATATTCCAAGAAAAAACTAAATTTACACAATATCTGATCACAAACACAGAACTACAACTAATTACATGTTGAAAACCCAATACAAGGAGGGAAACCACATCCTAGTAAAAACAAGAAAATACCTAAGCAAGAAAACCAAAAACAGAAAGACATACAAGTGCAATTCTAGCTCTTAAAGCAAAGATAGCAAGAAACAGCAACCATCATTCCTTAATATTTGTAAACATAAATGGACTCAATTCCTCAATAAAAAGACATAGGCTATCAGACTGGATGCCTAAACTGAATCCAGCATTTTGCTGCATGCAGGAAACTCATCTCAGAGACAAAGACAAACACTATCTCAGAGTAAAAGGTTGAGAAAAAAACATTCCGAGCAAACAGCTCCAAGAAGCAAGCTGGAGTGGCCATTCTAATATGAATTAAAGTCGATTTTCAAACAAAAGTTAGCAAAAAATATAAGGGAGAAAACTTTTTACTCATTACAGGAAAAATTTGTCAGGAGGAACTCTCAATCCTTAACATACATGTTCGAAATACAAGAGCACCCATATTCATAAAACAAACCCTACTAAAGCTCAAAAAATACATTGCACCCCACACAATAATAGTGGGATACCTCAATACCCCACTCTCATTAATGGACAGATCATGGAAACAGAAACTGAACAAGGACACAGTAAAACTAAGAGAGACTATAAACCAACTGGAATTAATAGATATCTTTAGAACATATCATCCTAAAACAAAAGAATACAACTTCTTCTCAGCACCTCACTGCACATACTCAAAAACTGACCATATAATCAGTCACAAAATCAAGCCTCAATATATATAAGAATGTTGAAATACTCCCATGTATCCTATCAGATCCTCATGGTCTAAGGCTGGTCTTTAACAACAACAAAGACAACAAAAAGCTCGTATACATATGGAAATTAAACAGTGCTCTATTAAACAATAGCAAGTTCAAAGAAGAAATAAAGAAATTTAAGATTTTCTAGAATTTAATGAAAATGAAAACACAACATAGCCAAACCAATGGGATGCAATGAAAGCAGTACTGAGAGGAAAAGTCATAGCTTTCAGACATTCCAAAAAGAAACTGAAGAAAGCATACACTAGTAACTTGACAGCACAGTTGAAAGCTCTAGAACAAAAAAAAGCAGATACACCCAAGAGGAGAAGACAGCCTGAAATAATCAAACTCAAAGCAGAAATTGACCAAATAGGAACAAAAAGAACCATTCAAAGAATCAACAAAACCAAGAGCTGGTTCTTTGAGAAAATTAACAGAATTGATAAACTTCTTAGGCAGACTAACTAGAGGGCAAAGAAAGAGTATCCAAACTAACAAAATCAGAAAGGAAGGTAGAGCCATAACGACTGAAACTGAGAAATTCAAGAAATCATCAGATTGTACTATAAAAGCTTATACTCAACAAAGCTGGAAAATCTGGAGGAAATGGATGAATTCCTAGACAAATGCCAGACATTTAAGTTAAACTAGGACCAGGTAAACCATCTAAATAATCCCATAACACCTAAAGAAATAGAATCAGTCATCAAAAGCCTCCCAACCAAAAAAAGTCCAGGTCCATATGGGTTCACTGCAGAATTTTATTGGACATATATTGACTACCTTATACCAATACTCTCCAAACTATCCCACAAAATAGAATCATATGGAATACTACCTAACTCATTTTTCCAGGCCACAATAACCTTCATTCCTAAACCACACAAAGGCCATACAAGGAAAGAGAACTTCAGACCAATGTCACTTATGAACATTGATACAAAAATACTCAACAAAATCCTTGCAAACTGAATCCAAGAACACATCAAAACGATCATTCACCATTCATCATCAAGTAGGGTTTATCCCTGGGATGCAGGGATGGTTTAATATATGGAAATCCATCGATGTAATCCACCATATAAACAAACTCAAAGAAAAAAACCACATGGTCATCTTACTAGATGCTGAGAAAGCATTTGAAAAAATGCAACACCCCTTCATGTTAAAAGTCTTGGAAAGAACAGGAATCTAAGCCCCATACCTAAACATAATAAAATCAATATACAGCAAACCAATAGCCAACATCAAACCTAACAGTTCAAAAATTGAAGCAATCCCAGTAAAATCAGGCACTCAACAAGGCTGCCCACTCTCCCCCTACATATTCAATATAGTACTGGATGTCCTGGTCAGAGCAATTAGACAGCAAGAGGAAATCAAAGGGATACAAATTGGGAAGAATGAAGTAAAAACATCACTGATTGCAGATGACAGGATAGTGTACTTTAGTGACCCCACAAATTCCACAGATGATAAACAAGTTCAGCAAATTGGCTGGAAATAAATTAACTCTAACATATCAGTAGCCTTCCTATATTTGAAGGACAAACATGCAGAGAAAGAAATTAGGGAAAAGATACCCTTCACAATAGTCACAAATGATATGAAATATCTTGATATGACTCTAACTAAGCAAGTGAAGGACCTGTATGACAAGAATTTTAAACCTCTAAAGAAGAAAATCGAGGAAGATCTCAGAAAATGGAAAGATCTCCCATGCTCATGGATTGGAAGGATCACCATTGTAAAAATGGCCAACCTACCAAAAGCAATCTACACATTCAACACAATCCCCGCCAAAACACCAACCCAGTTATTCATTGAGTTGGAAAGAGCAATGTGCAATTTTATCTGGAATAACTAAAGACCTAGAGCAGTGAAATCCATCCTCAACAAGAACAAAATATCTGCGGGAATCACTATCCCTGTCCTCATGCTATATGACAAGGCAATTGTGCTAAAACCTGCATGGTACTGGTACAGAGATATGCACGTAAATCAATGGAATAGAAGAGAAGATCCAGAAATGGGCCCTCACATATATGGTCACTTTATTTTTGACTAAGGAGCTGTAAATATTCAGTGGAAAAAGGACAGCCTCTTCAATAAATGGTGTTGGTCCAACTGGCACTCAGCAAGCAGAAGAATCAAAATAGACCCTTTCTTATCTTCTTGTACAAAGCTCAAGTGCAAGTGGATCACAAATCTCCACCTTAAATCAGGTACACTCAAACTATTACATGAGAAAGTAGGGAAAACCTTAGAACACATAGGCACGGGACAAAATTTTCTGAACAGCCAGTGACTTGTTCTCTAAGGTCAAATATCAACAAATGGGACCAATGAGATTACAAAGTACTGAAAGGCTAAGGACACTGTCAAAAAAAAAAAAAAAACCAGCAGCCAACAGATTGGGAAAAGATCTTTACCAACCCCACATCAGATAGAGGCCTAATACTCAAGTATACAAAGAACTCCTGAAGTTAGACACCAGAGAATCAACCAACCCTATTAAAAATGGGGTACACAAATTTCATGACACTCTAACTTGAAATATTCTGCACTCATCTCTCTGGGAGCAAACATGTACATAGTAGGTGGGACCATCGTCATTTATGATAGTTTTCATGTCTACTGAGTACATTGCATGTGCCTAGTGCTATTCTTTGTGGATATATTAATTATGTAAAATTACTCATTGTGTAGTTAATACACAAAGTAATCCATTTGACCTTCCCATATATGTGATATACTTTGATTATATTAAATCCTTTGATTGCCAAAAAATTGATTACAGAGCTCAACAAAAAGTTCTCAGTTGAGAAATATTGAATGGCTGAGAAGCATCTAAGGAAGTGCTCCACATCATTAGCCATCAGGGAAATGCAAATCAAAACAACCCTGAGATTCACCTCACACCAACAAGAATGGCTAAAAGCAAAAATTCAGATACCACACATGTTGGCGAGCATGCAAAGAAAGGGGAACATTTCTCCACTGTTGGTGGGGTTTTAAATTGGTACAACCACTCTGGAATCAGTCTGGCGATTTCTCAGAAAATTGGACGTAGTACTACCTGAAGACCCAGTTATTCCACTTCTGGGCATATACCCCAGAGAAGCTCCAACATACAACAAAGATACATGCACCACAATGTTCATAGCAGCCCTATTTATAATAGCTAGAAGCTGGAAAGAACCCAGATGTCCTTCAGTAGATGAATGGATACAAAAATTGTGGTACATTTACACAATGAAGTGCTACTCAGCTATCAAAATCAATGACTTTATGAAATTCTTAAGAAAATTGATGCATCTAGAGAATATCATCCTGAGTGAGATAACCCAGTCACAAAAGAACAGACATAATATGCAGTCATTGATAATTGGATTCTAACCCCAGAAAGCTCTGAACACCCCAAAAACAACTCACAGACTATATGAAGTTCAAGAAAAAACAAAGGCCAAAAAGAAAGAAAGAAAAAGAAAAACCATTGTGCTTAATCTTTACACACCAAGAAAACTTTGACTAATTCCAGGTTGTATCTTGTTTTACATGTACTTTATGCTCATTGTAACTTGTAAGATTTTTATGCATACTATCAAACCTTTTAAAAAAAAATCAAGTACTGATAAAAAAAAAAGAACAAACAACTTTGAGAAAGGTAAAATTACAGTTGAAATGCTAACATCCTCCAGGGCTCACAGTAGATCATGGGGACTCAGACTGTAGCACTCCTTATAACCTGCCTTGGTGTGCCTTTTCTCCTATCCACCTGAGAAAATACAGTTAACAGTATCTGTTGCCATCAGAATCATGCTGATGCCTAGTTCACCATAGAAATACCAATGATAAAAATGAGTGCTGGGGTGCAATGTAAATGGTATGGTAGGCTTTTGTCCTTGGTAATATTTATTTTGTCAACATTGACCCTGTATAAATATATCAGATTATTTTTATTGTCTATACGTCTACTTTCTGCCTTGTGGAATAAGACTTCTTAGTATATTGTGAGTTTTTAATAGCAATCAAGTATACTCACTTATTTCTGCGAATGTTTGAGAAGGAGATTGTAGGTTTTCTTTGGCATAAAGTAATTATAAACTGACAAAAAAGAATATGATTTCCCCATACCCCAGTAACAATAGTCAAGGGACCTGTCTTGAACAGGTCTTACACAGGTTAACCATAATGTTGTGAGTTTATGGCTTTGACAGCCGAGTTATGTCTGGTAGACAACATTTTACAGCACTCTTTCTATCCTCCGGTTCTTACACTCTTTCTGTGGCCTTTTCTTGGGTGGTCCCTGAGCATTGAAGTGGGTGTTATAGATGTCTTGTTTAAGGCTGAACACTCAACAATCTCAGGACTCTAACTCATCCTTGAAACTTTCTTAAGTTCCTTTCCCTTCGTGATTTCGTTAAGTATTTTTTTCTGATGGCCTCCACAAAGCAATTCCCCACTAAAAATATATTATGTATCTTTTCATATACCAATTAATTGAAAAGACACATCACTGAAATAACTAGAATGATTTTGCTTACCCCTAATAAGTTGTGCCTTTGTCCTTATAAGAAATAAGTGATCCTATGACATTAAATTCTTTTTTAATTATTTTACTATATACACTCTGTATTCATATTTTACATGTTATCTCCTCTCCCCTCTCATATCCCCTTTCCCTCCATTTGTTTCCATAAAGGTGCACACTCTACCAATCACCCTCTCCACCTCAGTGCCTTGGCATTTCCCTACACTGGAAAAATACACCTTCACTGGGCTAAGAGTCTCTTCTTTCATTGATGCCAGACAATGCTCCATATGTAACTGGAGCCATAGGTCTCTCCATGTATGTTCAGTGGTTGGTGTTTTAGTGCATGAAAGTTGTGGAGGGTTTGGTTGGTTGATAATGTTGTTATTCCCATGAGGTTGCAAACCCTTTCAGCTTCTTTAGTCCTTTGTCTAGCACCTTCATTAGAGTCCCCATGTTCAATCTGTTAGGAGCAAGCATGCTCCGCTGTATCTGTATGACTCTGGCAGAGTCTCTGAGGAGGCATCCATATCTGGTTCCTGCCAGTAAGCACTTCTTGGCATCAGCAATAGTGCCTGGGTTGATGGCTGCATATAGGGTAGATCCACAGGTAAGGCAGTCTCTGAATGATCTTCTCTTCAATCCCTGCTCCTCTATTTGACCTTGTATTTCTTCCCATGAGTGTTTTGTTCTACCTTCTAAGAAAGACTGAGGCATCCACATTGTGGCCTTTCTTCTTTTTGAGCTTCATAAGGTCTGTGAATTGTTAATAGAGAAAATATTCTCCAAAAATCATAAACATAAGAAAGCATAGTTTTGTGACTTCCATGGTCTTTGAAGAATTTGAAAAACAGCTGCCCTGATTAGCTTTTACTTTCAACTTGGAACAACATAGAAATGCTGTAAAGACAGTCTCAATTGAGAAACTGGTTAAAATAAATTGGTCTGTGTATATGTCTACTAGACAGTGTCTTGATGTAAGAGAGTCTAGCTTATTGGGGGCAGAACCATTCCATAAGAAAGACGCCTTGAAGTCTATAAAAAAAGATATCTGAAGATAAGTCTGCCAGCCAGCAAATGAAGTATTACATGGAGACTGCTATACTTTTTGGATGTGAAGTGTATTTCTTTTTAGGGGTACTATTATATGGAATAACATGCTGGCCTGCTATCAAGATTCTACCTTGATTTCCTTAGTCATGAACAGTGACCTGGAATCATTAGCTGGATAAATTCTTTCCTCCATTAAGTTGCTTTTGGTTGAGATGTTATATAACAGGAAAGAAAAATGAAACTAGGACAGCCATATGGAAACTGACTACTTCATAATCCAATTAAAATATGTTAGTTTAAAAAGGGAGACAAGAAATATCATTTATGACTAGATAATGGTGCTTCTGGAGGCAATTAGTTATTTTAAAAATTTAGTGCCAGGTGGTATACCTCTTTAGAATCTGTTTCTCAGAGAGCCACTGAGAATAGTAAAGACACCATACATTTTTGTCGAAAGATATAAAGAAATCAGGCAGGAATTGAGATATGAAGATCTCTGCACACTTAAGTTTTCATATTGCCAAGAGGTGGTACAAAGGATGCTGAGATGGAAAAGTCATCAACTTACTCATGAACTTTATGAACTATGATACTAACCACCAGGAAAGATGATTCCCCTGGTACAATAGCTACATGATTGTTGTGGTGGGTAACCAATTGTTCTCAGAGAGCCCCTGCCCACTACCAAAAAATAAATGAATGAATGAATAAATAAAAATTAAAATAAAAAATGATTTAACAGTCTATAATTCTTCCTCATAGTCTACTCCACAGGAAATAAATCATTCCTAATACAGTAAACCTTGTCAAAAACCCAAACCTTAATGAGGCTAAAGTGTCATAATCCAATTGACACTGAAACTTCCTTCTAAATATTTAAATTTATACACATAAACATACACATAAAATACTATGACCAGCCACAGATACGCTTCTTTTTTGCCATGAATTATAAGTGCAGAGACTTAGAGCTAGTCAAGGTACTGATGATAAGTAACAGTTAAGTGCTCTGCCCCAAATAGAAAATTTATACCACCTTACCTCTCAAAAGCCCATAGGACATCATGGAAAACAAAGAAGAAGAATATAAACACCAGAGGATCTGGAGAGAGGTTATGAAATACTATCCTCTTGGCAGGATACAGCCATTGCAATCACGACTCTATAGGAGACACAGCTGTCTGCACTGGGCCTACAAAAGACTGAACGTATAAACAAGTACTTATATTTTGAAAAGAAAATAATGGGACCCTACCTTGCCCTTCTGAACCTTTGGATAATGATGGAATCTGGAAAAGAAACAGTTGTTCTTTTTAATTGCATACACAACAATGAGCCAACCAGAGAGCGGAGCCTGGCCCACCTGCCAGCTGGAACGGCGGCTCGTAGAGGCTGAGCATCTGTGACCAGGAACAGATCTTAAGAACTTCTGTTCCCACCCGGACACGACTTCAGGACACAGAGCAGAGCCTGGCCCAACTGCCAGCTGGAAAGGCGGCTCGTACAGGCTGAGCAACTGGTGAGTGGGAGACCTAGGCTGCTGGGGAGCAGAGGGATCTCTGCAGAGTGCACACGGAAAGGGCACCCCATACCCTGACCTGCCCTGTCCTCCCCGATCCAGTGACCGGGAACAGATCTTAGGAACTTCTGTTTCCACCCAGAGGCGACTTCAAAACACAGAGCGGAGCCTGGCCCAGCTGCCACCCAGAACCTGGGCTGCCGGGGAGTAGAGAGATCTCTGCGGAGTGCACACGGAAAGTGTACCAGGGACACAGACCAGATACAAGGGAAAGGCAAGAACATATCACTGACAACAAAATGGCAAGAGGAAAGAGAAAGGGTATATCCCAAGGAAACCGAGACAATCTAGCAACACCAGAACCCAGCTCTCCCATAGTAGCAAACATCGGAATTCAAAACACTCCAGAAAAAAAAGACACAGACCTGAAATCATGCCTCAAGACGCTGATAGAGTTACTTAAACAAGAAAGGGAGGAAAAGCAAAAAGATTCAGAAGCTTTTAAAGAAGAAACAAGAAAAACACTCAAAGAACTCAAAGAACGAGAGGAAAACAGAACCAAAGAAATAAAGGAATGGAAGAGGGAAATTAAAACAGAAATTGACACAATAAAGAAAACGCTAAAAGAGATAACCCTAGAGTCAGAACACCAAAAAAAGAAATCAGGAGTCACAGAAGCAAGCATTTCCAACAGATTACAAGAGATCCAGGAGAGAATCTCGGGGGCAGAAGACAACATTGCAAACATAGACAAAACAGCCAGAGAAGATGCAAAAAACAAAAAGCTCCTAACCCAAAATGTCCAGGAAATACAAGACACAATGAGAAGACCGAACCTAAGGATAATAGGAATAGAAGAGGGAGAAAAGTATCAACTAAGGTGCACAGTAAATATCTTCAACAAAATCATAGAAGAAAACTTCCCTACCCTCAAGAATGAGATGACCACGAGCATAAAAGAAGTCTCCAGAACTCCAAATAGGTTGGACCAGAAAAGAAATACCTCCCGACACATAATAGTAAAAGCATCAAGTGCCCAAAGTAAAGAAAGAATACTAAAAGCAGTAAGGGAAAAAGGTCAGGTAACATATAAAGGCAGACCAATCAGACTCACACCAGATTTCTCAACGGAGACTATGAAAGCTAGAAGAGCCTGGACAGACACCATGCACTTCTTAAGAGAGCACAAGTGCCAGCCCAAGCTGCTATACCCAGAAAAACTATCAATCACCATCGATGGAGAGACAAAGATATTTCAAGACAAATCAAAATTCACACAATATCTGACCACAAACCCAGCACTACAACGAATTATAGGTGGAAAACCCAATACAAGGAGGGAAAATACAGCCTAGTAAAAACAAGAAAACTCCTAAACAAGAAAACTAAAGAAAAAAACACAGACACAACTCAACCCAAAAAAGCAAAAATGGCAGGAAACAGAAACAATTATTCCTTGATATCTATTAACATAAATGGTCTCAACTCCCCAATAAAGAGACATAGACTATCAGACTGGATACATAAACAAAATCCAGCCTTTTGCTGCATACAGGAAACTCATCTCAGAGACAGAGACAGACACTATCTCAAAGTAAAAGGGTAGAAAAAAAACTGCCAAGCAAACAGCTCCAAGAAGCAAGCTGGAGTGGCTATTCTAATATCAAATAAAGTAAATTTCCAACAAAAAGTTATCAAAAAAGATAAAGAAGGACACTTTTTACTCATTACCGGGGAAATCTGTCAGGAGGAACTCTCAATCCTTAACATATATGCTCCAAATAAAAAATCACCCACATTCATAAAAGAAACTCTACTAAAGCTCAAAAAATACATTTCACCCCACACAATAATAGTGGGAGACTTTAATACCCAACTCTCACCAATAGACAGATCAGGGAAACAGAAACTGAACAAGGACACTGCAAAACTAGAAGAGACTTTGAACGAATTAGAATTAATAGATATATACAGAACATACTATCCTAAAGTAAAAGAATACACCTTCTTCTCACCACCCCATGGCACCTTCTCGAAAATTGACCACATAATTGGACACAGAACGAGCCTTCATCGATATAAGAAGATTGAAATACACCCATGCATCCTCTCAGATCACCATGGTCTATGGCTGGTCTTTAACAACAACAAAGACAACAAAAAGCCCACATACACATGGAAACTAAACAACGCTCTGTTAAACGATAGCAGGGGCAAAGAAGAAATAAAGAAAGAAATTAAGGACTTTCTAGAATTCAACGAAAACGATAACACAACATACCCAAACCTATGGGATGCAATGAAAGCAGTATTGAGAGGAAAACTCATAGCCCTAAGTGCTTCCAAAAAGAAACTGCAGAGAGCTCACATCAGCAACCTGACAGCACAGCTAAAAGCCCTAGAAAAAAGGAAGCAGATATACCCAAGAAGAGTAGACGGCATGAAATAATCCAAATTAGGGCAGAAATAGACCAAATAGAAACAAAAAGAACCATTGAAAAAATCAACAAAACAAAGAGTTGGTTCTCTGAGAAAATCAACAAGATTGATAAACTACTAGCCGGACTAACTAAAGCACAAAGAGAGAGTATCCATATTAACAAAATCAGAAAGGAAAGTAGTGACATAACAACTGAAACTAAGGAAATTCAAGAAATCATCAGATCCTACTACAAAGACTTATACTCCACAAAATTGGAAAATCTGGAGGAAATGGACAAATTGCTAGACAGATACAAGGTCCCAAAGTTTAACCAGGACCAAGTAAACCATCTAAATAACCCTATAACACCTAAAGAAATAGAAGAAGTCATCAAAAACCTCCCAACCAAAAAAGCCCAGGTCCAGACTGGTTCAGTGCAGAATTTTATCAGACATTTATTGGGGATATAACACCAATATTCGCCAAACTATTCCATAAGATAGAATCAGATGGAATATTACCCAACTCATTTTTTGAGGCTACAATAATCCTCGTACCTAAAGCACACAATTACCCTACAAGGAAAGAGAACTTCAGACCAATCTCACTTATGAACACTGATGCAAAAATACTCAACAAAATCCTTACTAACCGAATCCCAGAACACATCAAAATCATCATTCATCATGACCAAGTAGGCTTCATCCCTGGGATGCAGGGATGGTTTAACATAAGGAAATCCATCAATGTAATCCACCATATAAACAAACTTAAAGACCAAAATCACATGGTCATCTCACTAGACGCTGAGAAAGCATTCGACAAAATCCAACACCCCTTCATGTTAAAAGTCCTGGAAAGAACAGGAATCCAAGGCCCATATTTAAACATAATAAAAGCAATATACAGCAAACCAACAGCCAACATCAAACTTAATGGTGAGAAACTTGAAGCAATCCAACTTAAATCAGGGACTCGACAAGGCTGCCCACTCTCCCCCTACCTATTCAACATAGTACTGGAAGTCCTGGCTGGAGCAATTAGACAGCAAAAGGAGATCAAGGGGATACAAATGGAAAAGGAAGAGATAAAAACATCACTCTTTGCCGATGACATGATAGTGTACTTGAGTGATTCCAAAAATTCCACCAGAGAACTCCTACAGCTGATAAACAAGTTCATCAAAGTGGCCGGATACAAAATTAACTCAAACAAATCAGTAGCCTTCCTATACTCAAATGACAAACATGTGGAGAAAGAAATTAGGGAAAAGGTACCCTTCACAATAGTTACAAAAACTATGAAATACCTTGGTGTGACTCTAACTAATCAAGTGAAGAACCTGTATGACAAGAACTTCAAACCTCTAAAGAAAGAAATTGAGGAGGATCTCAGAAAATGGAAAGATCTCCCATGCTCATGGATTGGAAAGATCAACATCTTAAAAATGGCCATCCTACCAAAAGCAATCTACAGATTCAATGCTATCCCCATCAAAATTCCAACCCAGTTCTTCATGGAATTGGAAAGATCAATGTGCAATTTCATATGGAATAACAAAAGACCTAGAATAGCGAAATCCATCCTCAACAACAAAAAAACATCTGCGGGAATCACTATCCCTGACCTCAAGCTATATTACAAGGCAATTGTGCTGAAAACTGCATGGTACTGGTACAGAAATAGGCAGGTGGATCAATGGAATAGAATAGAAGATCCAGAAATGAGCCCTCATGTATAGGGTCACCTGATTTTTGACAAAGGAGCAGTAAACATTCAATGGAAAAAGGACAGCCTATTCAACAAATGGTGCTGGTCCAACTGGCACTCAACATGCAAAAGAATGAAAATAGACCCGTTCTTATCTCCTTGTACAAAGCTCAAGTGTAAGTGGATTAAAGATCTCCACATTAAACCAGATACACTGAAACTATTAGATGAGAAAGTAGGAAAAACCTTAGAACACATAGGCACAGGAGAAAATTTCCTGAACAAAACACCAATGGCTCAAGCTCTAAGGTCAAAGATTAACAAATGGGACTTAATGAAATTGCAAAGTTTCTGTAAGGCTAAGGACATCGTCAAGAAAACAAAACGGCAACCAACAGAATGGGAAAAGATTTTTACCAACACCACATCAGATAGAGGCCTAATATCCAAGGTGTACAAGGAACTCAAAAAGCTAGACACCAGAGAATCAAATAACCCTATTAAAAAATGGGGTACAGAGCTAAACAAATCATTTTCACTTGAGGAACACCGAATGGACGAGAAACATCTGAGGAAGTGCTCGACATCCTTAGCCATCAGGGAAATGCAAATCAAAACAACCCTAAGATTCCACCTCACACCAGTCAGACTGGCCAAGATCCAAAACTCAGATGACAGCAGATGCTGGCGAGGCTGCGGAGAAATAGGAACACTTCTCCACTGTTGGTGGGGTTGCAAGCTAATACAACCACTCTGGAAATCTGTCTGGCGATACCTCAGAAAATTGGATATAGTACTACCTGAAGACCCAGCTATTCCACTTCTGGGCATATACCCCAGAGACACTTTAATACACAACAAAGATATATGCACAACAATGTTCATAGCAGCTCTATTTATAATAGCCAGAAGCTGGAAGGATCCCAGATGTCTTTCAGAAGATAATGGATACAAAAATTGTGGTACATATACACAATGGAATACTACTCAGCCACCAGAAACAATGACTTAACCAAATTCTTAAGAAAATGGCTGCATCTAGAGAAGATCATCCTGATTGAGATAACCCAGTCACAAAAGAACAGACATAATATGCAGTCATTGATAGTGGGATGCTAACCCCAGAGGCTTGCACTCCCCCAGAAACAACTCACAGACTGTATGAAGTCCAAGAAATAAAGAAAACAAAAAATATACATATATTCACAATACAAGAAGACTTTGACTATTTCCATGTTGCATTTTGTTTTACATGTACTTTACACTTATTGTAACTAGTAGGTTTTCAATGCATACTGTCAAGCCCTTGAAAAAAATCAAGTACTGACTAAAAAATATATTCACATGGTTTTATGTAAAATTTATTTTAATGTCTGAAAAAACAGTACTGACAAAAATGTATAATTTTAAGCAAAAAAATGTTTAAAATCTGTACATTTATCTTTGTTTTGCAAAATAACGTTGTTAAAAAAAAAAAAAAAAAAAAAAAAAAAAAAAAAAAAACAATGAGCCAACCAGCTTCTGCCAGATAGTTCCACGCTCATAGTTAAACAGATGGCCTTGGTTAAAATCAGTGGGTTACAAAACACAATTAAACAAACCATTATGGTAAACAGAGAGTACTAGAAAGGAAGGGCAGTTGACAAGGATGGAGGAAGACTACAGGTGGTGGTTGTAAAAAGTAATCAGAATGGATGTGTGAAATTATTAAAGAACAAACAATAAAAATTAATTTGAAGAGTAAAGAAATGAAGACACTTTTAAATGGGTCCACATGAGTAATTTGCAAATAGTTACTGAGAAAGTCTTTAATAACTCCCACTGGGAACATGGAACTCAGAAGACTATCCATTATATTTCACTGCTCACATGCAAATTCCCTTTGATGATTTTCCTTTTAGATTTCAGGTTCAAAACATAGTGCCCATGACAAATTTTGGATAGGAAGGATAGGAAGGAAGTCACAAAGATGTGACTTGCAAGATCTGTCCTTCCAAGGTTAAGGCTAAAGAGACAACATTTAAACCAGCCATAGAAATTCTTTATAAGAATTTCACCTGAAACCACAGTGTTTCTTTCCATACTTTGTACTGAGATCTTAATGGTGTGCATTTATGGTGGGACACTGAAGAATTTAGATAAGGACAATGAACTGCCAGAGTATAACATACAATAGGTTGTGCCAAATAACAATTGTGAATAATGTGCCTAAGGTGCAGCAGAAATAACTAAGAAGTCAGGTATGCCGTTAGAAGAAGAAACAACAGACAAGGGCTCAGCACAGCAGAAGAGAAGAAAGTATTTGCTAGGAAAACAATTAAATGGAAAAATAGCATGTTTTGTTCCAGTTTAGAATTTAGGATGATTCTTGGGGATTATGAAACCTTTCTCTACAAAGTAATTACCTTCTTTTAAAAGCCTCAAATTCCCTCTTAAAACTGGGGCAATTTCCAACCACCAGCCGGAAAGGCGGCTCGTACAGGCTGAGCAACTGGTGAGTGGGAGAACTAGGCTGCGGGGGAGCAGAGGGATCTCTGTGGAGTGCAAACGGAAAGGGCACCCCCTGCCCTGACCTGCCCTGTCCTCCCCGATCCAGTGACCGGGAACAGATCTTAGGAACTTCTGTTCCCACCCGGAGACGAATTCAGGACACAGAGCAGGGCCTGGCCCAACAGCCAGCCGGAAAGGTGGCTCGGAGAGGCTGAGCATCTGTGACCAGGAACAGATCTTAGGAACGTCTGTTCCCACCCGGAGGCGACTTCAGGACGCAGAGCAGAGCCTGTCCCAGCTGCCACCCGGAACCTGGGCTGCTGGGGAGTAGAGAGATCTCTGAGGAGTGCACACGGAAAGTGTACCAGGGACACAGATCAGATACAAGGGAAAGGCAAGAACATATCACTGACAACAAAATGGCAAGAGGAAAGAGAAAGAGTATATCCCAAGGAAACCAAGACAATCTAGCAACACCAGAACCCAGCTCTCCGATAGTAGCAAACATAGGAATTCCAAACACTCCAGAGAAAGAAGACACAGACCTGAAAACATGCCTCAAGACGCTGATAGAATTACTTAAACAAGAAAGGAAGGAAAAGCAAAAAGATTCAGAAGCTTTTAAAGAAGAAACAAGAAAAACACTCAAAGAACTCAAAGAACGAGACGAAAACAGAACCAAAGAAATAAAGGAATGGAAGAGGGAAATTAAAACAGAAATTGACACAATAAAGAAAGCGCTAAAAGAGATAACCCTAGAGTCAGAACACCAAAAAAAAGAAATCAGGAGTCACAGAAGCAAGCATTTCCAACAGATTACAAGAGATCCAGGAGAGAATCTCGGGGGCAGAAGACAACATTGCAAACATAGACAAAACAGCCAGAGAAGATGCAAAAAACAAAAAGCTCCTAACCCAAAATGTCAAGGAAATACAAGACACAATGAGAAGACCGAACCTAAGGATAATAGGAATAGAAGAGGGAGAAGAGTATCAACTAATAGGCACAGTAAATATCTTCAACAAAATCATAGAAGAAAACTTCCCTACCCTCAAGAATGAGATGACCACGAGAATAAAAGAAGCCTTCAGAACTCCAAATAGGTTGGACCAGAAAAGAAATACCTCCCGACACATAATAGTAAAAACATCAAGTGCCCAAAGTAAAGAAAGAATACTAAAAGCAGTAAGGGAAAAAGGTCAGGTAACATATAAAGGCAGACCAATCAGACTCACACCAGATTTCTCAACAGAGACTATGAAAGCTAGAAGAGCCTGGACAGACATCATGCACTCCTTAAGAGAGCACAAGTGCCAGCCCAAGCTGCTATACCCAGCAAAACTATCAATCACCATCGATGGAGAGACAAAGATATTTCAAGACAAATCAAAATTCACACAATATCTGACCACAAACCCAGCACTACAACAAATTATAGGTGGAAAACCCAATACAAGGAGGGAAAATACAGCCTAGTAAAAACAAGAAAACTCCTAAACAAGAAAACTAAAGAAAAAAACACAGACACAACTCAACCCAAAAAAGCAAAAATGGCAGGAAACAGAAACAATTATTCCTTGATATCTATTAACATAAATGGTCTCAACTCCCCAATAAAGAGACATAGACTATCAGACTGGATACATAAACAAAATCCAGCCTTTTGCTGCATACAGAAAACTCATCTCAGAGACAGAGACAGATACTATCTCAGAGTAAAAGGGTGGGAAAAAAACTTCCAAGCAAACAGCTCCAAGAAGCAAGCTGGAGTGGCTATTCTAATATCGAATAAAGTAAATTTCCAACAAAAAGTTATCAAAAAAGATAAAGAAGGACACTTTTTACTCATTACCAGGGAAATCTGTCAGGAGGAACTCTCAATCCTTAACATATATGCTCCAAATAAAAAATCACCCACATTCATAAAAGAAACTCTACTAAAGCTCAAAAAATACATTTCACCCCACACAATAATAGTGGGAGACTTTAACACCCCACTCTCACCAATGGACAGATCAGGGAAACAGAAACTGAACAAGGACACTGCAAAACTGGTAGAGACTTTGAACCAACTAGAATTAATAGATATATACAGAACATACTATCCTAAAGTAAAAGAATACACATTCTTCTCACCACCCCATGGCACCTTCTCGAAAATTGACCACATAATTGGACACAGAACGAGCCTTCATCGATATAAGAAGATTGAAATACTCCCATGCATCCTCTCAGATCACCATGGTCTACGGCTGGTCTTTAACAACAACAAAGACAACAAAATGCCCACATACACATGGAAACTAAACAACACTCTGTTAAAGGATAGCAGGGTCAAGGAAGAAATAAAGAAAGAAATTAAGGATTTTCTAGAATTCAACGAAAACGAAAACACAACATACCCAAACCTATGGGATGCAATGAAAGCAGTATTGAGAGGAAAACTCAATGCCCTAAGTGCTTCCAAAAAGAAACTGCAGAGAGCTCACATCAGCAACCTGACAGCACAGCTAAAAGCACTAAAACAAAAGGAAGCAGATATACCCAAAAAGAGTAGACGGCAAGAAATAATCAAAATTAGGGCAGATATAGACCAAATAGAAACAAAAAAATCCATTGAAAAAATCAACAAAACAAAGAGTTGGTTCTTTGAGAAAATCAACAATATTGATAAACGCCTAGCCAGACTAACTAAAGGGCAAAGAGAGAGTATCCAAATTAACAAAATCAGAAAGGAAAGTGGTGAGATAACAACTGAAACTAAGGAAATTCAAGAAATCATCAGATCCTACTACAAAAACTTATACTCCACAAAATTGGAAAATCTGGAGGAAATGGACGAATTCCTAGACAGATACAAGGTCCCAAAGTTGAACCAGGACCAAGTAAACCATCTAAATAACCCTATAACACCTAAAGAAATAGAAGAAGTCATCAAAAGCCTCCCAACCAAAAAAAGCCCAGGTCCAGACGGGTTCAGTGTAGAATTTTATCAGAGATTTATTGGGGATATAACACCAATATTCGCCAAGCTATTCCAAAAGATAGAATCAGATGGAATATTACCCAACTCATTTTTTGAGGCTACAATAACCCTCGTACCTAAGCCACACAAAGACCCTACAAGGAAAGAGAACTTCAGACCAATCTCACTTATGAACATTGATGCAAAAATACTCAACAAAATCCTTGCAAACCGAATCCAAGAACACATCAAAACCATCATTCATCATGACCAAGTAGGCTTCATCCCTGGGATGCAGGGATGGTTTAACATAAGGAAATCCATCAATGTAATCCACCATATAAACAAACTTAAAGACCAAAATCACATGGTCATCTCACTAGACGCTGAGAAAGCATTCGACAAAATCCAACACCCCTTCATGTTAAAAGTCCTGGAAAGAACAGGAATCCAAGGCCCATATTTAAACATAATAAAAGCAATATACAGCAAACCAACAGCCAACATCAAACTTAATGGCGAGAAACTTGAAGCAATCCCACTAAAATCAGGGACTCGACAAGGCTGCCCACTCTCTTTCTACCTATTCAACATAGTACTGGAAGTCCTGGCTGGAGCAATTAGACAGCAAAAGGAGATCAAGGGGATACAAATCGGAAAGGAAGAGATAAAAACATCACTCTTTGCCGATGACATGATAGTGTACTTGAGTGACCCCAAAAATTCCACCAGAGAACTCCTACAGCTGATAAACAAGTTCAGCAAAGTGGCCGGATACAAAATTAACTCAAACAAATCAGTAGCCTTCCTATACTCAAAGAACAAACATGTGGAGAAAGAAATTAGGGAAAAGGTACCCTTCACAATAGTTACAAAAACTATGAAATACCTTGGTGTGACTCTAACTAAGGAAGTAAAGGACCTGTATGACAAGAACTTCAAACCTCTAAAGAAAGAAATTGAGGAGGATCTCAGAAAATGGAAAGATCTACCATGCTCGTGGATTGGAAAAATCAACATCTTAAAAATGGCCATCCTACCAAAAGCAATCTACAGATTCAATGCAATCCCCATCAAAATTCTAACCCAGTTCTTCATGGAATTGGAAAGATCAATGTGCAATTTCATATGGAATAACAAAAGACCTAGAATAGCGAAATCCATCCTCAACAACAAAAAAACATCTGCGGGAATCACTATCCCTGACCTCAAGCTATATTACAAGGCAATTGTGCTGAAAACTGCAAGGTACTGGTACAGAAATAGGCAAGTGGATCAATGGAATAGAATAGAAGATCCAGAAATGAGCCCTCATGTATAGGGTCACCTGATTTTTGACAAAGGAGCAGTAAACATTCAATGGAAAAAGGACAGCCTATTCAACAAATGGTGCTGTTCCAACTGGCACTCAACATGCAAAAGAATGAAAATAGACCCGTTCTTATCTCCTTGTACAAAGCTCAAGTGTAAGTGGATTAAAGATCTCCACATTAAACCAGATACACTGAAACTATTAGATGAGAAAGTAGGAAAACCTTAGAACACATAGGCACAGGAGAAAATTTCCTGAACAAAACACCAATGGCTCAAGCTCTAAGGTCAAAGATTAACAAATGGGACTTAATTAGATTGCAAAGTTTCTGTAAGGCTAAGGACATCGTCAAGGAAACAAAACGGCAACCAACAGAATGGGAAAAGATCTTTACCAACACCACATCAGATAGAGGCCTAATATCTAAGGTGTACAAGGAACTCAAAAAGCTAGACACCAGAGAATCAAATAACCCTATTAAAAAATGGGATACAGAGCTAAACAAATCTTTTTCAGTTGAGGAACACCGAATGGCCGAAAAACATCTGAGGAAGTGCTCGACAGCCTTAGCCATCAGGGAAATGCAAATCAAAACAACCCTAAGATTCCACCTCACACCAGTCAGATTGGCCAAGATCCAAAACTCAGATGACAGCAGATGCTGGCGAGGCTGCGGAGAAATAGGAACACTTCTCCACTGTTGGTGGGGTTGCAAGCTAATACAACCACTCTGGAAATCTGTCTGGCGATACCTCAGAAAATTGGATATGGTACTACATGAAGACCCAGCTATTCCACTTCTGGGCATATACCCCAGAGACACTTTAATACACAACAAAGATATATGCACCACAATGTTCATAGCGGCTCTATTTATAATAGCCAGAAGCTGGAAGGAACCCAGATGTCCTTCAGAAGACGAATGGATACAAAAATTGTGGTACATATACACAATGGAATACTACTCAGCCACCAGAAACAATGACTTAACCAAATTCTTAAGAAAATGGCTGCATCTAGAGAAGATCATCCTGAGTGAGATAACCCAGTCACAAAAGAACAGACATAATATGCAGTCACTGATAGTGGGATGCTAACCCCAGAGGCTTGCACTCCCCCAGAAACAACTCACAGACTGTATGAAGTCCAAGAAATAAAGAAAACAAAAACTATACATATATTCACAAAACAAGAAGACTTTGACTATTTCCATGTTGCGTTTTGTTTTGCATGTACTTTACGCTTATTGCAACTAGTACGTTTTCAATGCATACTGTCAAGCCCTTGAAAAAAATCAATTACTGACTAAAAAACATATTCACATGGTTTTATGTAAAATTTATTTTAATGTCTGAGAAAACAGTACTGACAAAAATGTATAATTTTAAGCAAAAAATGTTTAAAATCATTAAAAAAAATAATAAGCTGTTAGTCTTTTGTGTAGATGGAAATATCTCAAGAAACACTTCTTGTTATGATTAATAATTTGAGTCTTATTTGTAACAGATAAGAGACCAATATATTTTTCATGTATTTTCATGTTAAAAAGAAATAAATCTTGTTTTGAAGACAAAAAAAAAAAAAAAAAAACTGGGGCAATTTCAAAGGCAAATTTATATGCATATGTTGCCCATGGCTAACTGAGTCTCCTTGACTTAATCCATAAAGAGCAAAATTCTGAAGCAAGCAGATCCAACCACCAAGACTTTTTTCCACTTGATAATGTCCCTCAAATCCATTCAAACAAAAAGAACAAGTTGCCTCAAAGACAGAAAAGCATTTTACATTTTGCCAATGTCTCTAAATGAAAATTTTCCATGTTAGGTAAAGAGGATGATGTGTTCTAAAGAAAGGAAAGATACAGGTTAATTATTAGTCTAGTGCCTGGTGGAGAACTAACAAACATTTCCATATTATTATTTCCACAGTCTCATAAAGTAAATGTTATGCTTTCCCAAAATTACAAAGAAAACTGCAGGAACCTCAAGGATTCATTCCAGGTAAAAGCGAGAAGGAGGAACAACAGACCAGGTGACACTGCCCTGCAAGTAGCCTAGGAACAGAGAGGTCTGTGCAAAGCGCTCAGAAACTGTGCACCCCCCATTGGTTCAGGTGAGCAGAAACCCTACCATAGGGTCTCAGTTTCTACCTGGTGGACCTGTGCCTGCAAAACAGGCATTCAGGCCATCTGCCACCAAGAAGAGCAGAGATCCAGGGACACAGGGCTAGGGAGACTGTGCTGCCAGTAGCCTGGGAGCAGAGAGGTCTGTACCAAGTGCTAGGAAATGTGCACCCCCACCCCATTGGTTAAGGGGAGCAGGAACCCTGCCATAGGGTCTAGGTTTCCACCCAGCAGGCCCATGTGTGCAGAACAGGCACTCAGGCCATCGGCCACCAAGAACAGCGAGGATCCAGGAACACAGGTCAGGTACACCGGAGACACGGGAACCAATCACTGACAACAAGACCAACTATAATCACAGACAACAAGAGGGCAAGAGGAAAGCAAAAGAACTTACCCCAGGGAAATCAAGACAACCTGGCAACACCAGAACCAAGCTCTCCCATCACACCAAACAGCAGAATGCCAAACACTCCAGAAAAAGAAGACTCAGACCCAAAATCATACCTCAAGATGATGATAGAGATCCTTAAACAACAACGGGAGGAAAAATATAATGAAATAGAAGCTTTTAAACAGAAAACAAGAAAAACACTCAAAGAAATCAAAGAACTAGAGGAAAACAGAACCAAAGAAATGAAGAAATTGGAGAAGGAATTTAAAATGGAAATGGACATGATAAAGAAAACATTAAAAGAGACAACTCTAGAGGAAGAAAACCTATAAAAGAAATCAGGAGTCACAGATGCAAGCATCTCCAACAAACTATAAGAGATGGAAAACAGAATTTCAGGGGCTCAAAACAACAGCGAAAACATAGACAAAACAGTCAGAGTAGATAAAAAAGCAAAAAGCTCCTAAACCAGAATGTCCAGGAGATCCAGGACACAATGAGAAGACCAAACCTAAGAATAATAGGAATTGAAGAGGGAGAAGAATATCAACTAAGAGGACAGTAAATATCTTCAACAAAATCATAGAGGAAAACTTCCCTACCATTAAGAATGAGATGACCATGAGCATAAAAGAAGCCTACAGAACTCCAAATAGAGTAGACCACTAAAGAAATTTCTCCCAACACATATCAGTCAAAAAGCCATGTGCCCAAAGCAAAGAAAGAATACTAAAAGCAGTAAGGGAAAAAGGTCATGTAACATATAAAGGCAGACCAATCAAAATCACGCCTGACTTCTCAACAGAGTCTATAGAAGCTAGAAGATCCTGGACAGACACCATGCAGACCCTGAGAGAATACAAATGTCAGTCTAAGCTGCTATATGCAGCAAAACTCTCAATCACCACAGATGAAGAGACCAAAATATTCCAAGACAAAACTAAATTTACACAATATCTGACCACAAACCCAGAACTACAATGAATTATGGATGGAAAACCCAATACAAGGAGGGAAACTACATCCTAGTAAAAATAAGGAAATATATAAGCAAGAAAAAGAAAAGAAAAAAAAAACACACAGGCACAATTTTACCTCCAAAATCAAAAATAGCAGGAAACAGCAACCACTATCCCTTAATATCTGTTAACATAAATGGACTGAATTTCCCAATTAAAGGATATAGGCTATCAGACTGGATGCATAAACAAAACCCAGCATTTTGCTGAATACAGGAAACTCATCTCAGAGACAAACACTATCGCAGAGTAAAAGGTTGGGAAAAAAAACCTTCCAAGCAAACAGCCCCAAAAAGCAAGCTACAGTGGCCATTCTAATATGAATTAAAGTAGTTTTCAACCAAAATTTATCAAGAAAAATAAGGAAGGAAACTTTTTACTCATTACAGGGAAATTTTGTCAGGAGGAACTCTCAATCCTTAACATATATGCTCCAAATACAAGAGCACCCATATTTATAAAAGAAACCCTACTAAAGCTCAAAAAATACATTGTACCCCACACAATAATAGTGGGAGACCTCAATATCCCAATCTCATTAATGGACAGATCATGGAAACAGAAACTGAACAAGGACACAGTAAAACTAAGAGAGGTTATAAACCAACTAGAATTAATAGATATCTATAGAACATATCATCCTAAAACAAATAAATACAAGTTTTTCTCAGCACCTCACTGCACATACTCAAAAATTGACCATATAATCAGTCACGAAACAAGTCTCAACAGATATAAGAAGATTGAAATACTCCCATGTATCCTATCAGATCCTCATGGTCTAAGGCTGGTCTTTAATAACAACAAAGACAACAAAAAGCTCGTATACACATGAAAACTAAACAATGCTCTATTAAACAATAGCAGGGTCAAAGAAGAAATAAAGAAATTAAAGATTTTCTAGAATTCAATGAAAATGAAAACACATTCCCAAACCTATGGGATGCAATGAAAGCAGTACTAAGAGAAAAACTCATAGCTCTGAGTGCTTCCAAAAAGAAACTGGAGAGAGCATACACTAGCAACTTGACAGCTCTAGAACAAAAAAAAAAAAAAAAGCAGATACACCAAAGAGGAATAGACTGCAAGAAAAAATCAAACTGAGAACATAAATTGACCAACTAGAAACAAAATGAACCAAAGAACCATCAAAACCAAAAGCTGGTTCTTTGAGAAAATTAGCAAAATTGATGAGTCCTTAGCCAGACTAATTAGAGAGCAAATAGAGAGTATCTAAATTAACAAAATCAGAAAGGAAGGTGGAGAAATAACGACTGAAACTGAGGAAATTCAAGAATCATCAGATCCTACTACAAAAGTCTATACTCAACAAATCTGGAAAATCTGGAAGAAATGGGTGAATTCCTAGACAGATACCAGATACTAAAGTTAAACCTGAACCAGGAAAACCATCTAAATAATCCCATAACACCTAAAGAAATAGAAGAAGTCATCAAAAGCCTCCCAACCAAAAAGAGCCCAGGTCCAGATGGGTTCAGTGCAGAATTCTATCAGATATTTATTGACAACATAATACCAATACTCTCCAAACTATTCCACAAAATAGAATCAGATGGAAGACAACCTAACTCATTTTTTGAGGCTAAAATGACCCTAGTTCCTAAACCACACAGAGACCCTACAAGGAAAGAGAACTTCAGATCAATCTCAATTATGAACATTGATGCAAAAATACTCAACAAAATTCTTGCAAACCAAATCCAAGAACACACTAAAACAATCATTCACCATGATCAAGAAGGCTTCATCCTGGGAATGCAGGGGTGGTTTACCATACGGTAATCCATCAATATAATCCACCATATAAACAAATTCAAAGAAAAAAACCACATGGTCATCTCTCTAGATGCTGAGAAAGCATTTGACAAAATTCAAAACCCCCTCATGTTAAAAGTCTTGAAAAAAACAGGAATCCAAGGCCCATACCTAAACATAATAAAAGCAATATACAGCAAACCAACAGCCAACATCAAACTTAACGGTTGGAAACATGAAGCAATCCCACTAAAATCAGGGACTCAACAAGGCTGCCCACTCTACCCCTACCTATTCAACATAGTACTGGAAGTCCTAGCTGGAGCAATTAAACAGCAAAAGGAAATCACATCGATACAAATAGGAAAGAAAGAAGTAAAAACATCACTATTTGCAGATGACATGATAGTGTATTTAAGCGGTACCACAATTTCCACCAGAGAACTCCTACAGCTTATAAACAAGTTCAGCAAAGTGAATGAATATAAAATTATCTCAAACAAATCAGTAGCCTTCCTATATTCAAAGGACAAACGTGTGCAAAAAAAATTAGGGAAAGGATACCCTTCACAATAGTAAAAAAAACTATGAAATACCTTGGTGTGACTCTAACTAAGCAAGTGAAGGACCTGTATGACAAGAACTTTAAACCTCTAAAGAAGGAAATCGAGGAAGATTTCAGAAAATGGAAAGATCTCCCATGCTCATGGATTGGAAGGATCAACATTTTAAAAATGGCAATTTTACCAAAAGAAATGTACAGATTCAATGCAATCCCCATCAAAATTCCAACCCAGTTTTTCATTGAGTTGGAAAGAACAATGTACAATTTTATCTGTAATAACAAAAGACCTAGAATAGCGAAATCCATCCTCAACAAGAAAACATATGCTGGAATCACTATCCCTGACCTCAAGCTACATTACAAGACAATTGTGCTGAAAACTGCATGATTCTGGTACAAAAATAGGCATGTGGATCAATGGAATAGAATTGAAGATCCAGAAATGAACTCTCATGTATATGGTCACCTGATTTTTGACAACGGAGCTGTAAACTTTCAATGGAAAAAGGACAGCCTATTCAACAAATGGTGTTGGTCCAACTGGCACTCAGCATGCAGAAGAATGAAAATAGACCCATTCTTATCTCCTTGTACAAAGCTCAAGAGTAAGTGGGTCAAAGATCTCCACATTAAATCAGGTACACTGTAACTATTTAATGAGAAAATAGGGAAAACCTTAGAACTCATAGGCACAGGAGAAAACTTCCTGAACAGAACACCAATGGTTCGAGCTCTAAGGTCAAAGATTGGCAAATGGGACTTAATGAGATTGCAAAGTTTCTGTAAGGTTAAAGACACTGTCAAGAAAACAAAACAGCAGCCAACAGAGTGGGAAAAGATCTTTACGAACCCCACATCAGAGGTCTAATATCCACAATATAAAAAAACTCAAAAAATTAGACACCAGAGAATTAAACAACCCTATTAAAAATGGGGTACAGACTTAAACAAAAAGTTCTCAATCGAGGAATATCGAATGGCTGAGAAACATCTAAGGAAGTGCTGAACATCCTTAGCCATCAGGGAAATGCAAATCAAAACAACCCTGAGATTCCACCTCACACCAGTCAGATTAGCCAAGATCCAAAACTCAGATGATAGCAGATGCTGGCGAGGTTGTGGAGAAAGAGGAACACTTCTCTACTCTTGGTGGGGTTGTAAACTGATACAACCACTCTGGAAATCAGTCTGGCAGTTCCTCAGACAAATGGACATAGTACTACCTGAAGATCCAGCTATTCCACTTCTGGGCATATACCCCAGAGACACTCCAACATACAACAAAGATACATGCACCACAACGTTCACTGCTGTTCTATTTATAATAGCCAGAAGCTGAAAAGAACCCAGATGTCCTTCAGTAGAGGAATGGATATAAAAATTGTGGTACATTTACACAATGGAGTACTACTCAGTTATCAGAAACAATGACTTTATGAAATTTTTAAGAAAATGGATGCATCTAGAGAATATCATCCTGAGTGAGATAACCCAGTCACAAAAGAGCAGACATAATATGCAGTCACTGATAATGGGATACTAACCCCAGGATGCTCTGAACACCCCAAAAACAACTCACAGACTGTGTGAAGTTCAACAAAAAAAGAATATATTTTAATTAAAATAGAACTGTATCACATCTCCCTTTCCTCCCTACAGCCCCTTCTAGTTTCTCTCTTATCCCCTCAAATTAATAGCCTCTTTTTCTATATTATTGTTACATATATACATATGTGTATGTATATGTACCCACAAATACTTAATTACAACCTTAAAAAAGGTATTTGTATACTTTTATGCAAAAATACTGAGTATTTGTACAAATTTCTTTGTTTTTTAAAATAAATTTTAAAAGTGTTATCTATATTTAAAACTAATCTTTAGTCACTCAAGACAAACATGTTATATTCTAAAATGAACATTTATTTTAATTTTATTTTCATCACTTTATTATTTTTTTACAAAGTAGTAATTATTTATATTTTCAAAAAGAAAAAGTTAACATTTGGAAGTCTCCCCTTTGGAAGAGGGACTAATCAGAAGTGACAGGACCGGCAACAAATCAGGTACAAACAGCCAGGCCATGTCGGCTGGGATTTTTTTTCACATAGCAACAATAATAAAATTTCCTTTTCTCTTCTTTTTGTCTTATGTATTTTCTGGATTTGTTTCTTCTTTCTTCCTCTCTCTCCTCTCTCTCTCTCTCTCTCTCTCTCTCTCTCTCTCTCTCTCTCTCTCTCTCTCTCTCTCTCTCAGAAAAAGGGAAGGGGAAGGGAAGAAAAAAATAAAATCAGAGAAAAATGCCAAAAATTCCATTTTCCACAATATCTAAAAAACAGAACCATAGTTTTTATCAAGACAGTATGAATTCTGGATGAATTTTTTTTCAGTTTTTAACACCAATAAGAATTTCTGCAGAAACCACTACTGTCAAACACTCATTTTCCAGGAGATGACGTCCTGCCCTCTGCCGTCACGCGTCACTTTTCATAAGAGGATAAAAGGATGGGCTTGTTCTTGCAAACAGTAAGTGCTAATGAGAGAGGTCTTCTGATACTTGTATGGTAGTGAGTTTTCACAAATATCCACAGTTGGAAGGACTAAAATTTGCTTCTTTCAACATAAATACTACTGGAATCCACAAACTGATTTTTGAAAAAAAATCTTTCTTCTTTTCTTTTTCCGTCTCTTAAAACTAAATATCCATTTGTTTCTGCTTTTTTTTTTTTTGTCCTTTTTGCTCCAGGCACCTGACGATTTGTTCTGCTCAGTCAGATGTCAAGATTTCTCCGAAGTACCACTGCTGGGATGTGCTTGGGGCCAGCGCCTAAACTGAATCCCAGTGTCAAACTTGGTCAGGCCAAAGGGCACATGGTGACAGAGCAACAGGGTTCCATTAGGTTGAGTGGCCCGAGTCCTGGGCCCTTCCCTCCCCCAGTTCCCCTAAGTTATTTAGTGCTGTTTTAAAGTCTGAGTCACGGTGTAGTCTTTCCCCTGACAGAGTAAAAGCTCCACAGGTTGCGCTGTCTACCTGGTAGTCAGTGGCAGCAATGGGGGCTGCTGCTTCTGGAAAATAAATGGAGTCTTCCAACTGGCAGGATCTTAGGATTGCTTCAGGCGTTTTCTGGGGGGGGGGGGGGGGCCAGGAAAGGACACTGTGCCGAAACCAGAGAGCGGTATGCTTCTGCTACTAAGTTGGGGTGTGACACCACCATTGACTTCCACCCAGAGGTCTCCAAGACGTCTGAAGCATGATAGTTGATGAAATCCAGTGCCTGAGTTTTCAGCTGATCTGTGCTGTGGAGCACGCCCTGGAGCATTGGAAGGTCATGTGCGAAGACGCCCTCCGCAGGAACCTCTCTGTGGGGATTCTCATCCTGGCTGACCTCCAGCAAATCATCAGCCATTTGTCAAGATTCGGTGCCTTCCCCGTGTAGATGAAGCACATCATTTCCTTTAAAACTTCAGGTTCTACATCGTTAATTTCAACCCGATTCTTTTTGCTCTCCTCCATTTCATGTTCAAACATGGCACTGAAAACTGGAGACCGAGCTGCTAAGATAGCCTTGTGAGCCTGGAACTCCTGGCCAGCCACACACAGGCAGCAGTCTGTGAACCGGGAATTCTCCCACAGCCCTCCTAACTCATCTGCCAACCCGCATTCCCGAACTTTACCGTGTTCATAGTGTTCTGCCCAGAAATATTGACAGAGTCTTGTACCACACTCACATTGCAGAAGAGGGTGAGCTTGTCATCAGGGAGAAGCCCATTGGCCTCGTCCAAGAGATGATCTCTACGGATGAATTTTTTTGAATCCCCAGTCTTTGCCTTGCACGAACCTATACGCTCGCTGACTCTCCATAGCTTTGGTTTCTTCTCCCTTGGCATTCAGGATGGAGAACTTGAACTTTGCCCGAACTTCACTCTTTGGACAGCTGACCAACAACAGGTAAAGCGATAGGTAATCTTTGCTTTCTTTCTTCATCTAGCCCTTTCGGGTTTACTCGCAAACACCATTTCAGTTTATCATTGGCTCCTGATGAAAAAGTTGAACTTTTTATGACTTCACCCATTTCCTCCTGGCAAAAACTAAAGTTACTGATGGTCCACATGTAGGAGAACTTCGCTACCTTGATCTGTGTATAGCACCAGCTCTCAGCAACGAGACCACTCGACATTTCTGCCGGAGGTGGAGGACTTGGAACCCTTGACATCGCCAGTTTGAAGGTTAAACGGGTCTCCAAAGTTAGGGGACAAAGATTTCTGGTTTTTCATCACCCTGAGAACGGCGGCGACAGCTGCTGGTCCCTGTCCCCCTGCGCTCACCTCATACTGCCCGCAACATCCGGGACCTGCGGGACCGCCGATACACAAATACATGCTTGGAGCGCGCACACACATACAAACACTCACACACACATACACACACACACACACACACACACACACATACAAACACTCACACACACACACACACACACACACACACACACACACACACACACATACACACAGACACACACCGGCCTGGGCGTCCTGTCATCCATTTTCATCACTTTAAATTGTGTATTTGCATATGTATATGAGTACAGGTGCTTGCAGAAACCAGAGCAGTCAGCTCTTCATACAGCTGGAATTACAGGTGATTAAAAGCCACCTAATGAATGCTAAGGATTAACTCAGGTCTTCTGGAAAAATAGTATGTGCTCTTAACCATTGAATTGTTTCTCTGGCCCCACAATTCTAGCTAGCTAGCTAGCTTGCTTGCTTGCTAGCTTTCTAGCTATCAGTGTGTCTGTCTGTATTTCTATCGTTTGATGTGGGAGTGTTTCTCTCCATGTTTGTCTACATGTATGTTCACCCACAGAGACCAGAAGAGGGAATTGGATCCCTTGGGGCTGAAGTTATAGATGAGAATCTCTGTGGATTCTGGGATTTAAAACTACATCCTAGAAGAACAGCCAATCTTTTGAGCCATCCCTCCAGAGCCAATTTTTACATTTTCTGCATGTCCCTGCCTACCATGACTTCCCCAGGTTAGACTGTGCCCTACTAGTCTAAGCGACACAAATCATTCTTTTAAATTACTTTTGACAGGCATTTTGACACATTAAGATGAGTACATAGGCAGCTTCCATACTGTGTGAGAAAAGTGATTAACTTAAAATTGCTTTCTGGCAAGGTCAGTTATCTGTACCATGTAGTGCTTCTTTTCCTCTCTTTGCTTCTGCTGCTGTGCATTTAAGTTGCCACTCAATGACACAGACAGAATATGGAGGATAAGAGTCATTTACCTCAGATGACTATGAGGAAGCATACTACACAGCCTTTGAAGGAACAACAACCAAAGATTCCCATTTCATCTGAGTTCCAGGGCTTTGGATTGTACCATCCAGTTCTGTGGAGCAGTACATTGACACAACATCAGTGCTATTGTGTGTACAGTTGTTCCAATGCCCCTCTGTGTTGCCACTTACAAACTTATCTCTATCTACCTTCCTCCAAATGGATGGTTTTATAAGCTATAATGATGGGAAAGAGTTGGTAACTGTGCCTTTCTAAATATACTCCATAGATATTTACTGGATTCTGTAGAAGTGGACATCCACGCTCAAGAGCCATAATGTTTTCTACTTGATGAGGAAACTAAGTGGTGTGAAACTACTTGTGGTTCAGTTCTACTTTTCTAACTTCTTGACTTTATCCATGTAAAAAATTTGGGCATGTAGGGAATACAGAGGCATCTCAGTGGTTAAGAAGATCAGAACTGATAGAGACAGCGCCAGGGCAAGCGAGAGCCGGACGGGCACTGGGCAACTCTGTGCCTCGCGGAGGAAAATCAACTAAACATGGGCAAAGGAGATCCTAAGAAGCCGAGAGGCAAGATGTCCTCATATGCATTCTTTGTGCAAACCTGCCGGGAGGAGCACAAGAAGAAGCACCCGGATGCTTCTGTCAACTTCTCAGAGTTCTCCAAGAAGTGCTCAGAGAGGTGGAAGACCATGTCTGCTAAAGAAAAGGGGAAATTTGAAGATATGGCAAAGGCTGACAAGGCTCGTTATGAAAGAGAAATGAAAACCTACATCCCCCCAAAAGGGGAGACCAAAAAGAAGTTCAAGGACCCCAATGCACCCAAGAGGCCTCCTTCGGCCTTCTTCTTGTTCTGTTCTGAGTACCGCCCAAAAAGCAAAGGCGAGCGTCCTGGCTTATCCATTGGTGATGTTGCAAAGAAACTAGGGGAGATGTGGAACAACACTGCCGCGGATGACAAGCAGCCCTATGAGAAGAAGGCCGCCAAGCTGAAGGAGAAGTACGAAAAGGATATTGCTGCCTACAGAACTAAAGGAAAACCTGATGCAGCGAAAAAGGGGGTGGTCAAGGCTGAAAAGAGCAAGAAAAAGAAGGAAGAAGAAGATGATGAGGAGGATGAAGAAGATGAGGAAGAGGAGGAAGAAGAGGAAGACGAAGATGAAGAAGAAGATGATGATGATGAATAAGTTGGTTCTAGCGCAGTTTTTTTTCTTGTCTATAAAGCATTTAACCCCCCTGTACACAACTCACTCCTTTTAAAGAAAAAAATTGAAATGTAAGGCTGTGTAAGATTTGTTTTTAAACTGTACAGTGTCTTTTTTTGTATAGTTAACACACTACCGAATGTGTCTTTAGATAGCCCTGTCCTGGTGGTATTTTCAATAGCCACTAACCTTGCCTGGTACAGTCTGGGGGTTGTAAATTGGCATGGAAATTTAAAGCAGGTTCTTGTTGGTGCACAGCACAAATTAGTTATATATGGGGACAGTAGTTTGGTTTTTTTTTTTCCGGTTTTTTTTCTTTTGGTTTTATTTTGGGTTTTTTTTTTTTTTCTTCATCTTCAGTTGTCTCTGATGCAGCTTATAAGAAGATAATTGTTCTGTTAACTGAATACCACTCTGTAATTGCAAAAAAAAAAAAAAAAAAAAAAAAAAAAAAAAAAAAATTTGCGGCTGTTTTGTTGACATTCTGAATGCTTCTAAGTAAATACAATTTTTTTTATTAAAAAAAAAAAAAAAAAGAAGAAGAAGAAGATCAGAACTAACCCAGTTTGGATTCCCATATCCAAGTGGTAGCTCATGTAACTTGTCTGTAACTCTAATCCCAGGGCATCTGACACCCTCACACATATATACATGCAGGTAAAACACAAATGCATGTAAAACAAATGCTCCGTTTTAAACATAAATGTGGGCATTCAAATATGAGATCTTTTGTAACTCTAAAGACATAAAGAAAGACCCTGGTAATGTTAGTCGCATGGACTGACATGTTGTATCAAAGAGCTGTTTATGCTTTAGAATAAGAGAATTTGGTTTCTGTCTTGACAACCTGAATAAAACTTTTTTTCCATAATAATCCCTGTTTACACATGGGTGTATCTGTTGACAACAATTTAATAATCCCCAATGAAACTCCACCACTAGCAGTTCAACTAGCCAGTTGATTTCTACCTGCTGGCCCAACTATGTATACCTTTCATAATAAGCCTGAGACTAAGGGACCAGGACAGGAGACAGAGTCCCAAGGCAACATGTTAGAGATACAAACCAAATGGATTTCTTGAATTGCCTCGAAAGTATTTGGACATCAGCCAACATATGTCAATAATTGTAAATGTGTACATGCATGAGTCTACATAATATTCTAATAACTCCCATTGAAATTGCACAATCAATATTACAATTAGGTAGCTACTTTTACTATCCTACCAAGTGAGAGTTCCTGTGCAAGCCTTACATTAAGCCTAAGGCTGAGAGATTTGAATATAAGAAAGAAACATGATAGAAGATCCTGAAAGATGTGATTCCTTGAGGTTGCTGTTGAGGCAAATAAGCAAGGACGCTAAGATATTCAATCACAAAAAAGACTTTACATCCAGAAGCATATCTTCCAGGGATTAGTGTCAACAGTTGCTGCACAGTGAACCTAGCATCATATCATATCATCTGGAGTTTTAAGATAAAGAAAATAGGTAAAGATGTTCAGCTGCTAGCTAGGGTTTTGTGTATAATGAGAACAAGATGTTGTCATTGGTTTTGTTTAACTAACTTAACTTTAATGTTTCGTGGGGATATAAACTATTTCATACCTATTTCATAACTATTTCAAAGACAATCTTCTCACCAACAAGCAACAAAGGTAGGTGTCACAAACTTGAAGGGGACATTGTGTTAAGAAGAATTCAGAGGGTAGCCTGAGTCTGAGACAAGTTATCAGGCAAGTGTTAAGAGCTTTTCAAATGCTTGGTGTGTGATTGTCCTGTGTTAAGGTGAATGAAAAAGGGGTTTTCTGAAAAGTACAACTAATCAAATTTTTGCAAATATCTGTAGGATAAAAATATAAAGATACATATATTGAATTAGACTAGAAAAAAACAATGTAACTCCATTCTTTTTATCTCCCCACATTTATGCATTCTTTCTTTCATGAAATGCACACCCAGTAGGTAGTATTCCTAGATCTATCACTCATTGAGTTGACAATACCTAAGAACCATAGAATTAAATAGTTAAACATTTATTGATGAAGTAATGAGGCAAGGAATGGCATTGCTACTAAAAGCCTCCTACCAAAACTCCTCACACACCTCCACTAGTCCACTGCACTGCATTTTTCTGGCATCTCTGTGTGGCTGTGCCATTTCACTACCTTTTGGTATGAATTCCCTGTCTCTGTTCTTCATCCAGACAGTGACAAATTTTTGTCTCCACTGTTAAAGCTTAAATTTTCCTATAACAGCCCTATATAGAGCCCTGCTGTGCTTTCAGGACACTAGGATATAATTGGTTGATCTCCACAATTGTAGTTGCATTAAATATTTTTATGTTCCTCAGACTGAACACGGTTTCAGAATAAAACCTTTGCTGCACTTTTGTGCAATGTAGCTACTGTAAGTCCAGTCCCAGCTGTACTATAAGGACCACAACCAATGTATGAGAAAGTACTAAAAAATTATGGATATAATATATACTTTTGAAATTCCTGATAAATAGTATCAGGAATACAATCTGATCTAATTTGGAAAAATCTGGTTTTCTTTTTTGAACATCGGTTTTTGCTCCACAGCCTGGGGTATCTGCAGAGGTGTGAGAGGATAGAATGGTGTATGATATATCGAAGTTTATCTGGAAATGTCGTAAATTTTCAAGCCAGTCGGGAAGAAATTTTCTGGTATCTTTACACTACAATTAACATGCAGAAATAACTCCAGCTCAATGAATGATGAAAGACTGCTTGTTCCACTAAACAAAATGGCTTTGAAGATAAATAAAACTACATTTAAAGTTCAGATTCTCAACAAACAATTGCTGTGATTTTGAGGTAATTCCATTTTCATCTCTTTTGCATCTCCAGCGACTAAGCAAAAACTACCTATTCACAAGAATTCATGAAAGAACCATTTACCAGGCACGGTATAGCTTGAGATAAATAGACCCTCAAGGACACCCTGAATCTCTGAAATCTTAAAAATTGATCTGTTAATGATGCATACTGGAGAGAAGACAAGAATAGTGGACAGGAGAGTAGATTTATAGTTCACTGAAATGTTTTGACAGAACTAACATAGGGAACCTGAGTTGAAACCAGAAAGCCTCATTCCTTGGCATCCCACATTAGTCACAGAGAGAGAGAGAGAGAGAGAGAGAGAGAGAGAGAGAGAGAGAGAGACAGAGACAGAGACAGAGACAGAGACAGAGAAAGACACAGAGAGAGACAGAGAGGGGGGAGAGAGAGGGGGGAGAAAGGAAAGAGAGAAAGACTCAGAGACACAGAGAAAAAGAAGGAGAGGAAAAGTAAGAGGAAAGAGTGAGGTTGGAGAGTGGAGAGTGGAGAGAGCAGAGAGCAGAGAGAAATAAGGGTGAGAGAATGAGAGGGAGAGGGAGAGAGAAACAGAGAGAGAGTGAGAGAGAGTGAGAGAGAGAGAGAGAGAGAGAGAGAGAGAGAGAGAGAGAGAGCAGAGAGCAGAGAGAGAGCAGAGAGAGAGAGAGAGCAGAGAGAGAAAACGTTTTCTTCTCTTCTATGCTTGATCAAACTGATAATGTTCACAGCTCACAGTTCAGAGTCCCATCATTCACTTGGTTGGTAACAGAATGAGGAGGTGGTGAAACTACTGGACCAATTGCTGTCTCACCACTGTGGGCTCAGCACTGCCTCTCTCACTAAACACCTGAACTCTGCCCTTAGTGGAAAAACACATCACCTTTCATAAGAATTCCAAAATCTAAATTTAATCATAAGCAAGAGTCTCCCTGGACAACTAATAGAAAAAATGACAAATTAGAGAAAGTTAACGTGGTACAATAGCCATAATGAGAAACTTATGAATTCTACCTTAGGAGTTTAGGAAGACAAGAGAAGCAGACTGAGACTAAAACCAAAGAAAAAAAAGAAAAAAAGAGGAAAATTTAATGCAGATGGAAAACTACACCAGAATCAAAGAACTCATTTTCCTTGGCCTAACCCAAAGTCAAGAAGTGAGCTTGGTGCTGTTTCTTTTCCTTCTCCTGGTGTATGTGACAACTCTGCTGGGGAACCTTCTCATCATGGTCACAGTCACCTGTGAGTCTCACCTTCACACTCCCATGTATTTTTTGCTCAGGAATTTGTCTATTGCTGACATCTGCTTTTCCTCCATCACTGCCCCCAAGGTTCTAGTGGACCTTCTCTCAGACAGAAAGACCATCTCTTTCAATGGCTGTCTCACTCAGATGTTCTTCTTCCATCTTATTGGGGGAGTGGATGTGTTTTCTCTGTCTGTGATGGCTCTAGATCGTTATGTGGCCATCTCTAAGCCCCTGCACTATGTGACCATCATGAGCAGAGGCCGTTGCATTGGGTTAATAGCAGCCTCCTGGGTGGGAGGCTTTGCCCACTCCATAGTGCAGATTTCTCTCTTGCTGACACTCCCATTCTGTGGACCCAATGTTCTTGACACTTTCTACTGTGATGTCCCCCAGGTCATCAAACTTGCCTGCACAGACACCTTTATGTTTGAGCTGCTGATGATTTCCAATAATGGAATGCTCACCACACTGTGGTTTTTCTTGCTCCTGATATCCTACATGGTCATATTATTATTGCTGAAGTCTCAGTCAGGAGCGGGGAGGAAGAAAGCCATCTCTACCTGCACCTCCCACATCACTGTGGTCACCCTGCATTTTGTGCCCTGCATTTATGTCTATGCCAGACCCTTCACTGCCCTCCCCACAGATAAAGCCATCTCTGTCACCTTCACGGTTATCTCCCCTCTGCTTAACCCCTTGATCTACACTCTAAGGAACCAGGAGATAAAGACAGCCATGAGGAGACTCAGGAAAAGACTTGGACCTTCTCATATGATAGAGAAGTAACTTCTGCCTTTTGGCACCATAATTGTTTCAAACATTAAAAAAATAAACTGTTATGCTTTCTCCTTATTTTCTTTATTTAGATATTTAAAACAGTAAAAGGTTGTCAAATCAATAGTTTAACATGATAACATTTGCTTTGCTCCTTTGGTTTTATTATTACATTGGATTTTATTCTATTACCCAGGCTAGCAGAATGTCCACTAAATGTCCTGGTGTATCCTCAGACACAACAACCCTCTTGTATTTGCTACTGAGTGCTAAGATTGCAGATGTGAGCCAAAACTCCAGTATAAAGTCAATTACTTAATCAAATTTAATTTTCATTTGTGAGACAATGAAGCTTTATTAATAGACATTAAAGGACTTCAGGGCACAGAACAGAGCCCAGCTCATCTGCCACCTGGACCTGCAGCTTGTAAAGGCTGAAAACTGGTGAGTAGGAGATCTAGGCAGCCTGGGAGCATAGAGATCTCTGCGAAGTGTGCACAAAAAGTGCACCCCCCCACCCTGCCCTGCCTGATCCAGGGACCAGGAACACAACTTTGGAACTTCTGTTCCCACCCGGCAACTCTGAGGAGTAGAACAGGGCTCGGCCCATCTGCCACCTGGACCAGTAGAGATCCAGGGACACAGACCAGATACAAGGGAAAGGCAATAACATATCACTAACAACAAAAGGCAAGAGGAAAGGGAAAGAGTATATCCCAAGGAAACCAAGACAATCTAGCAACACCAGAACCCAGCTCTTCCATAACAGCAAACACTGGAATGCCAAACACTCCAGAAAAAGAAGATGCAGACCTGAAATCATACCTCAAGATGCTGATAGAGATACTTAAGAAGAACGAGAGAAAAAGCAAAAAGATTCAGAAGCTTTTAAAGAGGAAACAAGAAAAACACTCAAAGAACTCAAAGAACTAGAGGAAAACAGAAACAAAGAGATGAAGGAATGGAATAGAGTTTTAAAATGGAAATTGACACAATAAAGAAAACACTAAAAAGATAAACCTAGAGGTAGAACCCTAAAAAAGAAATCAGGAGTCACAGAAGCAAGCATTTCCAATAGATTACAAGAGACGGAAGAAAGAATCTCGGGGGCAGAAGACAACATTGTAAACATAGACAAAAGAGCAGGAGAAGATGCAAAAAACAAAAACCTCTTAACACAAAATGTCCAGAAAATCCAGGACGCAATGAGAAGACTGAACCTAAGGATAATAGGAATAGAAGAGAGAGAAGAGTATCACCTAAGAGGCACAGTAAATATCTTCAACAAAATCAAAACGGCAACCAACAGAATGGGAAAGGATCTTTACCAACACCACATCAGATAGAGGCCTAATATCCAAGGTGTACAAGGAACTCAAAAAGCTAGACACCAGAGAATCAAATAACCCTATTAAAAAATGGGATACAGAGCTAAACAAAACGTTTTCAGTTGAGGAACACCAAATGGCCGAGAAACACCTGAGGAAGTGCTCGACATCCTTAGCCATCAGGGAAATGCAAATTAAAACAACCCTGAGATTCCACCTCACACCACTCAGATTGCCCAAAATCCAAAACTCAGATGACAGCAGATGCTGGCCAGGCTGCGGAGAAAGAGGAACACTTCTCCACTGTTGGTGGGGTTGCAAGCTAATACAACCACTCTGGAAATCTGTCTGGCGATACCTCAGAAAATTGGATATAGTACTCCCTGAAGACCCAGCTATTCCACTTCTGGGCATATACCCCAAAGACACTTTAAAACACAACAAAGATATATGCACCACAATGTTCATAGCGGCTCTATTTATAATAGCCAGAAGCTGGAAGGAACCCAGATGTCCTTCAGAAGATGAATGGATACAAAAATTGTGGTACATATACACAATGGAATACTACTCAGCCACCAGAAACAATGACTTAACCAAATTCTTAAGAAAATGGCTGCATCTAGAGAATATCATCCTGAGTGAGATAACCCAGTCACAAAAGAACAGACATAATATGCAGTCACTGATAGTGGGATGCTAACCCCAGAGGCTTGCACTCCCCCAGAAACAACTCACAGACTGTATGAAGTCCAAAAAATAAAAAAATCAAAAAAATATACATATATTTACAAAACAAGAAGACTTTGACTATTTCCATGTTGCGTTTTGTTTTGCATGTACTCTACGCTTATTGTAACTATTAGGTTTTCAATGCATACTGTCAAGCCCTTGAAAAAAATCAAGTACTGACTAAAAAAATATATTCACATGGTTTTATGTAAAAATTATTTCAATGTCTGAGAAAACAGTACTGACAAAAATGTATAATTTTAAGCAAAAAATGTTTAAAATCTGTACATTTATCTTTGTTTTGTAAAATAAAGTCGTTTAAAAAAAAAAAATTCGCTACCCTCAAGAATGAGATGACCAAGAGCATAAAAAAAGGCTTTAGAACTCCAAATATGTTGGACTAGAAAAGAAATACCTCCCGACACATAATAGTCAAAACACCAAGTGCCCAAAGCAAAGAAAGAATACTAAAAGCAGTAAGGGATAAAGGTCAGGTAACATATAAAGGCAGACAAATCAGAATCACACCCAATTTCAAAACAGAGACTATGAAAGCCAGAAGAGCCTGGACAGACATCATGCACACCCTAAGAGAGCACAAGTGCCAGCCCAAGCTGCTATACCCAGCAAAACTATCAATCACCATAAATGGAGAGATGAAGATATTTCAAGACAAATCAAAATTTACACAATATCTGACCTAAAACCCAGCACTACAACGAATTATAGGTGGAAAACCCAATACAATGAGGGAAAATACAGCCTAGTAAAAACAAGAAAACTCCTAAACAAGAAAACCAAAAGAAGAAAAAGACACAGACAAAACTCAACCCACAATAGCAATAATAGCAGGAAACAGAAACAACTATTCCTTGATATCTATTAACATAAATGGACTCAACTCCCCAATAAAGAGACATAGGCTATCAGACTGGATAAATAAACAAAATCCAGCCTTTTGCAGCATACAGGAAACTCATCTCAGAGACAAAGACAGACACTATCTCAGAGTAAAAGGGTGGGAAAAAAAACTTCCAAGCAAACAGCCCCAAGAAGCAAGCTGGAGTGGCTATTCTAATATCTAATAAAGTAAATTCCCAACCAAAAGTTATAAAAAAAATAAGGAATGACACTTTTTACTCATTACCAGGGAAATCTGTCAGGAGGAACTCTCAATCCTTAACATATATGCTCCAAATAAAAAAGCACTCACATTCATAAAAGAAACCCTACTAAAGCTCAAAAAATACATTTCACACCACACAATAATAGTGGGAGACTTTAATAACCCACTCTCACCAATGGACAAATCATGGAAACAGAAACTGAACAAGGACACTGCAAAACTAGCAGAGACTTTGAACCAACAAGAATTAATAGATATATACAGAACATACTGTCCTAAAGTAAAAGAATACACCTTCTTCTCACCAACCCATGGCACCTTCTCGAAAATTGACCACATAATTGGACACAAAATGAGCCTCAATCGATATAAGAAGATTGAAATACTCCCATGCATCCTCTCAGATCATCATGGTCTACAGCTGGTTTTTAAAAACAACAAAGACAACAAAAAGCCCACATACACATGGAAACTAAACAACACTCTGTTAAAGGATAGCAGGGTCAAAGAAGAAATAAAGAAAGAAATTAAGGATTTTCTAGAATTCAACGAAAACGAAAACACAACATACCCAAACCTATGGGATGCAATGAAAGCAGTACTGAGAGGAAAACTCATAGCCCTAAGTGCTTCCAAAAAGAAACTGGAAAGAGCTCACATCAGGAACCTGACAGAACAGATAAAAGCCCTAGAACAAAAGGAAGCAGATATACCCAAGAAGAGTAGACGGCATGAAATAATCCAAATTAGGGCAGAAATAGACCAAATAGAAACAAAAAGAACCATTGAAAAAATCAACAAAACCAAGAGTTGGTTCTTTGAGAAAATCAACAAGATTGATAAACCCCTAGCCAGACTAACTAGAGGGCAAAGAGAGAGTATACAAATTAACAAAATCAGAAAGGAAAGTGGAGACATAACAACTGAAACTGAGGAAATTCAAGAAATCATCAGATCCTACTACAAAAACTTATACTCCACAAAATTGGAAAATCTGGAGGAAATGGACGAATTCCTAGACAGATACAAGATCCCAAAGTTAAACCAGGACCAAGTAAACCATCTAAATAACCCTATAACACCTAAAGAAATAGAAGAAGTCAACAAAAGCCTCCCAACCAAAAAAGCCCTGGTCCAGACAGGTTCAGTGCAGAATTTTATCAGACATTTATTGGGGATAGAACACCAATACTCTCCAAACTATTCCAAAATAGAATCAGATGGAATACTACCTAACTAATTTTTTGAGGCTACAATATCCCTCGTACCTAAAGCACACAAAGACCCTACAAGGAAAGAGAACTTCAGACCAATCTCACTTATGAACATTGATGCAAAAATACTCAACAAAATTCTTGCAAACCGAATCCAAGAATACATCAAAAGGATCATTCATCATGACCAAGTAGGCTTCATCCCTGGGATACAGGGATGGATTAATATAAAAAAATCTATCAACATAATCCACCATATAAACAAACTCAAAGAACAAAATCACATGGTCATCTCACTAGATGCTGAGAAAGCATTGGACAAAATCCAACATCCCTTCATGTTAAAAGTCCTAGAAAGAACAGAAATCTGAGGTCCATACTTAAACATAATAAAAGCAATATACAGCAAACCAACAGCCAACATCATACTTAAAGGTGGGAAACTTGAGGCAATCCCACTAAAATCTGGGACTCGACAAGGCTGCCCACTCTCCCCCTACCTATTCAACACAGTACTGGAAGTCCTGGCTGGAGCAATTAGACAGCAAAAGAAGATCAAGGGGATACAAATCAGAAAGGAAGAGATAAAAACATCACTCTTTGCCGATGACATGATAGTGTACTTAAGAGACCCCAAAAACTCCACCAGAGAACTCCTACAGCCGATAAACAAGTTCAGCAAAGTGGCTGGATACAAAATCAACTCAAACAAATCAGTAGCCTTCCTCTACTCAAAGGACAAACATGTGGAAAAGGTACCCTTCACAGTTGTCACAAAAACTATGAAATACCTTGGTGTGACTCTAACTAAGCAAGTGAAGGACCTGTATAACAAGAACTTCAAACCTCTAAAAAAGAAAACTGAGGAGGATCTCAGAAAATGAAAAGATCTCCCATGCTCATGGATTGGAAAGATCAACATTTTAAAAATGGCCATCCTACCAAAAGCAATCTACAGATTCAATGCAATCCCCATCAAAATTCCAACCCAGTTCTTCATGGAATTGGAAAGATCAATGTGCAATTTCATATGGAACAACAAAAGACCTAGAATAGCTAAATCCATCCTCAACAACAAGAAAACATCTGCGGGAATCACTATCCCTGACCTCAAGCTATATTACAAGGCAATTGTGCTGAAAACTGCATGGTACTGGTACAGAAATAGACATGTGGATCAATGGAATAGAATAGAAGATCCAGAAATGAGCCCTCATGTGTATGGTCACCTGATTTTTGACAAAGGAGCAGTAAACATTCAATGGAAAAAGGACAGCCTATTCAACAAATGGTGTTGGTCCAACTGGCACTCAGCATGCAAAAGAATGAAAATAGACCCTTTTTTGTCTCCTTGTACAAAGCTCAAGTGTATGTGGATCAAAGATCTCCACATTAAACCAGATACACTGGAACTATTAGATGAGAAATTAGGGAAAACCTTAGAACACATAGGCACAGGAGAAAATTTCCTGAACAATACACCATTGGCTCAAGCTCTAAGGTCAAAGATTTTAAATGGGACTTAATGAGATTGCAAAGTTTCTGTAAGGCTAAGGACATTGTCAAGAAAACAAAATGGCAACCAACAGAACGAAAAAAGATTTTTACCAACCCCACATCAGATAGAGGCCTAATATCCAAGGTATACAAAGAGCTCAAAAAGCTAGACACCATAGAATCAAATAACCCTATTAAAAAATGTAGTACAGAGCTAAACAAAACGTTCTCAGTTGAGGAACATCGAATGGCTGAGAAACATCTGAGGAAGTGCTTGACATCCTTAGCCATCAGGGAAATGCAAATCAAAACAACCCTGAGATTCCACCTCACACCAATCAGATTGGCCAAGATCCAAATTCAGATGACAACAGATGCAGGCAAGGTTGTGGAGAAAGAGGAACACTTCTCCACTGTTGGTTGGGTTGCAAACTAATACAACCACTCTGGAAATCAGTCTGTCGATACCTCAGAAAGTTGTATATAGTACTACCTGAAGACCCAGCTATTCCACTTCTGGGCATATACCCCAGAGACACTTCAATACACAACAAAGATATATGCACTACAATGTTCATAGCAGCTCCATTTATAATAGCCAGAAGCTGGAAAGAACCCAGATGTTCTTCAGAAGATGAATGGATACATAAATTATGGTACTTTTACACAATGGAATACTACTCAGACATCAGAAACAATGACTTAACCAAATTCTTAAGAAAATGGCTGCATCTAGAGAATATCATCCTGAGTGCGATAACCCAGTCACAAAAGAACAGACATAATATGCAGTCACTGATAGTGGGATGCTAACCCCAGAGGCTTGCACTGCCCCAGAAACAACTCACAGACTGTATGAAGTCCAAGAAATAAAGAAAGCAAAACAAAACAAACAAAAAAAAATAGTCATGCTCAATCCTCACCCACCAAGAACACATTGACAAATTCTGGGTTGTACCCTTTATTACATGTACTGTCTGCTCATTGTAAAAAAAAAAAAAAAAAATCTTTACACACCAAGTAAACTTTGACTATTTCCAGGTTGCATCTTGTTTTACATGTACTTTATGCTCATTGTTATTTGTGGGATCTTTATCACACTATCAAACCTTTAAAAAAAAAAAAGTACTGACAAAAATGTATTGTATAATTTTATGCAAAAATGCTTAAAATCTATACATTTATCTTTGTTTTGTAAAATAAAGTTGTTAGAAAAATAGACACTAAAAACTAAATTTCATAGAACTTTCATGGATTAACTTTATATTATCTGAAACCAAAGATCTCCAAGTGATGTAATATGGCTTCTACAGATTTGTCGCGCTCAGTATCACTTTCATCTTTATGATGTCACAATAAAAAACTCAGTTACAACCCAAAGAAAATTAGAGTTTCTCGAAATCCTTTCATTCCAAGTTCTAATCATCCTATTTTGTGACTTTGTACAAACAGATATCTGCAGAGTAGTCTAATAAATCATCAAAAAATACAAAACAAATCTCACATATTCAGAAAAATTGAACTAACACCATGTGTCTTGTCTGATCATAATACCATAAAAGTAAAAGCAAGAGCAGATGAATTTCTAGTAAGTATGGAAGTTGTGGAGATTAAACAACACATTTCTGATTGGTGAATTGGACAAATAAGGGAAAAAATAAAGTTTCTTGGAAATAAAAGAAAATGAAAATGCAATCAAACACAACCTCTGAGATACATTAAAAGTGGTTCTAAGAAGGAATTAGCAGCTCTTAACTTTTCATTTAAAAAACTAAGAGCACGAATAGAAAGATGGCTTATGTTTAAGATGATCAAATTCTCTTCGAGAGGGTCTAGGTACAATTCCCAGCATGCACATAGCAGCTTGCCACTGTTGATTCTTTGAATGGTTCTTTTTGGTTCTATTTGGTCAATTTCTGCTCTGAGTTTGTTTTTTTCTTACCGTCTACTACTCTTGGGTGTATTTGCTTCCTTTTATTCTAGAGCTTTCAACTGTGCTGCCAAGTTGCTAGTGCAAGCTCTCTCCAGTTTCTTTTTGGAAGCCTCAGACCTATGAGTTTTTCTCTCAATACTGCTTTCATTACATCCCATAGCTTTGCATATGTTGTGTTTTCATTTTCATTAAATTGTACAAAATCTATAATTTCATTCTTTATTTCTTCTTTGACCCTGACATCATTTAATAGAACATTGTTTAGTTTCCATGTGTATACGGGCTTTTGTTGTCTTTTTTGTTATTAAATACCCACCTAGGACCATGGTGATCTGATAGAATGCATGGGAGTATTTCAATCTTCTTATATCTATTGAGGCTCATTTTGTGACCGGTTATATGGTCAATTTTGGAGAAGGAGCTGTGAATTGCTGATTAATCTATATTCTTTTATTTTAGGATGATATGTTCTGTAGATATCTATTAATTCCTTTTGCTTCATACCCTCTGCTAGTTTTACTGTGTCCTTGTTCATTTTCTGTTTCCATGATCTGTCCATTGGTGAGAGTGGGGTATTGAGGTCTCCCACTATTATTGTGTGGGGTACAATGTATTTTTTGAGCTTTAGTAGGATTTTATGAATATGGGTGCTCATGTATTTGGAGCATATATGCTAAGGATTGAGAGTTCCTCCTGATAAATTTTCCCTGTAATGAGTAAAAAGTGGCCTTCCTTATCTTTTATGAAATCTTTGGTTGAAAATCTACTTTATTCGATATTAGAACAGCCACTCCAGATTGCTTCTTAGGGCCGTTTGTTTGGAAGGTTTTTTCTCAAACATTTACTCTGAGATATTGTCTTTCTTTGTCTCTGAGATGAGTTTCCTATACGCATCAAAATGCTGGGCATTGTTTATGTATCCAGTCTGATAGCCTATATTTTTTAATTGGGGGATTGAATCCATTTATGTTAACAGATATCAAGAAATAGTGGTTGCTGTTTCCGGCTATTTTTGTTTTTGGAGGTAGAATTGTGCCTGTGTGTCTTTCTTCTTTTGGTTTTCTTGCTTAGGAGTTTTCTTGTTTTTAATAGGATGTAGTTTCCCTTCTTGTATTGGGTTTTACACCTATAATTCATTTAGTGTTGGGTTTGTGGTCAGATATTGTATAAATTTATTTTTTTTTTTCTTGAAATATTTTGGTCTCTCTATCTATGGTGATTGAGAGTTTTGCTGGGTATAGCAGCTTGGGCTGACACTTGTCTTCTCAGGGTCTTCATGGTGTCTGTCCAGGCTCTTCTAGCTTTCATAGTCTCTGTTGAGAAATCGGGTGTGATTCTGATTGGTCTGCCTTTATATGTTACATGAACTTTTTCCCTTACTGCTTTTAGTATTCTTTCTTTGCTTTGGGCATTTGGTGTTTTGACTATTATGTGTACGGAGGAATTTCTTTTCTGGTCCAACCTATTTGGAGTTCTGAAGGCTTCTTTTATGCTCTTGGTCATCTCATTCTTGAGGGTAGGGAAGTTTTCTTCTCTGATTTTTTTTGAAGATATTTACTGTGCCTCTTACTTGATATTCTTTGCCCTTTTCTATTCCTATTGTACTTAGGTTTGGTCTTCTCATTGTGTCCTGTATCTCTTAGACATTTTGGGATAGGAGTTTGTTTGGTTTTTGCATCTTCTCTGACTGTTTTGTCTATGTTTTCAATGTTGTGCGGCCCCTGACATTCTCTCTTCCATCCCTTGTAGTCTGTTGGAAATGCTTGCATCTCTGACTCCTGATTTCTTTTTTAGGTTTTCTACCTCCAGGGTTGTCTCTTTTAGTGTTTTTTTATTGTGTCTGTTTCGGTTTTACATTTCTTCTTCCATTCCTTCATCTCTTTGGTTCTGTTTTCCTCTAGTTCTTTGAGTTCTTTGAGTGTTTTTCTTGTTTCCTCTTTAAAAGCTTCTACTTCTTTATGCTTTTCCTCTTGTTCTTGTTTAAGGATCTCTATCATCATCTTGAGGTATGATTTCGGGTCTGAGTCTTCTTTTTCTGGAGTGTTTGGAATTCTACTGCTTGCTGTGATGGGAGAGCTGTGTTCTGGGCTTGCCAGGTTGTCTTGGTTTCCCTAGGGAAAATTCTTTCGCTTTCCTCTTGCAATCTTGTTGTCTGTGATTATACGTGATCTTGTTGTCAGTGATTGGTTCTCATCTCTCCCTTGTACCTGGCCTGTGTCCCTGAATCTCTGATGTTCCTGCTGGTAGATGGCCTGAGCACCTGTTCTGCAAGCACCGGCTGCTGTGTGGAAACAGACACCCTAAGGCAGGATTCCTGCTGCCCTGAACCAATCAGTGGAGGCACCCGTTCCGAGCGCTCAGCACAAACCTCTCTGTTCCCTGGCTACTCAGAGCACTGTATCACCAGACCTGTGTCCCTGGATCTTTGCTGTTCCTGGACTTCTTGAATTTCTTAAGTTTCTGTTGTTATGTCTCCCCTTTCATTTCTTTTTTTTTTTTAAATTTGGATACTCTCTCCATGCCCACTTTTTAGTCCGACTAAGAGTTTTTCTGTCTTGTTGAATTTCTTAAAGAACCAGCTCCTGCTTTTGTTGATTCTTTATATTGTTCTTTTTTTCTCTATTTGGTTGGTTTCAGTTCTGAATTTAATTATTACCTGCCATAAACTCCTCTTGGGTGTATATGCTTTTTTTGTTCTAGTGCTTTCAGGTGTGCTATCAAAATGTTAGTGTATGCTTTCTCCATTTTCTTTTTGGATGCACTCAGAGTTATGAGTTTTCCTCTTTGTACTGCTTTCATTCCATCAAATAATTTTAGAAATGTTGTATGTTGCTTTTTATTGAATTTTTAAAAGCCTTTGATTTATTTTTTTGTTTCTTGTTGACAAATCTATCATTAAGTAGAGCATTGTTTAGTGTTCATGTATATGTGGGATTTTGTTCTTTTTGTTGTTATTGAAGACCAGCCTTAGTCTATGGTGATCTAATCCAGTGCATGAACTAATTTCGATGTTCTTCTATCTGTTGAGGCTTTTATTGTGACCAACCATATTGTCAATTTTGGAAAAGATTCTGTGAGGTACTGAGAAGAAGGTATATTATTTGTTTAGGATTAAATATTTTACAGATGTCTTTAAATCCATTTGGTTCATAACTCTGTTAGTTTCAATGTGTCTCTGTTCAATTTCAGCTTCCACAATCTGCCCATTGATAAGAGTGAAATATTGAAGTCTCCCAGTATTACTGTGTGTAGTGTAATATATGTTCTAAGCTTTAGGAGAGTTTGTTTTATGAATGTGGGTGCCAGTGCATTTGGAGCATAGATGTTCCAGAGTGAGAGTTCATCTTGATAGAGTTTTTTCACTAATGAGTAAAAAGATCTCCACATTAAACTAGGTAGACTGAAGTTATTAGAAGAAAAAGCAGGGAAAACCTTAGTACACATAGGCACAGGAGAAAATTTCCTGAACAGAAAACCAATGGCTCGTGCTCTAAGGTCAAATATTAACAAATGGGACTTAATGAGATTGCAAAGTTTCTGTAAGGCTAAGGACACTGTAAAGAAAACAAAACAGCAGCCAACAGATTAGGAAAAGATCTTTAACAACCCCACATCTGATAGAGGCCTAATATCCAAGGTATACAAAGAACTCAAAAAGGTAGACACCAAAGAATCAAACAATCCTATTAAAAAAGGGGATACAAAAATAAACAAAAAGTTCTCAATAGAGGAATATCGAATGGCTGAGAAGCATCTAAGAAAGTGCTCGACATCATTAGCCATCAGAGAAATGCAAATCAAAACAACCCTGAGATGCCACTTCGCACCAACCAGAATGGCTTAGATCAAAAATTCAGATGACAGCAGATGCTGGCGAGGATGCAGAGAACGAGGAACACTTCTCCACTCTTGGTGGAGTTGTAAACTGATACAACCAGTCTGGAAATCAGTCTGGCGATTCCTCAGAAAATTCGGCATAGTACTACCTGAAGACCCAGTTATTCCACTTCTGGGCATATACCCCAGAGACACTCCAATATACAACAAAGATACAGGCATCACAATGTTCATTGCAGCTCTATTTATAATAGCCAGAAGCTGGAAAGAACTCAGATGTCCTTCAGAAGATGAATGGATACAAAAATTGTGGCACATTTACACAATGGAGTACTACTCAATTATCAGAAATGATGACTTTATGAAATTCTTTATAAAATGGATGCATCTAGAGAATATCATCCTGAGTGAGATAACCCAGTCACAAAAGAACAGACATAATATGCAGTCATTGATAATTGGATACTAACCCCAGAAAGCTCTGAACGCCCCAGAAACAACTCACAGACTATATGAAGTTCAAGAAAAGAAAAAAGAAAAAATTAAAAACCATTATTCTTAATCTTTACACACCAAGAAAACTTTGACTAATTCCAGGTTACATCTTGTTTTACATGTACTTTATGCTCATTGTAACTAGTAAGAACTTAATGCATACTATCAAACCTTTAAAAAAACCAAGTACTGACAAAAATGTATTTGTATACTTTTATGCAAAAATGCTTAAAATCTGTATATTTATCTTTTTTTAAAAAATAAAGTTGGTCAATTAAAAAGAAAAAGAAAATGGATGCATCTAGAGAATATCATTCTGAGTGAGGTAACCCGCTCAACAAAAGAACAGACATAATATGCAGTCACTGATAATTGGATACTAACCCCAGAAATCTCTGAACACCCCAGAAACAACTCACAGATTATGAAGTTCAATAAAAACAAAGGCCAAAAAAACAAAAAAAAAAAGAAAATGAAAAATCATTATGCTTAATCTTCACACACCACAAAAGCTTTGACTATTTCCAGGTTACATCTTGTTTGACATGTACTTTATGCTCATTGTAACTAGTAAGATTTTAATGCATACTATCAAACCTTTAAAAAAATAAAGTACTGACAAAAATGTATTTATATACTTTTGTGCAAACATGCTTTTAAAATCTGTATGTTTATCTCTGTTTTTTTAAAATAAAGTTGTTCAATTAAAAAGAAGAAAAGAAAAAAAAAGATTTATCAGTCTATCATTCTTCCTCATAGTCTACTCCACAGGAAATAGATTATTCCTGGTACTTTGAGCCATGTCAAAAATCCAGAACTTAATGAGGCTAAAGTGTCATTATCCTATTGACATTGAAACTTCCTTCTAAATATTTACATTTATACACATAAACATACACATAAAATACTATGCCTAGCCACAGATATGCTTCTTTTTGCCATGAATTATAAGTGCAGAGACTTAGAGCTATTCAAGGTACTGGTAATAAGTAACAGTTAAGTGCTCTGCCCCAAATAGAACATTTATACCACCTTCCCACTCAAAAGCCCATAGGACATCATGGAAAACAAAGAAGAACATAAACACCAGAGGATCTGGAAAGAGATTATGAAATACTATCCTCTTGGCAGGACACAGCCATTGCAATCATGACTCTATAGAAGACACAGCTGTCTGCACTGGGCCTGCACAAGACTGAACTTATAAACAAGTACTCATATTTTGAAGAGGGGATCATGGGACCCTACCCTGCCCTTCTGAACCTTTGGCTAGTGTTGGGTTCTGAAGAAGGAGCAGTTGTAGTCCTTAATTGCATACACAACAGTGAGACCTCCAACTTCCACCAGATAAGGCCACACTCATGGTTACACAGATAATTCTGGTTAAACTCAGGGGGTCACAAAACAAAATGAAACAAACCATTATGGTAGATGGAGACTACTAGAAAAGAAGGGCAGTTGACAAGGGTGGAATGAAGACTATAGGTGGTAGTTGTAAAAGTAATCAGAATGGATGTGTGAAATTATTAAAGAACAAACAATAAAAATTAATTTGAAGAGTAAAGAAATGAAGACACTTTTACATGTGTCCACATAAGTGATTTGCAAGTAATTACTTAGAAAGTCTTTAATAGCTCCCACTGGGAACATGGAACTCAGACGAATAGTCATTCTATTTCAGTGCTCACATGCAAATTCCCTTTGCTGATTTTCATATAAAGTTTCCCGTTCACAACACAGAACCCAAGGCAAATTTTGGGTAGGAAGGATAGAAAGGAAGTCACAAAGATGTGACTTCCAAGATCTGTCCTTCCAAGGTAAAGTCTAAGGAGACAACATTGAAACCAGCCATAGAAATTCTTCATAAGGCCTTAAACAGCAACCACAATGTTTCTTTCCATAATTTGCACTGAGATTTTAGTGGTGTGCATTTATGGTTGGACACTGAAGAATTTAGGTAAGGACAATGAACTGTCAGAGTGTAACATACAATAGGTTGTGCCAAATAACAATTGTGAATAATGTGCCTAAGGTGCAGCAGAAATAACTAAGAAGTCACGTATGATCTTAAAAGAAGAAACAACAGACAAGAGCTCAGCACAGCAAAAGAGAAGGAAGTATTTGCTAGGAAAACAATTAAATGGGAAAAAATTCATGTTTTGTTCCAGTTTAGAACTTAGGATGATCTTTAGGGATAACGAAACCTTTCCTTACAAAGTAATTGCCTCCTTTTAAAAGCTCCAAATTCCCTATTAAAACTGGAGCCATTTCAGAGGCAAATTTCTATGCATACTTTGCCCATGTCTGACTGAGTCTTTTTGATTTAATCCATAAAGATCAAAATTCTGAAGCACACAGTTCCAGCAGCCAACACTTCCTTCCACTTGATCACTTCCCACAAATCCATTCAAACAAAAAGAACAAGTTGGCTCAAAGAGAGAAAAGCATTTTACATTTTGCCAATGTCTTTGTATGCAATCCTTCCTTGTTAGGTAAAGAGGATGATGTGTTCTAAAGAAAGGAAAGATCCAGGTTAATTATGAGCCTATTGCCTAGTGGAGAACTGACAAACATTTCCATATTATTCTTTCCACAGCCTCATAAAGTAAATGTTATGCTTTCCCAGCTTTAAAAAGAAAACTGGAGGAACCTCAAGGATTCATTCCAGGTAAGAGCAAGAAGGAGAAACAAACAGAATTCCAAACCAGCTATGTCCTGTTCTTAAGTCCTTGAATTTGTCTTGTAATTAATATAAGCTAGAAGCCTAGTAACTCATAGTTTTCTCAAGGTTGAAGATTACTTTGTAATCTGCACCAGGGTAAAATATCTTCATCTTTGTCTTTGATACCAAGATAGAAAGATGAGCAAAATGGTTTCTTAGTCACCATGTCTGAAGCTCAGTTGTTGTTAGAGCAAGTGTGTCACCGTAGGTGTGGGCTTTGAGACCCTCCTGCAGAGGGTCTGCAGAGGATGCCAGTCTTTTTTCTGTCTGCCTTCTGAACAAGATGTAGAACTCTGATCTCTTCCAGAGCCATACCTGCCTGGATGTTGCTATGGTTCCTGCTATGATGATAATGAACTGAACCTCAGAACCAGTGAGGCAGTCCTAATTAAATGGTATTCTTTATAAGAGTTGCTTTGGTCATAGTGTCTCCTTACAGCAATGGAAACCTAAACAAAGACACTGACCTTAAGGGTTTCTACAGGAAGGGTTTCTGCAGGAAGAATTTCTGCAACTAATATATGACCTGTGCTACATGAACATATAGGAGGACAGGGCATGTGTAACTCAGAATATGTGACAGGGACCACTCTTATTCTAAATAGGGAAGTGGCAGTTGGTTAATGTGTCACTGAAGCAAGGTTACAGCAGTTGTGAACCATAGCTAATTTAGTCATTAATAAAACTATCTCTACTGATATTCTTTGTCATCTTTTTATTTTTGTTTAAATCCCATCATTTACCCCCCAAAATATGAGAATCTGTGAAATAAAATTTTAAACTTAAAGGGTATCATTTGTGTGACGTAGCATATAAGAGGTGAAAGAAAGGTGATGGGGAGATGAATGGTAAAAATCACCCTTGGAAGTGCTTGGGAAGAGTTAGGAAGAAGTTCCTTACATAAATCAGTTTTAGATTTATGTGTTTTGAAATTAATAGGAAGTAGGAGGTAGTAGAAAGACCCATGAATGAAGACCCAGGAGAAATTTGTCTTGTTGTTATTCTGCCACTGACTTTCTATATGAACTGGGAGATTTTATTTTCATTTATTGTGCTGAATTTGGTATCACTTAAGTGAGATAATAAAATCTACCCCATAAGCCTCAGAATGATGTTAGGAAACATTGTATTTAAATGTGTGATGGTTCCTAACATAATAATCTCTGTCCATGTGGATCTCTATTATGTTATTGGAAAGTGGCAATTCATGCCAGTGGCTATAAAACACCAAGAAAAAGCATACAAATATGAGAGTACACACATTCCAGAAGTCAGAGGGCAAATTGTAGGCATGTATTTGCTCCTTCCACCATGTAAATTCTGAGAAATGAAATTGGGTCTTCAGACTTGGCAAAATATGCCTTTACATGAGGAGCCATCTTACCATGCCCTCAGTGACTTTTAAACTACAGAAGCAAAATGCAGTAAAATTGGGGTCTTTTGTTTTCAGAGCTAGAGGAAGCCCAGAAGCTCGATACCATGTCATAAGGCTCTCTAAAGTTTCTAGAGGTAAATTGTAGCAGAATTCACAAGTGCCCACTAAGTATGATATGATAACAAATGGTCTAGTCTAAACCACATTTATGATAATAATAGAGCTGAAGCTAACAGGATTAAGCACTTTTCCTAGATAACAGCAAGTTCCTGAAGAACATGCTACAATTACATACCTGTGCATTTTCTATCTCTATGGATGCAAATCTTACTTTTTTGCTTCAATAATACGAGCATTTCCTTCAAAGGTGTAGACAGAGGAGAAAATATCATTCCATGGAGCTGAGAAATCACACCAAGGTGACTGAATTTATTTTTTGTGGCCTTACCCAATCTCAAGAACTGAGCTTACTCCTATTTTTCTCTTTATCTATTGTTTATATGTCAACTGTGTTGGTAAATGTCACCATCATGGTCACTGTGACCTTGGAGTCCCGCCTCCAGACTCCCATGTACTTCCTGCTTCGTAACCTCTCTGTCTTGGACATTTGTTTCTCCTCCATTACTGTTCCAAAGGTCTTAGTGGACCTCCTCTCAAGCAGAAAGATCATCTCTTTCAATGGCTGCTTCACTCAAATCTTTTTCTTCCATCTTCTTGGTGGGGCAGACATTTTTTCTCTCTCTGTGATGGCGTTTGATCGATACGTGGCTATCTCTAAGCCCCTGCACTATGTGACCATCATGAGTAGTAGGCGGTGCACAGCCCTCATCGCAGCCTCCTGGGTGGGCGGCTTTGTCCATTCCATTGTGCAGATCTCTCTCTTACTCCCACTTCCATTCTGTGGACCCAATGTTGTTGATAATTTTTACTGTGATGTCCCACAGGTCCTCAAACTCGCCTGCACAGACACCTTTGTTCTTGAGCTCCTGATGATCTCAAACAATGGCCTGATCACTGTACTGTGGTTTGTTTTTCTCCTTGTATCCTACACAGTCATCTTGATAATGCTGAGGTCACACACAGGAGAGGGAAAGAAAAAAGCCATCTCCACCTGCACCTCCCACATCACTGTGGTCACCCTGCACTTTGTGCCCTGCATCTATGTCTATGCCAGACCCTTCACTGCCCTCCCCATGGACAAAGCCATCTCAATCACCCTAAATATAATTGTTCCTGTCCTGAACCCAATGATCTACACCATCAGGAATCAAGAGATGAAGTCAGCAATGGAGAGAGTAAGGAAAAGACTCACACTTTCCGAGGTAGAATAGTTTCATTACTGATTGTGGAAAAGGAAAATGTAATTAAGTCTTTTTTTATGTTGAGACTCAGCTATGTATAATTAACTAAAGTGATATGCTATGTATATGAGAGATCTGACCCACAAAATTGTTTGTAAGCATGAACAACAATAGAAAGTTAAGCAAGAAGAATATAACCCTTAAAGAGAGGCTAACAGAAACCAAGGAATAAACATGAACTATAATAGAAGCACAATAGTTGCCCATCAATAGTCTGTAGGTCAGAGTTTTGATTTTGAGACTTACAGGGGTCCTTAGAATCATCTGTTGTTGATTGTCTTGAAGCTGTTTGTATTTTAATGTTAATTCCACTTCCCCAAGAAGAGCTGCCTTGTTCTGCAACTCCAACTGAACCTTCCCATTTTAATTAGTAAAATAAAGGAAAGCCAGTGATTGGGTGGGGCAAGGGAGGTGGAGAGGGCTGAGAGGTCTGTGGAGGTCTGGGGACAGAGAGTAAAGGTTGTGGTACACGGAGGTTCCCAAACACCAGCTGGACCCAGTTGGAATTGATTGGCATTAAATAGCTATGAATATCGAGGATTTTATAGGTCTAATATTTCATGTAGAAAGGCAGTTTGTATCTTTGTCTATTTGATGTAATCTTGTTGTGTAGAAGGTTTGTGGATTGAGAGTTGGATATACAAAGCTGTATGAAAAGCTATTGAGCTATAGAGTTGTATTTACGTGGGATTTTGGGATAGAGAAACACCCCAGGACAGAGGCAAAGAACAGGCAGTAGAAAATCGCAGGAAAGGGAGTTCCACAAACAAGTTGGGCCATGGGGGTGGCTTGAGCCAGGTAGCTTGACCCAAGCAACAGAGGTGCGCACAGCTCCTTAGCAGGGCCGGGCCTGAGGACTGAGACCTAAGAGCCTGTAAAAACATAAACCAAGTTTTTATTTTTTAATATTTACTGCAACAATCTATCTCAAAATTCTGGGTCTCTAGAACCTATATCTCCATTAGCAGTTATTCTATGATGGGAGGGGGAGTTGTCTTCTATGAAGTGAACACTGTTAGTGATTTTTGTCTTAAACCAACAAATGCTTGTTATAAATGGTTTCAAAAATTCCCTGCTGTCATTCTCTATGATTCTGTCAAAAGCGACTGTGTATTTGACTTACAGTCTGCTTCTCTAAAACCTTGATATATAAACACATAAGGAGAAAGAATCTGGAACTAGCTATCCCACACTTAACATCTACCTTGTACGTAATTGATTTGAGTGTTGATGGGGTTGTAAACTGATACAACCACTCTGGAAATCAGTCTGGTGATTCCTCAGAAAATTGGACATAGTACTACCTGAAGATCCAACTATTCCACTGCTGGGCATATACCCCAGAGACACTCCAATATACAACAAAGATACATGCACCACAATGTTCATAGCAGCTCTATTTATAATAGCCAGAAGCTGGAAAGAACCCTGATGTCCTTCAGTAGATGAATGGATACAAAAATTGTGGTACATTTACACAATGGAGTACTACTCAGCTATCAGAAACAATGACTTAACCAAATTCTTAAGAAAATGGCTGCATCTAGAGAATATCATCCTGAGTGAGATAACCCAGTCACAAAAGAACAGACAAAATATGCAGTCACTGATAGTGGGATGCTAACCCCAGAGGCTGGGACTGCCCCAGAAACAACTCACAGACTGTGTGAAGCTCAAGAAAAAAAGAAAACAAAACAAAACAAAAAAAAGTCATGCTCAATCCTTACACACCAAGAAAACATTAACTAATTCCAGGTTACATCCTGTTTTACATGTACTTTTTGCTCATTGTAACTAGTAAGACCTTAATGAAAAGTATCAAACCTTAAAAAAAAAAAAAAGCCAAGCACTGACACAATTGTATTTGTATACATTTATGCAAAAATGTTTAAAATTTTTTTCTTTTATCTTTGTTTTTTAAAATAAAGTTTAAAAAAAGAAAAAATAAAAACTTTTATCAACACAATGAATAAATATTATTATTTTTCTTATGTATATTGTTTTGTGGCTTCCTTTACTATGGTATGTAAAAATATAATAAAGTTGTCAAATTAACACATCTAATTTCCCTTTATAGTTTCAATATCTAAAAAGAACCCAGCCCATTTACTCTTAGTAAATCCCACTTGAATCTGGGATTATAGAAACAAAGACATGTAAAAATTGATTCCAAACTCAAGTTAGACTCAACCTTTATTAATTTTGAAGCTGGGGTTGATTTTTTTTTAACACTGGGCACCATTTGTAGTTCAGTGTGGCCAGAAACTTGCTATAGAACCCAAGCTGCCTTCAAACTTACAGTAAGTCTCCTGTCTCAGCCTCTCAGGATTCTGGGTTTCAAAATATTCAAAAACTTTGTTACCACCTGTGTACACAATAATGTGATTACAACAGGGACAAGTAGTTTTTACAGAAACATCTTTTAAAAAGACTCCCAAACACCCTGAAACTTAACTCCTGGTAATCATACACAGAAGAGCAAATTCATTTCCTACTTTCTGCTTCTGTACCATTGTATCTAAGAAGACTGAAGTAAAGGATCCACTTAAATGAAACTTATAATTAATAATAAGATCATAACTGATAATAATACACATCCCATATTTAATTTATTAAAGATAGATAGGCATTGGAAGTTATTATTCATAAGAGCTAAAAAAAATAATTCTGTAAACATAGTGCATGTTGCATTGTTTCTTTGTGGAACAGATGAAACCCAAACACACTATTTCCATAGGAAGACTGGGGCTAGTCCTAAGATGGACAAAAGGATACCCAAAGATTACATGTGAATTCATGTTAAGTCAAACAAAATTATGCGATAAACTTAGGTCAAGTAAGGACAACCTGTGCTAGCAAAAAATTATATGTTAGAAAAAAATAGAACATAATGTGAAAGCTTGTGCATAGCTTTTCAAATCTGAGCAAAAATGAAACTGAAAGCAGAAAGCAGATTTATGATTAGAATAAAATATCTAGAAGTGAAAATTATAATGAACTGAGAAAGGATTACACATGGACAGAGACAGAACAGTAAACTGTAATGTGACTGACAGACAAGGAGGAGAAAGCAAATGAATGTGATAAATGCCGAGAACAATGAGTTCCTTAAGAAAACATTAACAATGTAGTAATACTGGTCTTTATCCTGACTCGTCCATGAAGTGCCCTGAGCATTGCTGGTACTGCTCAGGAAAGTTCATAGTGGGATTCCTCAGTTTATGTTTTCCCTGGTAGGAAACAGCAGAATCTGGGATAATTGCTGTGGTTCCCTGACTTTTATGTACTCAGGTACTGCTGACCTCTAGGAGTTAGGAACTGGGTCTCCTGTCTGAGCTTCTACTCTGGGCAGCCACTCACCAGGAAGGAAAGTGAAGGAAGAAAGAAGTGGTTCCCTTCTGGAGAGGGGCAGAAGTTAGTTTGGTTCCTAGTAAGTGCTGTGAGTACTGAGGGACTGGGAGAGAAAAGACCGTCTCCAGGAGATTTAGTCTGGGCTCTTTACAACCGAAAGCCTCCCCCTATGGTGATCCTTGAGGAAGAGATGGTCCTTGATTTTTTAAACTGCTTTATTTGATGGTGGGTGTGAATGAAAACGGCCTACTCGGGGTGAACCAGGGAGTAAATACCTTTTGCAAAAAGGAATGCCAGGAGGAAAGATTATTGGTTGAACTCTCAGTCTTACACAGATATCTTCCTAGCATGGAGAACTCCAAGTTGTACTCTCAGTGGAATTTCATGGTTACTGTGTTCCAGAGCAGCAGAGTAAGACAAAAAGGTGGTGCCACTCCTACCGTTCTTAACTTTGAGTTTCACAGGCTGTAGGCTCACTCATCCTTACCAGTTCTTCTGTCTGGCGGCAGGATCCATTTGCCCCACACAGAAACACGACTTTAGGAGAGAATAGTTAAGAAAAGTCCATAATTGAAATGAAAAATTCTCTGAGGACTTAATTGTACAGTTAACCATGCAGAAGAGGGAATCAAAAATTTTTGTAACCATTGAAATTATATAGTCTGATCTGAGGTGGATGGAGGGAGTGACTTGAGTTGGAGAGAGGATTGGGAAGGGAACTGGGGTAGAGAACAGATGTGGGAAGACTGGGGAGTTAGGGAAAGGGCTAGGAGAGAGAATGGTAATAGGTATGGGGTTATCTCTGGGACAAGTCTGAGACCTCAGGCAGATGGGGGACACTCCCAGGAGTCTATGTGGGAGACCCTAAGACTCTTAGCAGCTGGAGACATGGAGACTGGAGGAGCCATCTCATGTATTCAGGTGGGACTTCCAATAGAGGGAAGGGGACATCAACCCACCCACAAAATTTATCCTTCAACCCAGAATCTGTCCTGCTATAAAATGTATACAGAGATTAAGATGGAGAAGATACTGAGGGAATGGCCAAGCAGTGACTGGGCCCAACTTCAGACCGATCCCTGGGAAAGAACCAAACCCTGACACTATTAATGACTGAAGGAGCTGAAGGGTTTTGCAAGCCCATAGGGAAAACAACAATATCAACCAAACAACCACCCCCCATAGCTCTCAGGGACTAAAACACCAATCAATGAATACACATGAAGGAGCGAATGGCTCCAGCCGTATATGTAGCAGAGGATGGCATTGTCTGGCATCAGTAAGAGGAGAAACTTTTGGTCCTGTGAAAAACTTGTTTCCACAGTGTAGGGGAATGCCAGCATGATGAGGTGGGAGTGGAAGCATCTTTATGGAAACAAGGGGGATGGGGAGGGGGGATGGGAAGCTGGAAAGAGAATAACATTTGAAATGTAAATACATAAAATATCCAATAAAAAATGAAAATGCCAACAACCCCAGCTAATTTAATTTGTTTTAAAATGACGTCATCTTCCCATTAAAATGTCAGGGCTCTATGTCTCTGTCTCAGTATCTCACTCATTCCTGATCCCTAGAGGAATTAATGACATATGAGGAGGAGTAGAAGTCCTGTGCCTCAGGCTGGTCTCCATCTCACAATACTGAGAAAGAGGCTCTTAATCTCCTGATCCTCTGGTTCCAAATGGAGTGTTGGGATTACAAGTGTAAACCACCATGCCCAGTTTATGCAGTGCTTGAAACTGAACCCAGGGCATCTTGTATGTTGGAGAGATGTTCTAAGCTAAATTCCCAGACTTCAATAATGATATCATTGGGTGAATACTAATTTTATCTTTTCAGCATGCTCAGTATAGGCTAAAAACTCCAAAGTTCCTATAACATTGCTAATTCTTTTTGACTGAATGGAACCTCTTACTTTGTATTTATTTATTCTTATTCTGGCTTTATTTTAATTTTTATATTCAAACTCCATTCTTATATAATAAGATACAGCAAGTATATTTGTTATCTACAAAATATAACAAAACATTGGCATATTTATTCAAATTCATTTTCAACAAAGTGTATTGCATGGCCCAATGTCTCCCTATGCTTAATTTTTTAAAGTATTCATCCCTTTGAGAATGGGGCACCTTTGTCTCCTCCTTTCTTCATATCAGTTGCTTTTTAATAAATTCACTAGATAATAGTTAGGAAAGAAAGAAAAAGTCAAACTAAAGATGTATGTAACCCTAGATCACTGTGATGAGGCGGTTCGTGTTCTGGTCCCATGAAATAGCAACAAACAGGTATAGGAGCCTCTGTTGTTTTCTGCTTGATGAATGAATTATGAAATCACTGGAGGGCCCATCTTTCTAACTTCTTCAAAGCTTGTTTCAGTGTAAAAAAATATATATTCAAATGTACATCTTTCCTGCTTTTGAAAACATGAAGACAGACCCTGGACATACCTTAGATATGTTGTTCGGCACATTTTAACAGAGCAGACAGAGTAAGTGGAAAGTGAGGGAATCCTATTGCACTCTTATCATTAGAAAACACACACACACACACACACACCTGAAATTTGTATTGCAGTTTTTTTTCATAGCAGGTCTCAGTTCCTTCACAGAATACTGTATCTGTTGGCAACAATTTAATAATGACCATCAGTGAAACTAGCCACTTCAATTCCACATCCTTGCCCAGTAGCTCTCAGAACAGGCCTGAGACTAAGGGATCAGGATACAACACAGAGGCCCAGTGCAAAATGCTAAATATACAAATCTAATAGTCTCTTTTAAGGCCTCTAAGGAATTTATACACTGGTCATAATATGTTGATGTCTCTGAGTGCAGACACGCATGTTTTCATAATATTTTAATGAATCCCATTGAAATTGCATCATCAAATCTAGAATCAGTTACTGCTACCCCGTCCAAGGATATTCTCATTGTTATTTTTATATTAAGCCTAAGGTTGAGAGATTTGAGCATAAGACAGGGACATTGTCCAAGTCCAAGAGCCTTAAAGAGACAAATTATTGAGTTAATTCTTTCTCTCATGAAAACGGAGCAAGAGCACTAAAATCTTCAACTGCACATCTTTTTCCAAGAATTATGTTGTTGCATGCAGTGCTGAATAGCATATAATTTCGTTTGAAGTTTTAGATGAAAGACACTGGGTAAAGACATTTAGCAGCTTTCCATCATTAAGGTGGTGCATGCTGAAATTCAGATGTTGTTAGTAATGTTTAACAAAATTGCCTTTGAATATTTTCTAGGGATATCAGATATTTCAGACTGAAGATGATCATCTCACACAAACACAAAAGAATTGTGTGTCAAGTATTGAAAATAAGGGTTTATTTAAAAGATGTAGAATTCTGGTGCACCAAAATATTTTCAGAAATTTGTTGAGAGCCTAATATGTGGCTGCTCCATGTTAAAAATCAATGTAAAAAGTTTCTGTCAATTAAGATTCTTCAAACAGATGTCTTCAAAAGCCAAAGTAATACAATATGAACCTAAAGTTGGGAATGGGTGTGGACAATGTGTCTCTATTCTGTTTCTCTCTCCTCCTGATTGCTTGCATGAAACACAGACTTAGAGGGCAATAGATTATATCTATCATTCATTCACCAAACCATGGATGCAACATTGAAACATGTTTTAGTGAGGTAATGAAACAAGGGATCATATGTTACAAGTCCTTTCACTGCATGCTTCCCATTACTGACCAATTGCATTACTTTGTGTGTTCTCTGTAGGGCTGTGTCATCTCACCCCTGATTTCTGTTATTTTTCTGTCTCTGTTATTCTTTCAGACTATGACAATCCTCTGCCTCCCTTATGACCCCTTCTCATATCAGCCCTAGATAGAACGCTGTTGTGTTTCCCATGGTTCTGGATGAACGTAAACACTTGTATTTCCACCAGAACATTTCTCCAGAGTAAAACCTCTGCTGCACTGTGTCTGTGTTGCCAATATGAGTGTTAGTTAGCCCAACCCCAATAGTGCTGTAAGCATCAAAAATGTGCGAGAAAGGACTGAAGGATTTCTTGACAAAATGTGTATCTCTGAAATTCCTAGTTAACTCGGTGTGAAAAACATAGTTAAAACTACTTGAGGGAGTCTGCCTCCATTTTCTGAACATGACCTCTTCAACGCAGCCTTATGGATGCTCCTGCAGATGTGGGATACAGTAGGTGTTCTTGTGCTGACTCTGAATTTCTCTGATAATTTTACAGCTGTTTAGACAAATAACTCTTTTGAGACTTTTTTCTAATACGTTTACTCCAAAAATGAGTTGAAGTAATAACTCAATCCTGCTGAATTACTGCACAATTACTATTGTAGTGCATCAAATGGCTTTGTTTGAATGAAATCCAACCAAATTTCCCAATGTAAAAATGTATTGAGAAAATTAGCTCACCTTCTTCATCTACTAAAAATTAGTTTAAATCCCTTCTTCATAGGAATACACAAGAAAGCCATTCACAAGTTACCTCGACCTTTGAGATGAGAAGACTTCCAGGAAACGCAAACTCTACAACTGTCATTCCTCAGCAATCTACAAATAGATATGATGGTGATGCAGATGGGAAATGGGGATCAGGATGAGAGAAGGAGGAAGATTTCTAGGTGACTGCCAGAGGCTGAAATTGGGAACCCACGGTAAGATGCAGGAAACTACATCCTTCTTCTGTCCTCTACACTTTCGTGTCAGTCTTCCCTTGGCTCAGTTACCTCCTTCTTCCTGATTGCTCAGTTCAATACTGTCTGTAGTGCACAGTATGTGAATCAGAATCCCCATTATTCACAACTCAGTGGCAGACTAGAAAGGAGTAAAAACTACATTTCAGATATGCAAACTTGCTATGGTCCTTGTCCAAATGTGACACTGTGCAACATACAAAATTAAAAATAATGTTAACAAAAATGAGAACAGGTAAACACAGAACCTAAAAATAGTTTTTTCATTTCATGGATTTAAAAAATTAACCTGGACTCTTAAAAAAGTGGCCCCCAAAATAAGATAACTAAGCAAAAAACTTGAGATTTTATTAAACCATAAAAAACTAATAAGGCATTAAACTGTACCTCCATAATGTTTTCTTTTTAAAATATGATGCTTAACTGTCACTACCTATTATATTTTTTTCCTAACATTGCTCCATAGAAAAAAAAATAAATGCCTTGTTTTATAATTGGTAACCAGACTTGATCACTAGCTTGATTACAATAATTAAAAGGTGGGCAACTCCACCACTGTTGAGCACTTTGGCAAAGTAGAAGAACTCAATTTCATCCTAGAAGCTTCGGAATACATGAGAAGCATCCCGAGGCTTGAAACCAATAGGCAAGGAAAGAGGGAGATTTAATGCAGATGGAAAACTACACCAGAATCAAAGAACTCATATTCATTGGCTTAACTCAAAGTCAAGAAGGGAGCATGGTGCTTTTTCTTTTCCTTCTCCTGGTGTATGTGACAACTCTGCTGGGGAACCTTCTCATCATGGTCACAGTCACCTACGAGTCTCGCCTTCACACCCCCATGTATTTTTTGCTCAGGAATTTGTCTATTGCTGACATCTGCTTTTCCTCCATCACTGCCCCCAAGGTTCTAGTGGACCTTCTCTCAGACAGAAAGACCATCTCTTTCAATGGCTGTCTCACTCAGATGTTCTTCTTCCATCTTATTGGGGGAGTGGATGTGTTTTCTCTGTCTGTGATGGCTCTAGATCGTTATGTGGCCATCTCTAAGCCCCTGCACTATGTGACCATCATGAGCAGAGGCCGATGCATTGGGTTAATAGCAGCCTCCTGGGTGGGAGGCTTTGCCCACTCCATAGTGCAGATTTCTCTCTTGCTGACACTTCCATTCTGTGGACCCAATGTTCTTGACACTTTCTACTGTGATGTCCCCCAGGTCATCAAACTTGCCTGCACAGACATCTTTGTACTTGAGCTGCTGATGATTTCTAATAATGGCCTGGTTGCTACTCTATGGTTTATGTTGTTAGTGGTGTCATACACAGTCATTTTAGTAATGTTGAGGTCTCATTCAGGAGAGGGAAGGAAGAAAGCCATCTCTACCTGCACCTCCCACATCACTGTGGTCACCCTGCATTTTGTGCCCTGCATCTATGTCTATGCCAGACCCTTCACTGCCCTCCCCACAGATAAAGCCATCTCTGTCACCTTCACGGTTATCTCCCCTCTGTTGAACCCCTTGATCTACACTCTGAGGAACCAGGAGATGAAGTCAGCCATGAGGAGACTCAGAAAAAGACTTGGACCTTCTGATAGAGAAGAGCAATAGCTCTTCCCCATCACAACATTTTCAAACATCTGTATGTGAAATAAGCTTTATTCTTTATACCTCTCTGTCATTTCTCTTCCTACTGTGGCCTTAAACAGATGACATGGTCTCAAATTAATAGCTTTAATTCACCCATATATTATCAATACGCAAATTATTGTCTCACAAAATCTCCAAGTAAATCTCAATGGTATCTGTGAAATATGAAGAAATAGACATGTGAGCTAGATTCTTGCATATTGTAATCATACTTCAGTTTTGCTTTGATTTGTGTTTTGTTTTCTGACACATGGTTTATTTTACAGTCTTGCCTGCTCTGAAACTCACTATATAACCCAGGCTAGCCACAAATTCTCAGAAACCTTTCTGTATCAACTGACTGAGTGCTGGAATTAGAGTTGTGAGCCACTATACCCAGCTCGACTATCATGTTGAATGTTGATTTGATATTTTAAACAGACACATCTTCATAGGAGCTTTTATAGAAGAAAATAAAAACGACTTAGTTAGCAGTGTTGTGAACTGGGTCCCCTGTGTCTAAATCAAGAGTTAGACTCAAAAACATTGTTAGAATCCATGCACACAATAGTGTGTTCACAATGCAATCGGGTAGTGCTTAGAAACATTCTAAGTCCAATCAACTTATGTTGTGAGTACATACAGAGAGTCATGAAAGCCTGAACTCAGCATAATCACATACAGAAAAACAAAATACATTTCCTTCTTCTTTTTGTATCATTGTATCTGGAAAGACTGAGATAAAGGATTCAGTGAAATGTATCTAAAACTTAATAATAATGATTATCATAACTGATAATAATGCAGAATCACATTCCCATATTTAATTTATGAGATGAAGGGTTTAGAAATTGACATTTTCAGGATGTAGGTCTCTTTGTTTGATCTCTGATGATGACTGAACAATGTACTCATCTATGCGTATAAGAAGAATATGATTAAGAGTCATTTTATATTTTGCCATAGGTCTCTGGGATATCTCATTTCTGGTTTTTGCTTACCCCATTAAGGTTAGGTTTGGGTTAATTTCTGTGGAGTGTGCCTGAAATCAAATAATTTATTTACTGGTTCCTTCTACAACTTCTGTGTCACCATGGCCCTGGCATGTCTTATAGTTAGGAAAACATTGTATATCCAATGGTTTGTGGTTCATCAGATTTTAATATTTCTCTTTCTATAGCTGTGAAGTATCTTCCTATACTAAAGATGCTGAAACATCCCAATAAAGGCTGTGTTTTGGCATAAAAATTTTTTAAAAAAGAAATTGACATTTTTTTATATTTAGAAAGATAATACCATGAACATATTGACATTGTGTTGTTTCCCCATGGGAAGTAGCTGAAAAGTAGATACATCATTATTTTATAGGAAGATAAAACAGTGTACACAAAAATTATGCATAGAAGTGCACCAAGATCAAGTACTGTTGCAATAAATCAGGTCAGAGTAAATGTTACAACCAAAGATATTGAGTACATGAGTAATGAAATTAATAATATAAATGTTTAGATTAAAAGGTAAAAGATAATTTTGTAAAATGCTGCTCTGGTTACTTTTTATCAGCTGGACACAAATGATGATCATCTGGAAAGAGAAAACCTCAATTAAGAAAACAATTCTATAAGAGCGACCTGTAGGCAAGTGTGTGGAGCATATTCTTAATTAGTGATTAATGGGAGTAATGGGAGGGGCAGCCCACTGTGGCCTCACCCCCTGACAGGTGGTACAGAGTTATTTTGTTTTTAAAACAAACTAAGCAAACCATAAAAAAAAAAAACCAGTAAAGACTGGGAAAGGATCACACAATAGAGACTGAATACACAAAACGGTAACTGATAAATGCAGGGAAATACGTAAATGAATGTAATAAATGCTGAGCATGAGAGGAGTTTCTGCAGAAAATAGTAAGAATGAAGAAGCACTGTTTTAATAGAGAGTGGCTGAGAACTTTTCACTGCTGATGAATTATACAAATGTGAAACCTATTAAATCAGAATCTGAAGTCTGAAAATGATATTACATGTGAAGGTTAAATGGCATAGATAAGCAGGCAGGAGAAAAATCAATAAACTTGGAGATTGGCCCATTGAAATTGTATAGTCTGAATTTGACAGGCACACCCTCATTTAGTCTCTAAAAAGCACAACCATGCAGGCACCTCCGTGATCTTCCTTTATGGCCATAGTGTAGGAATGAAAAAGGTGTAGGCAGCTTTCACACAGCCCAGAGCTGGTCACAGGGATGTCACAGAACTACTGAGACTCAGATGCAGCGGCTCCTCTTCTCCACTGTACAAACTTGAGAATGTGGCTGAAGCTCATTGAGGAGATGGGCATGATTACAATGTGAGAGCAATGGTACCACTATAAAGAATCAAATAGACATGAGTATGAAATTTGGAACTTTAGGGCGACATCAGGGCGCAGAAAAGACCGCAGCCCATCTGCCACTCAGATCAGCAGCTCCTAAAGCTTTAAAGACCGGTGAGTAGGAGATCTGGGCAGCCAGGGAGCAGAGAGATCTCTGTGGAGTGCGCACAGTAAGCCCACCCCCAGGCCTGCCTGATCCAGGGACCAGGAACACAAATTTGGAACTTGTTTCCACCCTGCGGCAACCTCAGGGCACAGAACAGGGCTAGGCCAATCTGACACCTGGACCAGTGGACACCCAGGGACACACACCAGATATAAGGGAAAGGCAAGAACATATCACTGACAACAAGATGGTAAGAAGAAAGCGAAAGAGTATGTCCCAAAGAAACCAAGACAACCTGGCAATACCAGAACCCAGCTCTCCCATAACAGCAAACATCGGAATGCCAAACACTCTAGAAAAAGAAGACGCAGGCCTGAAATCATACCTCAAGATGCTGATAGAGATACTTAAACAAGAACTGAAGGAAAAGCAAAAAGCTTCAGATGCTTTTAAAGAGGAAACAAGAAAAACACTCAAAGAACTCAAAGAACTAGAGGAAAACAGAACCAAAGAGATGAGGGAATTTAAAACAGAAATTGACACAATAAAGAAAACACTAGTACTACCTGAAGACCCAGCTATTCCACTTCTGGGCATATACCCCAAAGACACTTTAAAACACAACAAAGATATATGCACCACAATGTTCATAGCAGCTCTATTTATAATAGCCAGAAGCTGGAAGGAACCCAGATGTCCTTCAGAAGATGAATGGATACAAAAATTGTGGTACATATACACAATGGAATACTACTCAGCCACCAGAAACAATGACTTAACCAAATTCTTAAGAAAATGGCTGCATCTAGAGAATATCATCCTGAGTGAGATAACCCAGTCACAAAAGAACAGACATAATATGCAGTCACTGATAGTGGGATGCTAACCCCAGAGGCTTGCACTCCCCCAGAAACAACTCACAGACTGTATAAAGTCCAAGAAATAAAAAAAACAAAAAAATATACATATATTTACAAAACAAAAAGACTTTGACTATTTCCATGTTGCGTTTTGTTTTGCATTTACTTTACGCTTATTGTAACTATTAGGTTTTCAATGCATACTGTCAAGCCCTTGAAAAAAATCAAGTACTGACTAAAAAAATATATTCACATGGTTTTATGTAAAAAATATTTTAATGTCTGAAAAAACAGTACTGACAAAAATGTATAATTTTAAGCAAAAAATGTTTAAAATCTGTAAATTTATCTTTGTTTTGTAAAATAAAGTCGTTTTTTAAAAAAAAAAGAAAACACTAAAAGAGATAACCCTACAGGAAGAACACCTAAAAAAGAAATCAGGAGTCACAGAAGCAAGCATTTCCAATAGACTACAAGATATGGAAGAGAGAATCTCGGCGGCAGAAGACAACATTTTAAACATAGAAAAAACAGCCAGAGAAGATGCAAAAACAAAAAGCTCCTAACCCAAAAAGTCCAGGAAATCCAGGACACAATGAGAAGACTGAACCTAAGGATAATAGAAATAGAAGAGGGAGAAGAGTATCAACTAAGAGGCACAGTAAATATCTTCAACAAAATCGTAGAAGAAAACCTCCCTACCCACAAGAATGAGATGACCACGAGCATAAAAGAAGCCTTCAGTACTCCAAATAGGTTGGACCAGAAAAGAAATACCTCCGGACAAATAATAGTAAAAACATCAAGTGCCCTAAGCAAAAAAAGAATACTAAAAGCAGTAAGGGAAAAAGGTCAGGTAACATATAAAGGCAGGCCAATCAGACTCACACCCGATTTCTCAACAGAGACTATGAAAACTAAAAGAGCCTGGACAGACATCATGCACTCCTTAAGAGAGCACAAGTGCCAGCCCAAGCTACTATACCCAGCAAAACTATCAAACACCATCGATGGAGAGATGAAGATATTTCAAGACAAATCAAAATTTACACAATATCTGACCACAAACCCAGCACTACAAAGGATTATAGGTGGAAAACCCAATACAATGAGGGAAAATACAGCCTAGTAAAAACAAGAAAACTCCTAAACAAGAAAACTAAAAGAAGAAAAAGACACAGCCACAACTGAACCCACAAAAGCAATAATGGCAGGAAACAGAAACAACTATTCCTTGATATCTATTAACATAAATGGTCTCAACTCCCCAATAAAGAGACATAGGCTATAAGACTGGATACATAAAAAAAATCCAGCATTTTTCTGCATACAGGAAACTCATCTCAGAGACAAAGACATACACTGTCTCAGAGTAAAAGGGTGGGAAAAAAACTTCCAAGCAAACAGCCCCATGAAGTAAGCTGGATTGGCTATTCTAATATCGAATAAAGTAAATTTCCAACCAAAAGTTATCAAAAAAGATAAGGAAAAACACTTTTTACTCATTACCAGGGAAATCTGTAAGAAGGAACTCTCAATTCTTAGCATATATGCTCCAAATAAAAAAGCACCCACATTCATAAAGGAAACTCTACTAAAGCTCAAAACATACATTTCACCCCACACAATAATAGTGGGACACTTTAATACCCCACTATCACCAATGGACAGATCATGGAAACAGAAACTGAACAAGGACACTGCAAAACTAGCAGAGACTTTGAACCAAATAGAATTAGTAGATATATACAGAACATTTTATCCTAAAGTTAAAGAATGCACCTTCTTCTCAGCACCCTATGGAACCTTCTCAAAAATTGACCACATAATTGGACACAGAATGAGCCTCAATCGATATAAGAAGATTGAAATACTCCCATGCATCCTCTCAGATCGCCATAATCTACGGCTGGTCTTTAACAACAACAAAGACAACAAAAAGCGTATGTACACATGGAAACTAAACAATGCTCTGTTAAACAATAGCAGAATCAAAGAAGAAATAAAGAAAAAAATTAAGGATTTTCTAGAATTCAACGAAAACGAAAACACAACATGCCCAAACCTATGGGATGCAATGAAAGCAGTACTGAGAGGAAAACTCATAGCCCTAAGTGCTTCCAAAAAGAAACTGGACAGAGCTTACATCAGCAACCTGACAGTACAGCTAAAAGCCCTAGAACAAAAGGAAGCAGATATACCCAAGAAGAGTAGACGGCATGAAATAATCCAAATTAGGGCAGAAATAGACCAAATAGAAACAAAAAGAACCATTGAAAAAATCAACAAAACCAAGAGTTGGTTCTTTGAGAAAATCAACAAGATTGATAAACCCCTAGCCAGACTAACTAGAGGGCAAAGAGAGAGTATCCAAATTAACAAAATCAGAAAGGAAAGTGGAGACATAACAACTGAAACTGAGGAAATTCAAGAAATCATCAGATCCTACTACAAAAACTTATACTCCACAAAATTGGAAAATCTGGAGGAAATGTACAAATTCCTAGACAGATACAAGATCCCAAAGTTAAACCAGGACCAAGTAAACCATCTAAATAACCCTATAACACCTAAAGAAATAGAAGAAGTCATCAAAAGCCTCCCAAACAAAAAAACCCCAGGTCCAGAAGTGTTCAGTGCAGAATTTTATCAGACATTTATTGCAGACATAACACCAATACTCTCCAAACTATTCCACAAGATAGAATCAGATGGAATATTACCCAACTCTTTTTTTGAGGCTACAATAACCCTCGTACCTAAACCACACAAAGATCCTACAAGGAAAGAGAACTTCAGACCAATCTCACTTATGAACATTGATGCAAAAATACTCAACAAAATCCTTGCAAACTGAATCCAAGTACACATCAAAACGATCATTCATCATGACCAAGTAGGCTTCATCCCTGGGATGCAGGGATGGTTTAACATAAGGAAATCCATCAACGTAATCCACCATATAAACAAACTCAAAGACCAAAATCACATGGTCATCTCACTAGACTCTAAGAAAGCATTCGACAAAATCCAACACCCCTTCATGTTAAAAGTCCTGGAAAGAACAGGAATCCATGGCCCATACTTAAACATAATAAAAGCTATATACAGCAAACAAACAGCCAACATCAAACTTAATGGCGAAAAACTTGAAGCAATGCCACTAAAATCAGGGACTCGAAAAGGCTGCCCACTCTCCCCCTACCTATTCAACATAGTACTAGAAGTCCTGGCTGGAGCAATCAGACAGCAAAAGGAGATCAAGGGGATACAAATCGGAAAGCAAGAGATAAAAACATCACTCTTTGCCGATGACATGATAGTGTACTTGAGTGACCCCAAGAATTCCACCAGAGAACTTCTACAGCTGATAAACAAGTTCAGCAAAGTCTATGGATACAAAATTAACTCAAACAAATCAGTAGCCTTCCTATACTCAAAGGACAAACATGTGGAGAAAGAAATTAGGGAAAAGGTACCCTTCACAATCGTCACAAAAACTATGAAATACCTTGGTGTGACTCTAACTAAGCAAGTGAAGGACCTGTATGACAAGAACTTCAAACCTCTAAAGAAAGAAATTGAGGAGGATCTCAGAAAATGGAAAGATCTCCCATGCTCATGGATTGGAAAAATCAACATCTTAAAAATGGCCATCCTACCAAAAGCAATCTACAGATTCAATGCAATCCCCATCAAAATTCCAACCCAGTTCTTCATGGAATTGGAAAGATCAATGTGCAATTTCATATGGAATAACAAAAGACCTAGAATAGCGAAATCCATCCTCAACAACAAAAAAAACATCTGCGGGAATCACTATCCCTGAGCTCAAGCTATACTACAAGGCAATTGTGCTGAAAACTGCATGGTACTGGTACAGAAATAGGCATGTGGATCAATGGAATAGAATAGAAGATCCAGAAATGAGCCCTCATGTATATGGTCACCTGATTTTTGACAAAGGAGCAGTAAACATTCAATGGAAAAAGGACAGCCTATTCAACAAATGGTGCTGGTCCAACTGGCACTCAGAATGCAAAAGAATGAAAATAGACCCGTTCTTATCTCCTTGTACAAAGCTCAAGTGTAAGTGGATCAAAGATCTCCACATTAAACCAGATACACTGAAACTATTAGATGAGAAAGTAGGGAAAACCTTAGAACACATAGGTACATTAGAAAATTTCCTGAACAAAACACCAATGGCTCAAGCTCTAAGATCAAAGATTAACAAATGGGACTTAATGAGATTGCAAAGTTTCTGTAAGGCTAAAGACATCGTCAAGAAAACAAAACGGCAACCAACAGAATGGGAAAAGATCTTTACCAATACCACATCAGATAGAGGCCGAATATCCAAGGTGTACAAGGAACTCAAAAAGCTAGACACCAGAGAATCAAATAACCCTATTAAAAAATGGGGTACAGAGCTAAACAAAACGTTTTCAGTTGAGGAACCCCGAATGGCCGAGAAACATCTGAGGAAGTGCTCGACATCCTTAGCCATCAGGGAAATGCAAATCAAAACAACCCTGAGATACCACCTCACACCAGTCAGATTGGCCAAGATCCAAAACTCAGATGACAGCAGATGCTGGCGAGGCTGCTGAGAAAGAGGAACACTTCTCCACTGTTGGTGGGGTTTCAAGCTAATACAACCAGTCTGGAAGTCTGTCTGGCGATACCTCAGAAAATTGGATATAGTACTACCTGAAGACCCAGCTATTCCACTTCTGGGCATATACCCCAGAGACACTTCAATACACAACAAAGATATATGCACCACAATGTTCATAGCAGCTCTATTTATAATATCCAGAAGCTGGAAGGAACCCAGATGTCCTTCAGAAGATGAATGGATACAAAAATTGTGGTACATATACACAATGGAATACTACTCAGCCACCAGAAACAATGACTTAACCAAATTCTTAAGAAAATGGCTGCATCTAGAGAATATCATCCTGAGTGAGATAACCCAGTCACAAAAGAACAGACATAATATGCAGTCACTGATAGTGGGATGCTAACCCCAGAGGCTTGCACACCCCCAGAAACAACTCACAGACTGTATGAAGTCCAAGAAATAAAGAAAACAAAAAAATATATACATATATTTACAAAACAAGAAGACTTTGACTATTTCCATGTTCTGTTTTGTTTTGCATGTACTTTACGCTTATTTTAACTATTAGGTTTTCAATGCATACTGTCAAGCCCTTGAAAAAAATCAAGTTCTGACGAAAAAAATATATTCACATGGTTTTATGTAAAAATTATTTCAATGTCTGAAAAAACATTACTGACAAAAATGTATAATTTTAAGCAAAAAATGTTTAAAATCTGTACATTTATCTTTGTTTTGTAAAATAAAGTCGTTAAAAAAAATGGCAGCCAATAGACTGGGAAAGGATCTTTACCAAATCTAAATTTGATAGAGGTCTAATATACAATATATACAAAGAACTCAAGTAGTTGGACTCCAGAGAATCAAACAATCCTATTAAAAATGGGTACAGAGCTAAACAAAGAATTCTCAACTGAGGAATACCAGATGACAGAGAAGCACCTAAAGAACTGTTCAACATCCCTAGTCATCAGGAAAATACAAATTAAAACCACACTGATATTCTACTGCAGACCAATCAGAATGGCTAAGATCAAAAGCTCAGAAGACAGCAGATGCTGGCAAGGATGCGGAGAAAAAGAGGAGAAAATACTAGCTTATTTATAATAGCCAGAAGCTGGAGAGAACCCAGATGTTCTTCAGTGGAGAAATGGATACAGAATATATGGTACATTTACACAATGGACTACTATTCAGCCATTAGAAACAATGTCTTTACAACATTCCTAAGCAAATGCATGGAACTAGAGAATATTATCCTGAGTGAGATAACCCAGTCACAAAAGACTATACATGGTATGCAGTAACTGATAACAAATAGTAGCCCCAAAAAACAACTCCTTGACCTTATGAAACTCAAAAAGAAGAAAGGTCAAAATGTGGAACCCTCAGTCCTTCTTGAAAAAAAGAAAAAGAAAAAATAAAGAAAATAAACTGTGTATTCATCATATATTATTATGTAACAAATCATGTGAGCTATAATATTATTTTATAAAATAAATACATTTAAAAAAAAGAAAAGAAAAGAAAAAAGGAGAGAACAGCGCTCCATGATGGGTCTGCTGGGTGAGTCTTCCAGCCCAATGTGATTGTCTTAGTGTGGCTGAGGCTCCAGATATCATGTCCAGGAGTGCTGTGGGCTCCGTGTTATCTCCGAGGGAGGCGGGCACCTTCAGGGGTGGGGATTGTCTTTTCTCCTGAGGTGTTGCCACCCTTCCTGTAGCAGCTGCAGGTACTTTTGTTTTCTTCAAAACATTCTCTAGTAGTAAGTTGTAGAGCTGCTAGCACAGAGCTGATCTGTCTCCCTTGTCTCCTCCAGATTGGTTTGTTCCTTTGTGCACTAGATGACACATTGTAAAGTCTCCTGGTGCATATTGTCCACTGCCTCTTGGGCAGTCATGATTCCCCATTTGCTGTCCTGACTTCTGGCAGTGTGTGTTGTTGTCAGTGAAGGCAAGTCCTTTCCTTCCTCAGAAGCCATTAGGAATAGGCCATGGATGGAATGAGTTCTTCAAGACTTGTACTGACATAAATAACTAAAGCTTTTCTAAAAGTAGACATTTTGTTGGATCAAATCAGTTTGAACTTTGTGCTTGACTGTAGATGTGACTTAGGCCCGTTTGCAGAGGCCACCTCCCTGGTGTTTCTGTTCTTGCTCACCTGCCTGTTAGGGGCTGTTTCCATCCAACATCCTGTGTGGCTGCGTCTGTATGTGTGCAGGGACCCCCCCCACACACACACACACCCATTCTCTTCCACTTCCTCTTCAGGACCCCCGGATATTGCCAAGATCTTGGTGCAATAAAGTAATGCTTTTTTTTGTGAAAAAAAAAATTATGGCTCCAACGCCCCCCCCCAACTTGTGTGTGTGTGAGAGAGTCTGTGCTTGTCTGTGTGTGTCTGTGTGTGTCTTTGTGTTTCTGTCTGTGTGTGTATCTGTGTGTGTCTGTGCATTTGTGTGTGTGTGTGTGTGTCTGTGTCTGTGTCTGTGTTTTATTCTACTGGAGACAGCTTTCACTTGCAGGTCTAAAAACTCTCTGGATAGCTCATTCTTGCAGAACGAAAAGCCCAGTCATTTATTCCACATACCAGTTCAGTCTTCACACCAGGTTCCCTTTTGATTATCCCATGAATCATCATCCTATGACCCAAACTCCTTGATTCTTAGGAAAAAACTGCAAGCACAAACTCAGACAATAAGACAGCTGGATGGGGCCCTGACCTAAAATAATTATTCTGACCGTGCCTGGACCTAAATTAGGCGGATATTGAATTCAGGAATCCACCACCCTTGCTAAAAAGCATAAACAACTAAAACAACAAAACCTAGCTGAGTAGGATCTTGCTTTACTAGTTCCTAAATCTCTTTATTACCTTTCTTAGTATCTTTCCGAAAAACAGACTCATCGTGTAGGTACTTCTATTCCTTTATTTTTATTTTTTATTAGATACTCTCTGTATTTACATTGAAAATGTTATCCCCTTCCCCTACCCGATTCCCATCCCCCCACTTCCACTTATCTTCACAAAGGTGCACTAGCTCCTACTCACACCAGTGCCTTGGAATTCTCCTACCTTGGGAAAATGTGCCCTCCCTGGACCAAAGGCCTCTTCTCACAGTGATGCCAGACAATGCTATCTTCAGCTACATATGCAACTGGAGCCTTAGGTCTCTCAATGTGTTCTCAAAGGTTGGTGTTTTAGTCCATGGGAGTTGTGGAGGGTTTGGTTTGTTGATAATGTTGTTCTTCCCATGAGATTGCAACCCCTTTCAGGTCCCTTAGTCCTTTCTTTAGCACCTTCATTGGGGTCCCTGTGTTCAGTCCGATGGTTAGCTGCAACCATGCTCAGTTGTAGCTCCATGACTCTGACAGAGCCCCTGAGGAGGCATCTCTATCTGGTTCTTGCCAGTAAGTACTTCTTGGCATCAGCAATAGTGCTTGGGTTTGGTGGCTGCATGTGGGGTGGATTTCTAGGTGAGGCAGCCTCTGAATGATTTTTCTTCAATCCCCATTCCTCTTTAACCTTGAACTTTCTCCTGTGAGTGTTTTGTTCTCCCTCCTAAGATGGACTGAGAAATCAACATTGTGGCCTCCCATCTTTTTGAGCTTCATAAGGTTTGTGAATTGTTTCTTGGGAAATCAGAGCTTTCTGGGGCTAGTATCTGCTTATTAGTGAGTGCCTACAATGTGTCTTCTCTTGTGACTGGGTTACCTTATTCAGGACAATAGTCTCTAGTTCCATGCATTTCCCTAGGAATTTTATAAAGTCATTGTTTCTAGTAGCTCCATTGTGTAAATGTACCAGACTATATCTATTCCTCTGTTGAAGGACATCTGGGTTCTTTCTAGCTTCTGGCTATTATAAATAAGGCTGCTATGAACATGGTGGAGCATGTGTCTTTGTTATGTGTTGGAGCATCATTGGGGTATATACTCAGGAGTGAAATAACTGGATCTTCAGGTAGTACTATGTCCAGTTTCTGAATAACCACCAGACTGATAAGAATTTCTGTGGATGTTTGTTAATTCCAATTGGTTTATAACCTCTGCTAGTTTCGAAGTGCCTCTGTTTAGTTTGTGCTTCCATGATCTATTGATGAGAGTGGAGTATTGAAGTCTCCTACTATTATTGTGTGTGGTACAATATATGCTTTGAACTGTAGTAGAATTTCTTTTATGAATGTGGGTTCCCTTCTATTTGGAGCATATATGTTCAGGATTGAGAGTTCATCTTGATATATTTTTCCAGTGATGATTAAAAAGTGTCCTTCCTTATCTTTTTTGATAACTTTTGTTTGAAATCTATTTTATTCAATATTACAATGGCTACTCCACCTTCTTTCTTGGGACCAGTTGCTTGGAAGATTTTTTCTCAGCTATTTACTCTGAGGTAGTGTCTGTCTTTGTCTCTGAGTTGTGTTTCCTGTATGCACTAAAATGCTGGATCCTGTTTACTTATCCAGTCTGATAGTCTCATGTCTTTTTATTGCATAAGTGAGTCCATTGATGTTAAGAAATTAATATCTTTTTTAATAATGATTGCCGTTTTCTGTTATTTTTGGTTTTATTGAAAGAATTATGTTTGTGTGCTTTTTTTCTAATGGTTTTCATGAATGATTATTTTCTTCCTTTTCCTAGGGTGTAGTTTCCCTCCTTGTGTTGGTTTTTTTTCCATCCATTATTCTATGTAGGACTGTATTTTTGGTCGGATATTGTGTAAATTTGGTTTTGTCCTAGAATATCTTGGAAATCAGTATGAAGTCTCTTCAAAACCCTAAACATAGCTCTGCCTTATAACCCAACTATACCACTCCCAGACATATACTATCTACTCTACAAAGAAGACACCTACACATCCATGCTCATTGCTGTCTCTGGCCAGAAAATAAAGTCAAGCTAAATGCCCACTGAATGATGAATGAATAATGCAAATGTAGTACATTTACACACTGGAATTTTATTCAACTGTAAAAAAAGACAATGAAATGTGGAGAAGAATGAAGAGATGTGAGAAACATTATACAGAATGAGATAACTAAGGCCAAGAATGACAATGAGCACATACATTTGCTCTCATATGTGTACTATAATTTATTTTTGTATTAAACTTGGAATGTTTCTACAGAACACATAGGATCTGGCTTACAAAATGGAAAGAAAGCAACCTATCAGGAAATAGACAACACACATGCGACTGTAAAGAGAAATCTTGACTAATGAGACTTAAATGGAGAAGAGGATGAAAAGATAATGGAAAAGGTAAGGTGGATAGTAACCAAGACTACACATGCAAGAAGACATACAAAAAGCCTGCCCATCTATAACCTATTTTTTAGATATATTTTATTGGATATATTTTATTTACATTTCAAATGCTGTATCTTTTCCTGGTTTCCCCGCCATATGGCCCCCTATCCCATCCACCCTGGTCCTGCATCTAGAAGGCTGCTCCCCTAACCACTCACCCACCCACTATAACCTGTTCTTTAAAAGATATTCTAAGTTTGAACAAAGTAACTCTAAGTGGGTACATACAGCCAATTCCATAAGCCATGGGTGACCAAATGAACACTGTAGTATTAACTAAAGAGTGTCTCCCTCTGAGTTAAGTCAGAAAGGCTTCAGAAGTTCCTAAAACAACACAGAATTTCACAATTGCCCTTGTTTGGCCACTTTAACTATGTGGTAAGATCTTACTGCTGCAGAAAATTGATTACAGGTGATAATGAAGCCAAACTGGAACTGAACTGCAATACTGTTCCCTGCTGCTGACTATACATAATACAAGAAAGTTCCATGGAAGCTGCTGAGGGAGAAAAGTTACTAACAGTCATATACAGCTTTGAACTCTGTGACCTAAGATACTAACCTGCCAAGCAAGATGTGCCCACTGGTAGAATATTGGCATGACTCTTATGGAGGTAACTAACCTTGAACAGGAAGAAATTCCCACATGGTACTGTAGCTCTGGTTAAAGTCTAAGGTTTGTTGATCACAGGCCCTGGAAGTAGGAATAACCACTAATGTTTTGCTAACTTGGCATGCTGTTAAACTCCCTTTTAAATATTTATGGGTATATCCATAGGCAAATGCTACTTTAACCAGGACCAGAGAAGCGTGTCTTTGTAGTGAATAGCAGTGAAGGCAGAGATTCACAATTTCCCAGGATTCTGAGAATAAGTAGCAATCGAGGTTTCAGTCCTAAACGGGTCATTTACATCATCCTTTAAGGCTCAGGGAACATCAGAGAAGACAGAGCAGAAAGAAGGTAAAAGCCAGATGATAGAAAGAAAGTCTGCAAAATGCTACTTTCTAAATATTACACAGTAATTTTAATAATAAGCAGACAGAAAAATGCTGTTCCTTACACGGGGCTGGCATATTGAGCTTGTCAACAACAAGTCATAAACTGAGTTAGATAAGAACATTATCTCCCTTGGAAAACTATTGGCTACTATAGATGCTGAAAGAAGAGGAAGTCGCCGATTTTGTTTATGTGCACCCTGGTGAGCTCACCGGGCTCTAGCTGATAGTTTACATTTATGATCATACACATAAGGGTAGTTAAACTCAGTAAGTCACAAAGAAAAGCAAAAAGACATGAATGTGGAAAATGGGCTTGTAGGGTGGTGTTATACTGTGTGAGAAAAGTGACTAACTTAAATGTGCTTTCTGGCAAGGTGAGTTATCTGTACCATGTAGTGCTTCTTTTCCTCTCTTTGCTTCTGCTGCTGTGCATTTAAGTTGCCACTCAATGACACAGACAGAATATGGAGGATAAGAGTCATTTACCTCAGATCACTATAAGGAAGCATACTTCACAGCCTTTGAAGGAACAACAACCAAAGATTCCCATTTCATCTGAGTTCCAGGGCACTGGATTGTACCATCCAGTTCTGTGGAGCAGTACATTGACACAACATCAGTGCTATTGTGTGTACAATTGTTCCAATGCCCCTCTGTGTTTCTACTTACAAACTTATCTCTATCTACCTCCCTCCAAATGGATGGTTTTATAAGCTATAATGCCGGGAAAGAGTTGGTAACTGTGCCTTTCTAAGTATCCTCAATGGATATTTGCTGGATTCAGAAAAAGTAGACCTCCAGCTCAAGAGCCATATGTTTTCTACTTGATGAGGAAACTAAGTGGTGTGAAACTACTTGAGGTTTAGTTCTGGTTTTCTAACTTCTTGACTTTATCCATGTAAGAAATATAAGCATTTAGGGTATAGAGAGACAGCTCAGCAGTTAAGAACACCAGAACTGGCTTGTAGACCAGACATCCAGGTATTTTGCCACTCACTTGGACCAGCAGATAAGCTGGGGAACAGGCCTGGTAGGCTGAACAGTGAATGCCCAGAGGACAGAGAAAGCTTGGCGAAAGTGCTTGTGGCAAAAGTTCCTTTCCAACACATAGTAAGAAAGTATCTGGATCTGCCTGGAAAGGCTGTGCTTACAGACCAGATGCACGGGTGCTCTGCCACTTTGACCAGCAGATAACCTGGGACACGGGCCTGGTGAGGCTGCTCTGTGGGCACCCAGAGCACAGAGAGTGCCTGGCAGCTGTGCTGGTGGCAACCTGCTAAGCCTGTTTGAAATCAAATTCTTCATCTTTCAATTCTAATATTAAGCTCCTTGTTTCTGAGTGCTTGGCCTGTCTGTCTGTATTAAGAGTTCATTTTAGCCAGTTTAATAAGACTCATTCTGGTGTCACATCTGTTTAGTATTTTCTCTAATTTCATAGATTTTCTCCCTCTCTCTGTAAAGACCCACCCATCCTTGTTGTATCTTGAGTTGAGATCAAACTTTTTCACTGAAACAGTTTTGTCTGAAATCTATATTTATATTTGATCAGTGTCCATTGATTTTTTTTCCTCTTAATCTCTAGAGATTTTGTGACTACAGCTCCACCCTGCCAGATCAATGCCTGGGAATTATTTTGGATTATCAGCGTCCCCATGAGTAGATAAAGCATAAGACATTAGTTAACTAGCCTAACTATTTAACTCTTTTTTCCTGACTTACAGGAAGGAAGAGTCAGACGTGTATACATACTATTCTTTAGAAAACTGGGAACCTGGATTTCACTGTGGACTAACAATATCCTTGGAGGATCAAAGATTTGCAATTGATTGAGGGTTGTTTAGCGATCCATAGAGGGTCAGAAGAACTAATCATTAGAGCTTCATAGAGGATCAGAGGTGGCACAGTCCAGCACTCCTTACTACAGGAGTAAAAAGAAAGTTATTAATTTGGCCAAAATGAGACTATGAATTAATAAAACAAAAATTTAGCCAGATCCTTTGATCTACAGTCCAGAGACTGTATTATTTCTATATGATAGAAAAAGCTCTACCCAAGAAACAACTCATAGACCTTATGAAGCTCAAAAAGAAAAATGGTCAAAATGTGGAAGCCTCAGTCCTTTTTAGAAAAAAAGAAGAAAATTGTGTTTTCATCATATATTATTATGTAACAAATGCTGTGAGCTATAATATTATATAAAATAAATAACTTAAGAAAAGAAAAAATAACTTTTGTTTCCAAATCATAAATAAACCACTAGAGAATAAAATCATTTTCAGTAAGAATATCTACATTCAATAAGAAATTGTATCTCAGAAAGCTGTAAAATAATTCAAACATCTCAGATGACCAAATCCCACTTCAAAAATCCAGGTCCACAGTTTGCATCTGAAGCAGCTGAATCAACTGTATAAAAAGACAGAACAATAAATATGGGAATAAAGATGAAAAAATAATAAAAACATTTCCTTCAAAATAAATAGCAGCGTACTAGAGAATTCTACAGACAATTGTTCACCTTTTTTTTCCAAATCACCTCAGCACTGGGTAAAATTTAATGTCTTTATCTGAGAAATTTGGATACATATAAAAATTAAATAGGGGCACTTGGAACAGCGAACATCCAGGAACACAGGCCTGATGAGACAGTGCCATGAGTAACCAAAGCTCTGAGAGGGCTAAGCAGAGCACATTGAAAAAGTGACCCTCCGAATCAGTGGAGCCAGAACTCTGGCATAGGAACTCGGGATCCACCCAAAAAGTCCTGGCTTAAAGTCTAGACACACAAAACCACAGTAAGGCACAAGCCCTTGTCAGTGGGAACTGGGGTTTATCCTGGAAAGGCAGTGCTTGAAGTTCAACTCTACAGATCCTCTTACACCTGGACCAGAGGGGAGTCTGACACATAGGGCCAGGGAGAGCACATGGGAAGTAAGTGCTATTGGGATAAGGGTTCCTTGAGGCCTAGAGAAAGAGCCAGGTCCCTGCCAGTAGTACACAGGACCTGGGGTGTGGGCACAGGGCTGAGCTACCAGAACAGCTTCACAAGAGCTCCCACATCTGAGCCCACAAAGACAGAGCTGAGTCACTGCTACCAGAACTCACTGCTTGCTCACCAAAAGCTGAACATTCAGGAGCAGTTTTCTTCCTGGAACCATGGGCCCTCAGGTCCATGGGAGAAACGGGTATAAATCACTGACAACAAGACCAGGTATAATCACTGACAAGATCATGTATAATCACAGACAACAAGATGGCAAGAGGAAAATGAAAGAACTTAAACAATAGAAACCAAGACAACCTGGCAACATAAGAACCCAGCTCTCCCACCACAGCAAGCAGTGGATTGTCAAACAATCAAGAAAAAGAAGACTCAGACCTGAAATCACACCTCAAGATGATGATGGAGATCTTTGAGAAGAGCATGAATAACTCCATTAGACAAGTACAGGAGGACAACCATAAACAAATAGAAGCTTTTAAAGAGAAAACACGAAAATGACTCAAAGAAATCAAAGAACTACAGAAAAACAGAACCAAAGAGATGAAGGAATTGGAAATGGAAATAGAAACAATAAAGAAAACACAAAACTAGACAACCCTGGAGGTAGAAAACCTAAAAACAGAAATTATGAGTCACAGATGCAAGCATCTCCAACAGACTACAAGAGATGGAAGAGAGAATCTCAGGGGCTGAAAAAGACATTGAAAACATAGACAAAACATTTAGAGAAGATGCAAAACCAAAAAGTTCCTAACAAAAAATGTCCAGGAGATCCAGGACACAATGAAAAGACCAAACCTAAGGATAATAAGAATAGAAGAGGGCAAAGAATATCAACTAAGGGGCACAGTAAATATCTTCAACAAAATCATAGAAGAAAACTTCTCTAATCTTAAGAATGAGATGACCATGAGCAATGAAGCCTACAGAACTCCAAATAGAGTGGACCATAAAATAAATTCTTCCAGACACATAATAGTCAAAACACCAAGTGCATAAAGCAAAAAAGAATACTAAAAGCAGTAGGGGCAAAAACGTCATGTAACATATAAAGTCAGACCAATCAGAATTACACACGACTTCTCAAAAGAGACTATGAAAGCTAGAAGATACTGTACAGATATCATATGGACCCTAAGAGAACACAAATGTCAGCCCAGGTTACTATACCCAGCAAAATTCTCAATTACCATAGATGGAGAAACCAAGATATTCCAGGACAAAACTAAATTTACACAGTATCTAATGACAAATCCAGCCCTACAAAGAATAATGGATGGAAAACTCAACACAAGAAGAGAAACTAAATGCAAGAAAATAACTAAGCAAGAAAACCAAAAGAAGAAACACATACAGACATAATTCAAGCTCTAACAGCAAAAATAGCAAAAACAACAATCACTACTCCTTAATATTTATTAACATAAATAAACTCAGTTCCCCAATAAAGAGACATAGACTGTCAGACTGGATACATAAACAGAATACAGCATTTTGCTACATAAGAGAAACTCATCTCAGAGACAAAGACAGATAGATACAACCTCTAAGTTAAAGGCTGGGAAAAAACCTTCCAAGCTAATGGCCCCAAGAAACAAGGTGGAGTAGCCATTCTAATGTATAATAAAGTAGAGTTTCAAACAAAACTTATCAAAAAAAAAAAATAAGGAAGGACACTTTTTACTCATTACAGAGAAAAAATTATCAGGAGGAATTCTCGATCCTAAATATATATGCTCCAAATTTAAGAAAACCAATATTCATAAAAGAAACCCTACTAAAACTAAAAAAATACATTGCACCACAATAATAGTGAAAAACTTCAACACCTCATCATTGGATAGAAAATGGAAACAGAAACTGAACAGAGACGCAGTGAAATTAGCAGAGGTTATGATCCAACTAGAATTAACAGACATCTACAGAACATTTCATTCTAAAACAAAAGACTACAACTTCTAAGCACCTAATGGCACCTTTTCCAAAACTGACCATATGGTCAATCACAAAACAAGCCTCAATAGATATAAGAAGATTGAAATACTCCCATGCATTCTGTCAGATCACCATGGACTAAGTCTGGTCTTTAGCAGCAACAACAACAACAAAAGCCCACATACACATAGAGCTAAACAACGCTCTACTAAACAATAGCACGGTCAAAGGAGAAATAGAGAAAGAAATTCAAGATTGTCTAGAATTTAATGAAAATGAAAGCACAACCTACCCAAACCTATGGGATGCAATGAAAGCAGTACTGAGAGGAAAACTCATAGCTCTGAGTGCCTCCAAAAAGAAACTGGAAAGAGCATACATTAGCAACTTGATAGCACAGCTGAAAATTCTAAAACAAAAAGAATTAGATACACCCAAAAGTAGTAGAAGACAGGAAATAATCAAACTAAGAGCAGAAATCAACCAAAAAGAAACAAAAAGAACCACACAAAGAATCAACAAGACCAAGAGCTGGTTCTTTGAGAAAATTAACAAACCTTTAGCCAGACTAACTAGAGGGCAAAGAGCAAGTTAATTCAAATTAACAAAATGAGAAATGAAAGTAGAAACATAACAACTGAAACCGAGGAAGAAATCATCAGATCCTACTACAAAAGCCTATATTCAACAAAGCCGGGAAACATGGAGAAAATGGATGAATACCTAGACTGATAGCAGATACCAAAGATAATTCAGAGCCAGGTAAACCATCTAAGTAATCTTATAACACCTAAAGAAATAGAAGCAGTCATCAAATGCCTCCCAACCAAAAAAAGCCCAGGACCAGATGGGTTCAGTGCAAAATGCTGTAAGATACTTATTGCCGACCTTATACCAATACTCTCCAAACTGTTTCACAAAGTAGACTCTAATTCATTCTTCAAAGCCACAATAATTCTAAAACCAAAATTACACAAAGACCACACAAGGAAAGAACGTCAGACCATGAACATTGATGCAAAAATACGAAACAAATTCTTGCAAATGAAATCCAAGAACAGACCCGGCAGCTTTGGGGCGCAGAACAGGGCTCAGCCCATCTGCCACCTGGACCAGCGGAGCCCCAGAGATAAAGGCCTAGTGAGAAGGGGATCAGACTAGCCAGGGGGCAGAGAGATCTCTGCCCAGCGCGCACGGAAAGCACGACCCTGCCCTGCCTGATCCAGGGACTAGGAACCCAGCATTGGGAGCTCTGTTCCCACCTGGCAGCTTTGGGGCACAGAACAGGGCTTGGACCAACCACCACCTGGACCAGCGGATATCCAGGGACACAGGCCAGGTACAAGGGAAAGCAGAGAACATATCACTGACAACAAGATGGCAAGAGGAAAGCAAAAGAGCATACCCCAGGGAAACCAAGACAACCTGGCAACACTAGAACCCAGTTCTCCCATCACAGCAAACAGAGGAATGCAAAACACTCCAGAAAAAGAAGACCCAGACCTGAAATCCTACCTCAAGATGATGATAGAGATCCTTAAACAAGAACGGGGGAAAATAATAAAGAATTAGAAGCTTTTAAAGAAGAAACAAGAAAAACACTCAAAGAACTAGAAGAAAACAGAACCAAAGAGATAAAGAAATGGAAGAAGGAATTTAAAACAGAAATGGACACAATAAAGAAAACATTAAAAGAGACAATCCTAGAAGGCAATTGTGCTAAAAACTGCATGGTACTGGTACAGAGATAGGCACTTGGATTAATGAAATAGAATAGACGATCCAGAAATGAGACCTCACATATATGGTCACCTGATTTTTGACAAAGGAGCTGTAAATATTCAAGGAAAAGAACAGCCTCTTCAACAAATGGTGTTAGTCCAACTGGCACTCAGAATGCGGAAGAATGAAAATAGACCCTTTCTTATCTCCTTTTACGAAGCTCAAGTGCAAGTAGGTCAAAGATCTCCACATTAAACCAGGTCCACTGAAATTATTAGATGAGAAAGTATGAAAAACCTTAGAACATATAGGCACAGGAGAAAAATTCCTGAACTGAACACTAATGGCTCATGTTCTAAAGTCAAAGATTGACAAAGGGGACTTAAGGAGATTGCAAAGTTTCTGTAAGGCTAAGGACACTGTCAAGGAAAGAAACTGGCAACCGATAGAGTAAGAAAATATCTTTACCAACCCCACATCAGATAGAGGCCTAATATCCAAGGTATACAAAGAACTCAAGAAGCTAGACACCAGAAAACCAAGTAAACCTATTAAAAAATGGGGTACAAAGCTAAACAAAAAGTTCTCAATCAAGGAAAATCGAATGGCTGAGAAACATCTAAGGAAGTGCTCAACATCCTTACCCATCAGGGAAATGCAAATCAAACCAACATTGAGATTCCACTTCATACCAGTCAGATTGGCCAAGATCAAAAATTCAGTTGACAGCAGATGCTGGAGATGATGTGGGGAAAGAGGAACACTTCTCCACTGTAGGTGGGGTTTTAAACTGGTACAACCACTCTGGAAATCAGTCTGGCTATTTCTCAAAAAATTAGATATAGTGCTACCTGAAGACCCAGTTATTCCACTTCTGGGCGTATACCCCAGAGCAGATCCAACATACAACAAAGACACATGCACCACAATGTTCATAGCAGCTCTATTTATAATAGCCAGAAGCTGGAAAGAACCCAGATGTCCTTCAGTAGATGAATAGATATAAAAATTCTTGTACATTTACACAATGGAGTACTACGCAGCTATCAGAAACAACGACTTTATGAAATTTTTAAGAAAGTGGATGCATCTAGAGAATATCATCCTGAGAGAGATAACCCATTCACCAAAGAACAGACATAATATGCAGTCACTGATAATTGGATACTAACCCCAGAAAGCTGTGAACACCACAGAAACAACTCGCAAACTATATGAAGTTAAAGAAAAACAAAGGTCAAAAAAAAAAGATGAACAATCATTATGCTTAATCTTTACACACCAAGAAAACTTTGACTATTTCAAGGTTACATCGTGTTTTATATGTACATTATGCTAATTGTAATTAGTAAGATTTTAATGCAAACTATCAAACCTTTAAAAAAAATTAAGCACTGAAAAAATGTATTCATATACTTTTATGCAAAAAGGCTTTTAAAATCTGTACATTTATCTTTGTTTTTTTAAAATAAAGTTGTTCAATTTAAAAAAATACAGAAATGTGGGCATTCAAATATAAGATCTTTTGTACCTCTAGAGATATAAAGGAAGACCCTGGAAAAGTGTTAGTCATATGGACTGACAGATTTTATTAAACAGCTGCTTAAGCTTTAGAATAAGGGCACTTGCTTTCCGTCTTGACAACCTGAATAGAAATGTCATTGTTTTCCATAATTAGTTCTGTGTACACATGGGTGTATTTGTAGACAACAATTTAATAATCCCCAATGAAACTCCACCACTAGCAGTTCAACTACCCAGTTGATATCCATTGCTGGCCCAACTATGTTTACCTTTCATAATAAGCCTGAGACTAAGGGACCAGGACAGGAGACAGAGTCCCAAGGCAAAATGTTAGAGACACAAACCAAATGGATTTTTTGAATTGCCTCTTAAGTATTTGAACACCAGCCAACATATGTCAATAATTGTAAATGTGTACAAGCATGAGTGTACATAATATTCTAATGACTCCCATTGAAATTGCACGATCAAGGTTACAATCAGATAGCTACTTTTGCTATCCAACCCAGTGAGAGTCCCTATGCAAAGTTTACATTAAGCCTGAGGCTGAGATATTTGAATATCAGACAGAACCATGGTAGAAGAGTAGTAAAGATGTGATTCCTTGAGGTTGCTGTCAAGGCAAATAAGCAAGGACGCTAAGATATTCAATCATAAAAAGAGCTTTACATCAAGAAGCATATCTTCCAGGGATTAGTGTCAACAGTTGCTGCACAGTGAACCTAGCATCATATCATATCATCTGAAGTTTTAAGATAAAGAAAATAGGTAAAGATGTTCAGCTGCTAGCTAGGGTTTTGTGTATATTGAATCAATATGTTGTCATTGGTTGTGTTTAACTAACTTAACTTTAAATGTTTTTCAGGAATATTAACTATTTCATACCAAAGACAATCTTCTCACCAACAAGCAACAAAGGTAGGTGTCACAAACTGGAATGGAATATTGTGTGTTTAAAAGAATTTAAAGGGTAGCCTGAGTCTGAGACAAGTTATCAGGCAACTGTTGGGAGCTTTTCAATTGCTTGGTGTGTGGCTGCCATATGTTAAGATTAATTTTAAAAAGGGGGTTTTATTAAAAATGTATCTCTTCAAATTGTTTCAAATGTTCCTTAGATAAAAATATAAAGATTCATATTTTGAATTAGACAAAAGGGGAACAATGTGTCTCCATTCTGTGTATCTTGCCCCACTCATACATCCATTCTTTCATGAAATGCACACCCAGTAGGTAGTATTCCTAGATCAATCACTCATTGAGTTGACAATACCTAAGAATCATAGAATTAAATAGTTAAACATTTATTGATGAAGTAATGAGGCAAGGAATGGCATTGCTAATAAAAGCCTCCTATCAAAACTTCTCACACACCTCCACTAGTCCACTGCACTGCATTTTTCTGGCATCTCTGTGTGGCTGTGCCATTTCACTACCTTTTGGTATGAATTCCCTGTCTCTGTTCTTCATCCAGACAGTGACAAATTTTTGTCTCCACTGTTAAAGCTTAAAGTTTCCTATAACAGCCCTAAATAGAGCTCTGCTGTGATTTCAGGACACTAGGATATAATTGGTTGATCTCCACAACAGTTGTTTCATTAAATTTTTTTATGTTCCTCAGACTGAACACTGCTCCAGAATTGAAACTTTGCCTCAATTTTGTGCAATGTAGCCAGTGTAAGTCCAGTCCCAACTATACTGTGAGAACCACAACCAAATTGTGAGAAAGTACTAAAAAATTATTGATTTAATATATACTTTTGAATTCCCTTATAAATATAGTACCATACATACAATCTGATCTAATTTGGAAAAATCTGACTCTTTTTTGAACATCAGTTTTTGCTTCACAACCTTTGGTTGCTGCAAAGGTGTGAGAGGGTAGAATGGTTTATGATGTATCCAGGTTTAACAGAAATTGTCATAATTTTTCCAACAGGAAGCATTTTTCTGGTATTCTTACGCTAAAATTAAGACGCAGAAGTAACTCTGACTCACTGAATGATGAAAGAGTGGTTGTTGTAATAAACAACACTAAAACACAAAGTGGGTTTGATGATAAATAAAACTATATTTAAAGCTCAGATTCTCAACAAACACTTGCTATGATTTTTTTGGTACTTTGATTTTTATCTCCTTTTCATCTACTGTGACTAAGCAAAAACTACCTATTCACAAGAATTCATGAAAGAACCATTTACCGGGCACCTTACTGCTTGAGGTAAATAGACCCTCAAGGATACGATGAATCTCTAAAAACCTAAAAACAGATCTGATGATGATGCAGACAGGAGAGCAGACAGGAATAGAGGACAAGAGAGTAGATTTCTAATACACTCCTACATTTTGACAGAGATTAAGATAGGGAATCTGTATTCAAACCAGAAAGCCTCATCTATTTCTCAGTCCTATGGCATCTCACATTGCTCTCACACACACAAACACACTCATATGCACACACAGAGGGTGTGGAGATAGAGAGAGCAGAGATAGGCGAGAGAGAGAGAGAGAGAGAGAGAGACAGAGAGACAGAGAGACAGAGAGACAGAGAGAGAGAGAGAAGAAAGAGAGGTGTAGAGAAAGGAGAAAAGAAAGAGAGAGAGAGAGAGAGAGAGAGAGATCGTAAAACCGAGAACAAAGATAGAGTTTGCCGCTCTTCCCTGCTTGATCAAACTGATAATGTTTACAGCTCACAGTTCAGAGGCCCACCATTCACATGGTTGGTAACAGAATGAGGAGGTGGTGAAACTACTGGACCAATTGCTGTCTCACCACTGTGGGCTCAGCACTGCCTCTCTCACTAAGCACCTGAAGTCTACCCATAGTGGAAAAAGATATCACCTTTCATTCAAATTCCAAAATCTATGGGTACTCATATCCAAGAGTCATCCTGAAAAACTAATACAAATAATAACAAATTAGAGACACTTGACGTGAAAACGGCCTTCTACTTTATGTTCTTAGAAAACTCAGAATGTTTGACCCTTAAGTAGCATTTCTAAAAAGGAGAATTTAAAGGTTTCATTAAAGCAAAAAAAATTCAAAAATTGTTTACTGAGAACACTGGAAGTCTGATACCAAAAGCATCAAAATGAAAATCATGATAAAAAATATTCTGTGAATTAAGTCTACCTCAGTGTCACTATTTAATGTATTTTCTTTTCCTATGTTACTCTCTAGGGGAAAAATTATTGAACTATTTTCTATGAGCAAATATGATTAAATTATCTGATTAAATGCAATATTTAGAAAGAGGACAACTTGATAAATTCCAGGTAATATAGCCATAATGAGAAACTTATAAATTATACCCTAGGAGTTTAGGAAGACAAGAGAAGCAGCCAGAGGCTAAAAACAAAATAGGAAAAAATAAGGGAGATTTAATGCAGATGGAAAACTACACCAGAGTCAAAGAACTCATTTTCCTTGGCCTAACTCAAAGTCAAGAAGGGAGCTTGGTGCTGTTTCTTTTCTTTCTCCTGGTTTATGTGACAACTCTGCTGGGGAACCTTCTCATCATGGTCACAGTTACCTATGAGTCTCGCCTTCACACCCCCATGTATTTCTTGCTCAGGAATTTGTCTATTGCTGACATCTGCTTTTCCTCCATCACTGCCCCCAAGGTTCTGGTGGACCTTCTCTCAGACAGAAAGACCATCTCTTTCAATGGCTGTCTCACTCAGATGTTCTTTTTCCATCTTATTGGGGGAGTGGATGTGTGTTCTCTGTCTGTAATGGCTCTAGATCGATATGTGGCCATCTCTAAGCCCCTGCACTATGTGACCATCATGAGCAGAGGCCGATGCATTGGGTTAATAGCAGCCTCCTGGGTGGGAGGCTTTGCCCACTCCATAGTGCAGATTTCTCTCTTGCTGACACTTCCATTCTGTGGACCCAATGTTCTTGACACTTTCTACTGTGATGTCCCCCAGGTCATCAAACTTGCCTGCACAGACATCTTTGTACTTGAGCTGCTGATGATTTCCAATAATGGAATGCTCTCCACACTGGGGTTTTTCTTGCTCCTGGTATCCTACATGGTCATATTATTATTGCTGAAGTCTCAGTCAGGAGAGGGAAGGAAGAAAGCCATCTCTACCTGCACCTCCCACATCACTGTGGTCACCCTGCATTTTGTGCCCTGCATCTATGTCTATGCCAGACCCTTCACTGCCCTCCCCACAGATAAAGTCATCTCTGTCACCTTCACAGTTATCTCTCCTCTGCTCAACCCCCTGATCTATACTCTGAGGAACCATGAAATGAAGTCAGCCATGATAAGACTTGGAAAAAGACTTGGACCTTCTCATATGATAGATAAGTAACTTCTGCATGTTGGCAGCTTAATTGTTTCAAACATTAAAAAAATAAACTGTTTGGATCCTTCCCCTTTGTTTTCTTTATTTTGATATGTTAAAACAGCAAATTTTATTAAATCAATACTTCTACTTGATGATATTTGTTTTGTTCTGTTGGACATGGGATTTTATTCTATTACCCAGGCTAGCAGGATGTTCACTAAATGTCCTGGTGTATCCTCAGACACGACAACCCTCTTGTATTTGCTACCAAGTGGTAAGATTGCAGATGTGAGCCAAAACTCCAGTATAGAGTCAATTACTTAATCAAATTTAATTTTTATTTGTGAGCCAATGAAGCTTTATTATTAGACACTAAAAGCTAAATTTGATAGAACTTTCATGGATTAACTTTATGTTACCTGAAACCAAAGGTCTCCAAGTGATGTAATATGGCTTCTGCAGATTTATCGTGCTCAGTATCTCTTGCATTTTTATGATGTCACAATAAAAAAACTCAGCTACAACCCAACACAAATAAAGATTTTTCAAAATCCATTCATTCCAAGTTCTAATCATCCTATTTTGTGACTTTGTACAAACAGATATCTACAGTGTAGTCCAATAAAATATCAAAGAACATACAAAACAAATCTCACATATTGAGAAAAAATGAACTAACACCATTTGTCTTGTCTGATCATAATTCCATAAAATTAAAATCAAGAACAGATGAGTATCTAGTGAGTATAAAAGCTTGTGGAGATTAAACGACAGATTTCTGATTGGTGAATTGGACAAATAAGGAAGAAAATAGAGTTTTCTGGGAAATGAAAGAAAATGAAAATGCAATGAAACAAAATATCCAAGATACATTAAAAATGGTTCTAAGAAGGAATGCACAGCTCTAAACATTTCATTAAAAATAAGGGCAGGAATAGAAAGACGGCTCATGTTTAAGATGATCAAATTCTGTTCCAGAGGAACTAAGTACAATTCCCAGCATGCACATGGCAGCTTACCACTGTCTTTCCATCCAGTATCTGACACCCTCACACAGATTTATGTGCAAACAAAACACAAAAGCTCATTAAATAAACATAGATCTTAATAATCAGAAAGGGCATAAGTAAGTGCCTTACTGACTTAACTCAAGAATTGGAAAAAACAAAAACAAAACAAAACCAAATTCAGAAGATTGAAAGAGATACTAAAAACCAAAACAGAAATTAGTGAAATATAAACAAAGAAAACAATACAAATAATCAATGAATCTAAGATGCACAAGACAGACCTTTGGTCCAAATGACAAAAAGAAAGAGAGGACTCACATTAACAAGCAAAAACGAGCTAGGAACCATTAAAACAGATATCAGAGAAATTCAGAAAATTATAAAAGGATAATATGCTTCATTAAATTGAAAATCTAAACAAAATGGATAAATTTCTAGGTTCATCCAAAACACCAAATTAAAGAGACTCATAACAAAGGGATTGAAACCCTAGTAAAAGCCTCTGAATAGCCTCTTCTATAGCCTGGATTCAAAGAGCTCTGACTGTCCTTCTGTCCTCCATAGACACCAAGCATGTGCATGGTACACTGACATATGTGCAGAAAATGCATCAGTAAATATGAAACAGAAATAAATAATAAATAATTTTAAAAGAATAACAGCTTTTATCCAGGCCGGGTGGTGCATGCCTTTAATCTCAGCAGAGGAGGCAGAAGCAGGACGGTCTCTAAGTTGAGGCCAGCCTTATTTACAGAGTAATTTCCAGGACATGCAGGAATACACAGAGAAACCCAGTCTTGCAGGGAAAGAGGAGGTGACAAAGGATTTTAAATACTAATACCTACTTTTACGTTTGGAAAACTCCTTCAAAGGTATATATTTTATATATCAAAATATAAAATTTCAAAGAAATAAACATTACTAATTACTTTGAAGCTTTATATAAGATTATATAAATAGAAAAAAATCATATAAGTTATTTTTAAAACATTGTATTATTCATATAATATCATATTATTTTTACATGCAGAGAAAATTTATTTTCAATTCATAAATCTGAAACAACAAAAGTACTTTTTTGGAAGTAAAAATGTTTAGTAAAGTGGCAGTAGATAGTTCCCCTCTAAGACCCATGACCTCAGTACTCCTAGGATGTTGGGTAAACTCTGTTGGCAGGCTTGACTTCCCTCCTGCTGAGCAGAATGTAAGTCTACTTAGACAACTGTTGGTTATGGCCAAGATATCAGTGCCACCATTGCATATGTAGAGCTTTCTTACCAACCTTGTCTTCATTGTGTATCACAGATTGCTGATGGCTTCCCTCCCTTGGACACTTGCATACATCCTTCAGCACAACTGCATCAAAGGCTCGGGGAACATCTCATGAGAGGAAATGTGCTATAAACAGTGTCTCCTAAAAATGGTAAGGAAACTGCACCCATGGAAGCTCAGCAGTGTGGCTGACTAAGCCAGACATTAACAAGTACAATGCCAATAGGAGTGCTAGCCTAGAAAGAGAATATTTCATGGAGCTCCATACCAATTACTCAACCTTGAAATCACGTACAAGTAACACTGAACATACTGAACAAATTGTATTTACATTTGAAATCATATATATGTATCAATAATAACTAATGAAAAAGGAGGGAGTAAATCTGTCAGAAAGTGGCAGACAGGATATGGAAATAGCTAAATTGAACTCAGTGTGTTTCTGAACCAAAAGAAAAAAAATAGAAGGATATGAAGTTGAGAAAAGTCATTGTGTCATGGACAAACTCTTGGACAGTTGCACTGAAGGAATCAAGGTTTGATAAGGTCAGCATGCGCTGCATTAACTAGTATGAAATGTTCATAGAATTGTTAATGTAGAGAGAGCTGAGCACACAGAGGAGACTCAGGAGTACTGTCCCTCCTGAGCCCACAGGTGAGTCCCCACTTACACTCCACTGACTATACAGGGAGAGAACGCCAGGAGCTCTTGGTTACAGTTATCACATTGGTGCTCAAGAAAAAAAAAAAGTTCCAGCCCTCATCTGTGCCCAGAACCAGAAACAACCCATCATCATCAGGACTCAGAACACCAAGGAGCAATCTCCCTTCTGAGCCCACAGCCCCACAACTCAAAGTAGAGGAAAGCTCCAGTCAGAGACAAGAAGATAAACTAGAATCACAGATAACAAGATGGCAAGAGGTAAGGACAAGGACCTAACTAAGCAGCAGAAAGCAAGGTAACCTGGCAACATCAGAACCCAGTTCTCCCACACAGCCAATAGTGAGTGTCCCAACATATGAGAAAAACAAGATTTAGACTTAAAATCACATCTCATATTCATGATGGAGGGCCTCAAGGAGCGCTTTGCTAACTCCCTAAAAGAAATACAGAAGAACATAGGTAAACAAGTAGAAGCCCTTCAACAGAAAACACAAAAATCACTTAAAGAGCTACAAAAAACAACCAAACAGATAAAGGAATTGAAAATGGAAATAGAACCAATAAAGAAATCACAAAAGGAGAAAACATTGGAGATATAAAACATAGAAAAGCAATAAGGAGTCATACATACAAGCATAACCAAAAGAATACAAGAAATGAGAGAATCTCAGGGGCAGAAGATAACAGAAAACATCCACAAGATTCAGAGCTCAGAATCAATTTGCTTTCTTCTGCATTCAGACTACGAGTTTTACCATCATCATTTGTTTAAAAGGCTCTCCTTTTTCCATTGAATGTTTTTAGCTCCTTTGTCAAAGATCAAGTGTACAAAGCTGTGTGGGTTCTTTCTGAGTCTTCAGTTCTATTGCATTGATCTACCTGCCTGTCTCTGTACCAATACTATGAAGTTTTTAATTATAATTGATCTGTAATACAGCTTGAGGTCAGGGATGGTGATTCCTCTGGAAGTTTTTGTTGTTAAGAATAGATTTTGCTATCCTGAGTTTTTTATTATTCCAAATGAATTTGCAAATTACTCTTTCTAACTCTATGAAAAATTGAGTTGGGAATTTGATGGGGATTGAATTGAATCTGTAGATTGCTTTAGGCAAGATGGCCACTTTTACAATGTTGATCCTTCCAATCCATGTTCATGGGAGATCTTTTCACCTTCTGAGGTCTTCTTCAATTTTCTTCATCAGAGACTTGGCGTTCTTGTCATACATATTCTTCACTTGCTTGGTTAGGGTCACACCAAGGTATTTTATATTCTTTCTGATTATTTTGAAGGATGTTGATTCTGTAATTATGTTCTCGCCCTGTTTATCCTTTGACTAGAGGAAGGCTACCAATTTGTTCAAGTTAATTTTATATCTAGCGTCTTTGCTGAAGTTGTTTATCAGCTATAGAAGTTCTCAGGTGAAATTTCAGGGGTCACTTAAGTATACTATCATATAACCTGCAAATAGTGATATTTTGACTTCTTCCATTCCAATTTGTAGCCCTTTGAAATCTGTTTGCTGTCACTTTGCTCTGGCTAGTACTTCCAGTACTATATTCAATAGGTAGTGAGTGGACAGCTTTATCTAGTCCCTGATTTTAGTGGGATTGCTTCAAGTTTCTCACCATTTAGTTTGATGTTGGCTACTGGTTTGCTGGATATTGTTTTTACTATGTTTAAGTATTAACCTTGAATTGCTCATATATCCAAGACTTTGAACATGAAGGGGTGTTGGATTTTGTCAAATGTTTTCTCAGCATCTAATGAGATGGTCATGTGTTTTTTCTTTGAGTTTATGTAGTGGATTACATTGATGGATTTCTGTATATTGAACTATCTTTTCATATCTGGAATGAAGCTAACCTGATCATTGTGGATGATTGTTTTGATGTGTTCTTGGATTTGCTTTGCAAGAATTTTATTGAGTATTTTGACATCAATGTTCATGAAAAAAATTGGTCTGGAGTTCCTTTTTTGTGGGGTCTTTTTGTGGATTAGGAATGACCATGATTGTGGCTCCAAAAAATGAGTTTGGTAGTGTTCCCTCTGTTTCAATTTTGTGGAATAATTTGGAGAGTATTGGTATAAGGTCTTCAATGAATGTCTGATAGAAATCTGTATTAAACCCATCAGCTGCTGAGTTGTTTTGGGTTTTTGTTTGTTTGTTTTTTGTTGAGAGGATGTTGATGACTACTTCTATTTCTTTAGGGATTATAAGATTGTTTAGATTTTCTGATCCTCATTTAACTTTGGTACCTGGTATCTATCTATAAAATTGTCCATTTCCTCTAGATTTTCCATTTTGGTTGAGTATACACTTTTGTAGGATGATTTGATGAGTTCTTGAATTTCTTCAGTTTCTGTTGTTATGTCTCTTCTTACATTCCTGGTTTTCTTAATTTCAATACTCTCTTCATGCCCTCTTGTTAAGGGTTTATCAATCTTGTTGATTTTCCCAAGAACCAGCTCCTTCTTTTGTTGATCTGTAGTATAGTTCTTTTTGTTTTAATTTGGTTGATTTCAGTTTGAATTTAATTATTACCTGCCAAAAACTCCTCTTGGTATCTGTTTCTTTTTATTCTAGTGCTTACAGGTATGCTGTCAAAATATTAGTGTATGCTTTCTCTAGTTTCTTTTTGGATGAACTCAGAGCTATGAGTTTTCCTCTTAGTAATGCTTTCATTGCATCCTATAATTTTAGGTAAGTTTTGTGTCCAATTTTGTTAAATTTTTAAAAGTCTGATTTCTTTTTTTACTTCTTCCTTGACAAAGTATCATTTAGTAGAGCATTGTTTAGCTTCAATATATATGTGGGACTTTTGTGGGTTTTGTTTGCATTGAAGACCAGCCTTAGTCTATAGCGATCTTATTGGATGCATGCAATAATTTTGATGTTTTTGTATCTGTTGAGGCCTGTTTTATAACCAACTATATGGTCAATTTTGGAGATCTCATGAGGTGCTGAGAAGAACATATGTTTTCTTTTTGTTTTGTTTTAGGATTAAATATTCTACAGATGTCTGTTAAATCCATTTGATTCATGAATTCTGTTAGTTTCAATGTGTCTCTGTTCAATTTCTGCTTCCATGATCTGCCCATTGGTGAGAGGGGGAGTTGAAATCTCCCAGTATTGTTGTGGGTGGTATAATATATGCCTTGAGCTTTCATAGGATTTCTTTGATGTGGGTGCTCTTGTATTTGAAGGATAGATGTTCAGGATTGAGAGTTCATCTTAATAGATTTTTTTCTTTGATGAGTAAAAACTGTCCGTTCTTATCTTCTTTGGTGGCATTTGGTTGAAAATCTATTTTATTCCATATTAGAATGGCTACTGCAGCTTGTTTCTTGGGACCATTTGCTTTGAAAGTTTTTTCCCAACCTTTTACTCTGAGGTAGCCCCTGTCGTTGTTTCTGAGATTAGTTTTCTATATGCAGCAAAATGCTGAGTCCTGTTTATGTATACAGTCTGATAGCCTATGTCTTTTTATTGGGGAATTAAGTACATTAATGTTAAAAGATATTAAGAAATAATGACTGTTGTTTCGTGTTATTTTTGTTGTTAGAGATAGAATTATGTTTGTGTGCCTTTCTTCTTTCAGTTCTGTTCAAGAGGATTATTTTTGTGCTTTACCTAGGGTGAAATTTCCCTCCTTCTGTTGAATTTTTCCATCTATTATCCTTTGTAAGACTGGATTATTTGACTGATGTTGTGTAAATGTTGTCTTGTCCTGGAATATCTTGGTTTCTTTGTCTATAATAACTGAGAAGTTTGCTGGATATAGTAACCTGAGCTGACATTTGGGTTCTCTTAGGGTTTGGATAATATCTGTTGAGAATTGTCTAACATTCATAGTTTCTGTTGAGAAGTATGGTGTCATTCTGATTGCTCTGTGTCATAGTCAGGATTTCTATTCCTGCACAAACATCATGACCAAGAAGCAAGTTGGGGAGGAAAGGGTTTATTCATCTTACATTTCCATATTGCTGTTCATCACCAGAGGAAGTCAGAACTGAAACTCAAGCATGTCAGGAGGCAAGAGCTGATTCAGAGGCCATGAAGGAATGTCACTTACTGGCTTGCTTCCCCTGGCTTGCTCAGCCTGCTTTAGAGAACTCAGGTCTACCAGCCAAGGGATGGCACCACTCACAATGGGCTGGGCCCTTCCCCCTTGATCACGAGTTGAGAAAATGCCTGACAGCTGGATTTCATGGAGGCATATCCCCAACTGAGGCTCCTTTCTCTGTGGTAACTCCAGCTTGTGTCAAGGTGACACAAAACCAGCAGGTACAGTCTGCCTTCGTGTTATTTGTCTTTTTTACCCTTACTCTTTTTAGTGTACTTTCTTTGCTTTAAACATTTGGTGTTTTGACTGTTATGTATCTGGAGAAATTTATTTTCACATCCAATCTGTTTGGAGTTCTGTAGGGTTCTTGTATGTTCTTGGTTATCTCTTTCTTTAGGCTAGAGAAGTTTTCTTCTATAATTTTGTTGAAGATATTTGCTTGGCCTTTCAGTTGGGAGTCTTCACTCTCTTCTACACCTATTGGCCTTAGGTTTGGTCTTCTCACTGTGTCCTGAATTTTCTGGATGTTTTGGGTTAGGATATTTTTAATTTTTACATTTTCTCTGACTGTTCTGCCAATGCTTTCTATGTTATCTTCTGCCCCTGAGATTCTCTCTTCCATTTCTTGTATTCTGTTGGTGATGCTTGTGTCTATGACTCCTGGCCTCTTTTCTAGTTTTTTATCTCAAGGGTTGTCTCTCTTTGTGTTTTCTTTATTGTTTCCATTTCTGTTTTTATATCCTAGATGGTTTTGTTCAATTCCTTCATCTGTTTGCTTGTGTTTTCTTGTGTTTCTCTAACGGCTTGGACTTGTTTATCTGTGTTCTTCCATATTTCTTTAAGAGACTTATTCATGAGCTACTCAAGGCCATCTATCATCAACATGATGGAGAATTTTAAATCTAAATCTTGTTTTTCAGGTGTGTTGGAATATACACTACTTTCGGTAGTGTGAGAGGTGGGTTCTGATGTTACCAGGTTATTTGGTTTCTGTTGCTTAGATTCTTGGGCTTGCCTCTTGCCATTTTATTAGTCTTTAATGTTAGCTGAACTTGTTGTCTCTGACTGGATCTTGTCTCTCCTGTGTGTCTGTAGGTTGTGGGCTCTGAAGGAAGGTTGGTCCTGTGTGTTCAACTCTCCATAGGCAGGCTGTGAGTTGTGATAGTGATGGGACAGCTCTAGCTCTGGGTGCAGATGGAGACCTGAAGGTTAAAGACCCAAGAAGTACTGTGATACCTGCACCCTGAGAGTTCGAGGAATATCTCCCCCCAGATATTCTGTGGAGAGAGTTGTGAGCTCACCTTTGGCCTCAAGAGGGAAAGCGCTCCTCCATCTCCTCTGTGTGCTTAGTTCTCTGCAGGTAGGCAATGAGTCTTCACAAGTTATATATGTTAAAAGTTGATCTTTATTCATCCAAGACAAAAATATGTTATTTTATAAAGAGAACTTTCATTTTAAATTATTGTTATTGCTTTAAATTATGTGTATCTGCATATGTACATAAGTACAGGTGCCTACAGAGACCAGAGCTGTCAACTCCCCTACAGCTGAAATTACAGGTGATTATGAGCCATCTAACATAAATTTCAGGTTTTCTGGAAGACGAATATGTGTTCTTAACCCTTGAGCTGTCTCTCTAGTCTCAAAACTCCATCTATCTATCTATCTATCTATCTATCTATCTATCTAGCCATCTATCTGTCTGTCTGTCTATCTATCTATCTATCTATCTATCTATCTATCTATCTATCTATCTATCAACTGATGTGGAATTCCTTGTCCAAATGTATGCCTATGCACCCTTTGCCTGTGTGGTACACACAGAGACCAAAAGAGTGCATTGGATGCCCTGGAACTGAAGTTATAGATGAGCTCTCTCTGGCTTCTGGGAGTCAAACCCACAATTTAAAAGAACAGCCAGTGCTCGTACCTTCTGAGCAATCTCTCCAGCCCCAACTTTTACATTTTCTGCATGTCCCTGCCTACCATGACTTCCCCAGGTTATACTGTGTCCTACTAGTCTAAGCAACAACAAATCATTCTTTTAAATTGCTTTTGACAGGCATTTTGACACAACATTAAGATGAGTACATAGGCAGCTTCCATACTGTGTGAGAAAAGTGATTAACTTAAAATTGCTTTCTGGCAAGGTCAGTTATCTGTACAATGTAGTGCTTCTTTTCCTCTCTTTGTATCTGCTGCTGTGCATTTAAGTTGCTACACTATGACAGAGCAGAATATGGAGGATAAGAGTCATTTACCCCAGATGACTAGGAAGAAGCACACTACACAGCCTTTGAAGGAACAACAACCAAAGATTCCCATTTCATCTGAGTTCCAGGGCACTGGATTGTAACATCCAGTTCTGTGGAGCAGTACATTGACACAACATCAGTGCTATTGTGTGCACAGTTGTTCCAATGCCCCTCTGTGTTGCCACTTACAAACTTATCTCTATCTACCTCCCTCCAAATGGATGGTTTTATAAGCTAAAATGATGAGAAAGAGTTGGTAACTGTGCCTTTCTAAGTATCCTCAATAGATATTTACTGGATTCAGTAGAAATGGACATCCAGACTCAAGAGCAATAATCTTTTCTACTTGATGAGGAAACTAAGTGGTGTGAAACTACTTGAGGTCCAGTTCTGGTTTTCTAACTTCTTGACTTTATCCATGTAAGAAATATGGGCATGTAGGGAATAGAGAGGCATCTCAGTGATTAAGAACACCAGAACTGACCCAGTTTTGATTCCCACATCCATAGTATGATGAGAATTCCATGGTAGCTCATGTAACTTGTCTGTAACTCTAATCCCACGGCATCTGACACCCTCACACATACATACATGCAGGCAAGCCACCAATGCACATAAAACAAATGCTTCTTTTAAAAACAGAAATGTGGGCATTCACATATGAGAGTTGTTGAACCTCTAGAGACATAAAGGAAGACCATGGAAATGTGTTTGTCACATAGACTGAAATGTTTTATCAATGTCTGCTTAAGCTTTAAAAAAAAAGGGCATTTGGTTTCTGTCTTGACAACCTGAAAGAAAATGCTGGTTTTTTCCATAATTATCTCTGTTTACACATGGGGATATCTGTTGACAACAATTTATTAATCCCCAATGAAACTCTACCACTAGCAGTTCAACTAGCCAGTTGATATCCATTGCTGGCCCAACTATGTTTACCTTTCATAATAAGCCTGAGACTAAGGGACCAGGACAGGAAACAGAGTCCCAAGGCAAAATGTTAGAGATACAAACCAAGTGGATTTTTTGGATTGCCTCTTAAGTATTTGGACACCAGCCAACATATATCAATAATTGTAAATGTGTACATGCATGAGTGTACATAATATTCTAATGACTCCCATTGAAACTGCACGATCAAGGTTACAATCAGAAAACTACTTTTGCTATCCAACCCAGTAAGATTCCCTATGCAAAGTTTACATTAAGCCTGAGGCTGAGATATTTGAATATCAGACAGAACAATGGTAGAAGAGCAGTAAAGATGTGATTCCTTGAGGTTGCTGTCAAGGCAAATAAGCAAGGACACTAAGATATTCAATCATAAAAAGAGCTTTATATCAAGAAGCATATCTTCCAGGGATTAGTGTCAACAGTTGCTGCACAGTGAACCTAGCATCATATCATATTATCTGAAGTTTTAAGATAAAGAAAATAGGTAAAGATGTTCAGCTGCTAGCTAGGGTTTTGTGTATATTGAATCAATATGTTGTCATTGGTTGTGTTTAACTAACTTAACTTTAAATGTTTTTCAGGAATATTAACTATTTCAGACCAAAGACAATCTTCTCACCAACAAGAAAGAAGGTAGGTGTCACAAACTGGAAGGGGAATATTGTATGTTTAAAAGAATTTAAAGGGTAGCCTGAGTCTGAGACAAGTTATCAGGCAACTGTTGGGAGCTTTTCAATTGCTTGGTGTGTGGCTGCCATATGTTAAGATTAATAAAAAAGGGATTTCTGATAAATGTATCTCTTCAAATTGTTTCAAATGTCCCTTAGATAAAAATATAAAGATACATATTTTGAATTAGACAAAAGGGGAACAATGTGTCTCCATTCTGTGTATCTTGCCCCACTCATACATCCATTCTTTCATGAAATGCACACCCAGTAGGTAGTATTCCTAGATCAATCACTCATTGAGTTGACAATACCTAAGAATCATAGAATTAAATAGTTAAACATTTATTGATGAAGTAATGAGGCAAGGAATGGCATTGCTACTAAAAGCCTCCTACCAAAACTCCTCACACACCTCCACTAGTCCACTGCACTGCATTTTTCTGGCATCTCTGTGTGGCTGTGCCATTTCACTACCTTTTGGTATGAATTCCCTGTCTCTGTTCTTCATCCAGACAGTGACAAATTTTTGTCTCCACTGTTAAACCTTAAAGTTTCCTATAACAGCCCTAAATAGAGCTCTCCTGTGATTTCAGGACACTAGGATATAATTGGTTGATTTCCACAACTGTAGTTGCACTAAATATTTGTATGGTCATCAGACTGAACACTGATCCAGAATAAAACCATTGCTTTTGTGCAATGTAGCTAGTGTAAGTCCAGTTCCAAGTGGACCACGGCAAATATGTAAGAAAATACTAAAGGATTCATTGTCATGAATACAATCAGATAGAATTTGAAGAAATCTGGCTCTCTGTTTTGAACATCAGTTTTTGCTCTACAGCCTTGGGCTGCAGAAGAGGTGTGAGAGGGTGGTATGGTTTATGATGTATTCAAGTTTATCTGGAATTGTCATAACTTTTCAAACAGGAAGCATTTTTATGGTATTCATACACTAAAATTTAGATGCAGAAGTAACTCTGACTCACTGAATGATGAAAGAGTGCTTGTTGCAATAAATAGAATGGCTTTGAAGATAAATAAAACTTCATTTAAAGCTCAATTCTCAACAAACAATTGCCATGATATTGTGGTACTTCCACTTTCATCTCTTTTCCATCTGCTGTGACTAAGCAAAACCTGCTTATTCACAAGAATTCATAAAAGAACCATTCACCTGGCACCTTATTGCTTGAGGTAAAAAGACTCTTGAAGCCATTATGAGTCTCCACAAAACTAAAACTGGAACTAATAATGATGCAGACTTGAGAGGAAAACAAGAACAGGGGACAGGAGAGTAGATTTATAGTTGATACTACGTTTTGACAGAGACTAACATAGTGAACCTGTATTCTACCAGAAAGCCTCATCCTCTTCCAGTCCTATGGCATCTCACATTAGTCTCTCTCTCTCTCTCTCTCTCTCTCTCTCTCTCTCTCTCTCTCTCTCTCTCTCTCTCTCTCACACACACACACACACACACACACACACACACCCAGTGAGAGAGAGAGAGAGAGAGAGAGAGAGAGAGAGAGAGAGAGAGAGAGAGAGAGAGAGAAGAGAGAGAAGTTAGTAGAAGAGAAATAGAGGGAGGGGTAAGAGAGAGGAAGACAGAAGGTAGAGAGAGAGAAAACGTGGAGAGCATAGAGAATGAAAGAGAAAGAGAGAGAGGGAGGACAGAGAGAGTCAAAGAGAGAAAGCGAGAGACAGAGCAAGATGAGAGAAAAAGTTTCCTTCTCTCCCCTGCTTGATCAAACTGATAGTGTTGATAGCTCACAGTTCAGAGGCCCATCATTCATTTGGCTGATAACGGAATAAGGAGGTGGTGAAACTACTGGACCAATTGCTGTCTCACCACTGTGGGCTCAACACTGCCTCTCTCACTAAGCACCTGAACTCTGCTCTTAGTGGAAAAACATAACAGCTTTCATGAAAATCCCAAAATCTACATGTACTCATATGCGTGAATCTCCCTGGACGACTAATATAAAGAATAACAAATTAGAGACAGTTGACATAAAAATGACCTTCCAATTTATGTTCTTTGGAAAGTCAGAATGTTTGACCCTCAAGTAGCATTTCTGAAAGAAAGAATTTAAAAGATTTTATTCGAGCAAAACAAACAGAAGTATTGTTTACTGAGACCATTGGAAGTTTGGTGCCAACAGCATCAAAGTAAAAATCATGGTAAATGTTTAGTTTGTTAATTTAGTTTACCTAAGTATCACTAGTTGAGGTATTTTCTTTTCCAATGCTGCTCTATAGGGGGAAAATTATTGAATGATTTTCAATGAGCCAATTTGATTTGATTATCTAATTAAATGCAATATTGATTAAGTGAACAACTTGATCAATTTTAGGTACTATAGCCATTATGAGGAGCTTCTGAATTGTACCCTAGGAGTTTAGAAAGACAAGAGAAACAGTCTGAGGCTTAAAATAAAAATAAAGCAATAAAGCAAAGAAAGAGGGAGATTTACTAAAGATGGAAAACTATACAAGGGTTAAAGAACTCATTTTCCTTGGCCTGACCCAAAATCGAGAAGTGAGCATGGTGCTGTTCCTTTTCCTTCTCCTGGTTTATGTGACAACTCTGCTGGGGAACCTTCTCATCATGGTCACAGTCACCTATGAGTCTCGCCTTCACACCCCCATGTATTTTTTGCTCAGGAATTTGTCTATTGCTGACATCTGCTTTTCCTCCATCACTGCCCCCAAGGTTCTGGTGGACCTTCTCTCAGACAGAAAGACCATCACTTTCAATGGCTGTCTCACTCAGATGTTCTTCTTTCACCTTATTGGGGGAGTAGATGCGTGTTCTCTGTCTGTGATGGCTCTAGATCGTTATGTGGCCATCTCTAAGCCCCTGCACTATGTGACCATCATGAGCAGAGGCCGATGCATTGGGTTAATAGCAGCCTCCTGGGTGGGAGGCTTTGCCCACTCCATAGTGCAGATTTCTCTCTTGCTGACACTTCCATTCTGTGGACCCAATGTTCTTGACACTTTCTACTGTGATGTCCCCCAGGTCATCAAACTTGCCTGCACAGACATCTTTATGTTTGAGCTGCTGATGATTTCCAATAATGGAATGCTCACCACACTGTGGTTTTTCTTGCTCCTGATATCCTACATGGTCATATTATTATTGCTGAAGTCTCAGTCAGGAGAGGGAAGGAAGAAAGCCATCTCTACCTGCACCTCCCACATCACTGTGGTCACCCTGCATTTTGTGCCCTGCATCTATGTCTATGCCAGACCCTTCACTGCCCTCCCAACAGATAAAGTCATCTCTGTCACCTTCACAGTTATCTCTCCTCTTCTCAACCCCTTAATCTATACTCTGAGGAATCAGGAGATGAAGTCAGCCATGAGGAGACTCAGGAAAAGACTTGGACCTTCTCATATGATAAAGAAATAACTTCTGCCTGTTGGCACCTTAATTGTTTCAAACATTAAAAAAATAAATAAACTGTTTGCTATGCTTTCTCCTTGTTTTCTCTATTTTGATATATTAAAAGAGCAAAATGTTGTCAAATCAATAGTTCTACTTGATAACATTTGTTTTGTTCCTTTGGTTTTACTTTTACATGGGATTTTATTCTATTACCCAGGCTAGATGGACATTCACTAATTGTCCTGGGGTATCCTCAGATACAACCACCCTCTTTTATTTGGTACCAAGTGCTAAGATTACAGATGTGAGCCAAAACTCCAGTTGAGCTTCAATTGCTTAATCTGATTTTTTTCGTGTGTGTGTGAGCCAATGAGGCTTTATTTATAGACATTAAAAACTAAATTTCATAGAACTTTCATGTATTAAATTTATATTTTGAACAGTTTTTTCTTTTTACTGAAGTGAAAAGATCTCCAAGTGATTTAATCAGGGCTTTTGCAGTTTTAACCTGCTGAGTATCACTTGCATCTTTATGATGTCACAATAAAAAACTTAGTTACAACCCAACACAAATAAGGATTTCTCAAAATCTATTTATTCCAAGTTCTAATCATCCTATTTAGTGACTTTGTACAAACAGATATCTACAGTGTAGTCCAATAAAATATCAAAGAACATACAAAACAAATCTCACATATTGAGAAAAATTGAACTAACACCATGTGTTTTGTCTGATCATAATACCATAAAATTTAAAATCAACAGAAGATGAATATCTAGTAAGTATAAAAGCTTGTGGAGATTAAACAACACATTGATGAATGATGAATTGGGTAAAAATGGAAGAAAATAAAGTTTTATTGGAAATAAAAGAAAATAAAAATGCAATGCCACAAAACCTCTGAGACACATTAATCGCAGCCTAGGAGGGAATGTGCAACTCTAAACATTTTACTTAAAAATAAGAATAGGGATAGAGTGATGGCTCATGTTTAAGATTACTGAAAGCTCTTCCAGAGGATCCAAGTTCGGTTACCAGCACCTATATGGCAGTTTACAACTGTCTGAAAGTCCAATACCTAACACCCTCATGCAGACATATGTACAAGCAAAACACCAATGCACAGAAAATAAAAATAGATTTTAAGAATCAGAAAGGGAATAAATAAATGACTTACTGGTGCAACTCAAGAATTTGGAAAAACAAAAACAAAACAAACTAAAATCCAGAAGATTGGAAGAGATAATAAAAGCCAAAACAGAAATTATTGAAATAGAAACAAAGAAAGGGTCACCATGGTGAAGTGCAGGAGGCTGTGGGTGCCATAGTGGAAAGTGTGGAGAGAGAGAACACCCAGAAGATGCAGGGCCTCAATGTCTGGTGCAATGCCAACTGCTGTGAAGACAACAAACCATCTATCCAGCAGGTACACCAGTGTATTGAGTGCTGCTATATGCCTCTGGCTCAAGTCCAGGCCCTGGTCACCAGCGAGCTGGAAAGGTTCTAGGACCGAATGGTCCAGTGCACCATGCATTGCAACACCAAAGCCAAAGAGTCAATGGATGCAGAAAGTAAGGAGCTTCCGATGAAGAAACGGGTAGACAGCTGTGTGATCAAGTGTGTGGGTAAACACGTGCACCTCATCTTAAGAGTGAGCAAGGAGATGGAGTCTCTGTCATCCATCAGAAAATAAGTTTGTTTGCCAGTGACCTTTGGGGCTGAGGGCAGACTATTTAAAAGGATGAATGAAAGTTTAATATGTTAAGCCATGTTTAAGAATGAGGAAATCTTAGGGCACAGCAAGTTGCAGGCAAATGCTGCTCACCGCTGGACCCTGGTTCCTTTACATCTGGATCTTAGAAGGTGAAGTGTAAAGAAGCCATGGGAAAATTTGAATTGCAGATAGCTCAGAGAAGTCTAGATCCTAAATATTTATGTGCACATGTTTGTTCTGTAGTAGAGATCAACCTTGTAATAAGGGCTGTGATTCTTACTACAAACATCCAGGCTGGTGGCTCTCTTGAAACCTGCTGGTAAAATCTGAGGAGAGGTGGGTCTCCTCAGAGAAGCTTGGCAAATCTTTTTTACCATAAGTACCACCACACCACCTTTTATATGCTGTGAAATAAATCTCAGAAAGCTAGTAACTTAGAGAAAAGATTTCTTTTCCAAATCTTTTTTCTACTTAGTTTTGTCTTACATGCAAGGGCACAGTGAGTTTAACATACAAGAGGGAGAGTGGTTTGAATAACTTTTAAAAGTTTCTAGTATTTTCTGGCCATCAAGATGGGAATGGCCCATATCTTCAAATTCTGTTATTTTAGGAGCCCCTGAAGAAGCCAGACAGTGTCAAGCTGTACATGGGAAACAACTTTCTTTTCTGATTTGTGCAGCAAAGTGATGCATCCCCATGAAAAGCAAGGGTTTTGGTTGACACTCACATGCCAGTCACTGAGAATAAAAAGTAAAATAGAAGTTGGTGAGAAGTGTTGGACTTGTGTTCACTAAATGAAAGTCTAAACCCCGTATTAATCAGCTCTTAATTTAAAGAGCCTTGTAGCAACAAGAAGACCCAGAAGTAAGCAACTTGAGAGAAGAAAAGCTAGGAACCCTATAGAGGCACACACCTTCTTACCAAATGGATTTTTGCCTGGGGTTTTGCAGTGCAGTGTTGCTGGTCCAAAATGGCACCTTATCTTTTAGATAAGTACTATGACTTCAATACTCCACTTTTATCGATGGACAGATCATGAAGGCAGAAACTGAACAGAGACATAACTAGCAAAGGTTATGAACAAACTGGAATTAACAGATATCTACAGAATATTTTATCCAAAAACAAAAGAATATACTTTCTTCTCAGCACCTCATGGTACTTTCTCCAAAACTGACCATATACTCAGTCACAAAACAGGCCTCAACAGATACAAGAAAATCAAAATACTCTCATGCATCCTATCAGATCACCATGGAGTAAGGTTTGTCTTTAATAACATCAAAAACAGCAAAAAGCTCACATACACATGAAAGCTGAACAATGCTCTGCTCAGTGATAACATGGTCAAGAAAGAAATTAAAAAAAAAATCAAGGATTTCTTAGAATTTAATGAAAATGACACCATTACATACCCAAACTTATGGGATGCAATTAAAGCAGTACTAAGAGGAAAACTCATAGCTCTGAGTGCCTCCAAAAAGAACCTGGAGAGAGCATACACTAGCAACTTGACAGCACAGCTGAAAGCCCTAGAACAAAAAGAAGCAGATACATAAAAGAGGAGTAGAAGGAAGGAAATAATCAAACTCAGAGCACAAATCAACCAAATAGAGACAAAAAAGAACTATACAAAGAATCAACAAAACCAGGAGCTGGTTTTTGTTTTGTTTTTTTTGTTCTGTTTTGTTTATTTGTTTGTTTGTTTGTTTGTTTTTTAAAAATTCAACAAGGTCGATAAACCCTTAGCCGGACTAACTAAAGCGCACGAGAGATTATCCAAATTAACAAAATCAGAAATGAAATGGGATACATAACAACAGAAACTAAAGAAATTTGAGAAATATTAGATTCTACTACAAAACCTACACTCAACAAAACAGGAAAATCTGGAGAAAATGTATAAATTTCTAGACAGATACCAAATACCAAAATTAAATGAGGATCAGATAAACCATTTAAACAGTTCCATAACACCTAAAAATAATAGAAACAGTCATCGAAAGCCTCCCAACCGAAAGAAGCTTAGGACCAGATAGGTTTAGTGGAGAATTCTATCAGACTTTTATAGAAGACCTAATACCTATACTTTTCAAACTATTCCACGAAATAGAAACAGAAGGAACACTATCCAACTTGTTCTTCAAAGCCACAATTACACTTATACCTAAATCACACAAAGACACTACAAAGAAAGAAAACTTCAGACCAATTTCTCTCATACACATTGATGAAAAAATACTTAATAAAATTCTTGCAAACCAAATATAAGAACACATCAAAACAATCATGCACCATGACCAAGTAGGCTTCATCCATGGGATGCAGGAATGGTTCAACATAGGGAAATCCATCAATGTAATCCACCATATAAATAAAGTCAAAGAAAAAACCACATGATTCATTCACTAGATGCTGAGAAAGCATATGACAAAATTCAACACCCCTTCATGATATAAAGTCTTGGAAAAATCAGGTGTTCAAGGCCCATACATTAACACTGTAAAATCAATATACAGCAAACTAGTACCAGACATCAAATTAAATGGAAAAAAACAAACTTGAAGCAATTCAATTAAAATTAGGGATAGACAAGGTTGCCCACTCTCCCCCTACCTATTCAATATAGTACTGGAAGTCCTGGCCAGAGCAATTAGACAACAAAAAGAAATCAAAAGGTTTCACATTGGAAAGGAAGAAGTCAAAATATCACTATTTGCAGATGATATAATAGTATACTTAAGTGACCCCAAAACTTTCACCAGGCAACTTTTACAACTGATAAACAACTTCAGCAAAGTGGCTGGTAATAAAATTAATCAAACAAATCAACCACCTTTCTCTACTCAATGAATAAACAGGCTGAGAAATTATGGAATCAACACCCTTCACAATATTCACAAAGAGTATAAAATGCCTTTGGGTGACCCAAACCAAGCAAGAGAAATATCTGTATGACAAGAACTTCAAGACTCTGAAGAAATAAAATGAAGATCTCAGAAGATGGAAAGATCTCCCATGCTCATGGATTAGAAGGATCAACACTGTAAAAATGGCCATCTTTCTAAAAGCAATCTACAGATTCAATGCAATCCCCATCAAAATTCCAACTCAATTCTTCATAGAGTTGGAAAAAGCAATTTGCAAATTCATCTGGAATAACAAAAAAACCTAGAATATCGAAATCCATACTCAAGAATAAAAACAATGAATGGAAGGGTGGGGGAAGAATTATAAATGTATATTTTATGAAACATACAGAGCAATGCTTTGCAAAGTGTAAATGGACAACAATACAACTAACTAGAATCAAGAAAATAATTTTCCCTTAACTCTGAGTAACAGCCATGAGAGAAAGTTGGCTATCATTAGAGAAATGCTGTGTTTATCCTACTTCTGTTTGTTAGGAAGAAATCTGAAAATGAATATACTGATTTGTGATTGTTACTGTTTGTTCATGTTCTGTTTTGGAAGTGGAGTCATGAGGTTTTATTTTCCGTTATTGTTGTTGTTGTTGTTTGTGTTTTTTTTCTTTTTTATTTTTTTCTTTTATTTTTACTTATTTATTTTTTGAATTTGAGACAGGGTCTCTCTATGTAGCACTGGCTATCTTTGAACTCACTATGTAGACCAGGCTAGACTTGAACTCAGATCTGGCTGGTTCTACTTTCTAAGTGCTGATAGTGAAAGTGAGTGCCACTGATTTTTTTTAAAGGGTTAGTAGTGTGAAGAGATATTTATAAATACATTTGATCCCTTTATGTCTCCTTAACAATGGTACATGGGAGACCAAGCAGAGGTATGTGTTCACTATCTGGATTGTGGTATTGATTTCACAAGTGTGTGAAAATATAAACCCTCATCAACTCCATACTATAAAAAATGTACTTTTTTTGTTTTATGGCAATAGGACCTCAAAGTGAGAGACTTGAATATTGATGCTCTACTCGTGAGAATTTGCATATAATAAGAATAGAATAAACAATATTTTTTACTTCATGTAAACTATATATTCAAGTCAGGTAGAGGATTTATCTTAGGATAAAAAGAGAAAGATACTTTGGAAATAGTCTTGATATTGGAATAGCTTTCTTTTTCTTGTTATAATGAGTTTTTTTTTCAACTTTTTGAGACAAGGTGTCATATGAGTCAAGCTGGCCTCACACCAACTAGGTAGTCCAGCATGATGACCTTAAACCTCTGATCCTCCTGCCTCCCAAGTGCTGAGATTACAGATATGCACCACCACACCTAGTCTCCATAACACAACACACAGCTTATGGAATGTTAGCATTGAACCCAGGTCCTTACACAAGCTAGATAGGGGTCTACCAAAACAGCTACATCTCAGGCCCTGTTATATTTACTTACTTTTTAGACATAGAACAAAGTTGTGTTCATAGAAGAAGCTTGAGTGCTAAAGTTTAGCTCAACCATAGATCACTTTCCCAGCATGTGTGAAATTCTCAGTTTTACCCCCAATGCTGGTGTAAACACAATAATAAACTATAAAATCAGTCTCTATATGGTCCATTATAAACCTTGTCCATTCTTGCTATCTGAACACTGTCTGTGAGTCAAACCATGTCAGCCATCTTTTCTAACAACCACGCATCTCCCTACACACTCAAGGATAAGAAAGCATGCACAGAATGTCCATGTGGTGGCTTGAATGAGAATGAGCCCCGTAGGCTCACATGCTTGAATGCTTGGTCCCCAGCTGGTGAAACTGTTGGAGGAGGATTAGGAGAAGTGACCTTGTTGGAGGGTGTGTTTCACTAGTGCTGGGCTTTAAGTTAGTTTCAAAAGCCCCTGCCATTCCCAGTTAGCTGTCTCTGCCTCATGCTTGTGGATCAAAATGTGATCCACTGCTCAAATACCGTGCCTGTCTGGCTGCTGCCTCCCCACCATGATGGTCATGGGCTCTAACTTTCCAAAACTGTAACCCAAAAATAAAACTCTTCTGTGAGTAACCATAGCCATGGTGTCCTATCCCAGCAATAGAAGAGCAGGTTAAGACAGTTCTCATGGCTGTGCCTTGTTCCCTCCGTGTATTCTTTCCACACAAGCCCCAACCCACTTAGGGTGACCACGTTCCTGCCAAGATTCACCATTCTTTTGCTACACTTTCAAGGATATTGGCTTACTACTAAGCTACTTTCTATCTCTTCTCTCCTCTGTGTTTACATCTGAAATAGTCCACAATCTCTTTATTTTAGTAGATTCTTGGGTCTTCAACCTAGGAGTCAGTGACCTCAGGTCAAGGTTATCTGACTCCCTGACTTATACCTGGCACCTAGAAGTATGTTATAAATACTAGTCAATGCCATTTTGCTCTTTTGTGAAAAGTGGGTTCTACATTTTCTACTTGCTATTGCTGCCATGATTTCTTCACCTTGGATTCTATCCTCAAACTATGTGACAAAATAAATACATTCTCCTTTAAATTGCTTTGGGGGAGGTGATGTATCAATAGGACAAGTTAAGTTGAAAGCTTCTACACTTTGTGAAATTATTAACTAACTTTTAGACCTTTTGTAAAAAAAAAAAAAAAAAATGAGTGTCTCTACCCTGCATTTTTCAATTCACTTTTTTATATGTTATTCTTTTTTCATTTAATATAGTCTATGATTAATATCCTATTTTCATTTCTGTTGCTGTGATAATGTATACTGAAAAACTTAGAAAAAATGGGCAAGCTTCAGCTTAAAATTTTGGGTTACAGTCCATAATTTTGAGACAGTCAAACATTGATCTCAAACAGCTTGTCATGTAACTTTCAGAGCCAAAAGCAGAGAAAAATGAATACATGCCTGCTCAGTTGCTTGCTTATCTGTACTCAGCCCAATTTTCACACCCTTATATAGGTCAAGACTCCCAGCCTAGGGCATGGTACCACCCACAGTGACCTCAGTCTTCCCACATTAAGTAACTTAATAAGACAGTTTTCCAAAGACATAACTACAAGCCAACTTAATGTAGACAACCCTTGATTGAGACCATTTTTCCAAGTGATTTAGATTGTGTCAAACTGACAATTAAAACTAAGTATAGCACTATTTGTCAAACCTGAAACACAGTTTGAACAACCTTCAACTGCTAGTCCTCAAGGTCTTAAAGTTTTTTTCATAAGTCAAAATAGAATCCAACTTTAAAAGCCCTCTTAACTGTGGGCTCAGGGCTGGAGAGATGGTTCAGCGGTTAGGAGTACTGACTGCTCTTCCAGAGGTTCTGAGTTCAATTCCCAGCAACCACATGATGGTTCACAACTATCTATAATACATGAATGCCCTCTTCTGGTGTGTCTGAGGACAGATATAAGGTTTAAGAGCCAAAACTACTCTCTGCTTGCTAAGGAAATGATTTCTGAGAGTGCTTAGGGTTTAATTCTCTTTTCTTATTTCTTGACAGCCTCATTTATGAAATGTTTAACATACATACACACATATGTATATACACATACACACATGTATATGCATATACAGACATAGTCAGATATACAGTATTTTATGTATTTGAACACATGAAATAAGACCATGGAAAGTTTTTAGGCATAATATCTGGCATGTTTCCCAAGAGCTTATTAAGCTAAGATAAGGGAATTTGATATCTCAATTGGATATAGACCAAAACTTTTTTTCCATATAAGTCTCTATGTGTTTACATGTAGATATATACTTTAGCAACAATTTAATAATTCCCACTGAAACTCCATCACCTCCAGGGAAAAGAACAAGTTGATTTTCACTTTCATGGCCAACAGTAATCTTCTGTCTAGCTCCATAATAGGTCTGGGACTAAGGGACCAGGACACTACATAGGAGCCCAGTATAAAAATTAGAAGATACAAATCAAATAGATTTCTTTTATTGCCTCTAAAGAATTCTGAACACCAGACAAAATACATCAATGCGCATACATGAGTGTTTGATAACACTTTAATGAATCCCATTGAAACAGCATCATCTGAACTACAAACAGTCTGCTACTGCTACTTTCCTGTTCAATAATATACCCTTTGCCACTCTTATATACAGGACTGTAGTTGAGGGATTTGAATATATGACAGGAACACCATGGAAGAGCCTTAAAGACGTTCTCTGTTTCCCTTTCTCTCGTGAAAATAGAGAAAGATACTAAGACATTCAACACCGAAGATCTTTACATTCAAAAGCACATTTTCCAGTAATTAACCTTACCAATTGTTGTACACTGTACCTAATAACAAATAAGTTTTCAATAAAAATTTAAGAGCAAAGGAAATTCATAAATACATGAAATTGATAGCTGTGTGTAGGGGTGTACATGTTAAAATTGAGATGCCAAAAAATCAAACAACCCTATTAAAAAATGGGGTACAGAGCTAAACAAAACGTTCTCAATTGAGGAATATCAAATGGCTGACAACATCTAAGAATGTGCTCAACATCATTAGCCATCAGGGAAATGCAAATCAAAACAACCCTGAGATTTCAGCTCACACCAGTCAGATTGGCCAAGATCAAAAAATCAGATGACAGCAGATGCTGGAGATGATGTGGAGAAAGAGGAATACTACTCCACTATTGGTGGGGTTGTAAACTGGTACAACCACTCTGGAAATCAGTCTGTCCATTCCTCAGAAAATTAGACATAGTACTACCTGAAGACCTAGTTATTCCACTTCTGGGCATTTACCCCAGAGATGCTCCAAAATACAACAAAGATACATGCACCACAATGTTCATAGCAGCTCTATTTATAATAGCCAGAAGCTGGAAAGAACACAAATGTCCTTCAGTAAGTGAATGAATACAAAAATTGTGGTACATTTACACAATGGAGTACTACTCAGCTATCAGAAAAAAAACCTTATGAAATTCCTAAGAAAATGGTTGCATCTAGAGAACATCATCCTGAGCAAGATAACTGAGTCACAAAAGAACAGACATAATATGCAGTCACTGATAATTGGATACTAACCCCAGAAAGCTCTGAACACCCCAGAAACAACTCACAGACTGTGTGAAGTTCAAGAAAAGAAAAAAACCATTATGTTTACTCCTTACACACCAAGAAAACCTTTACTAATTCTAGGTTACATCCTATTTTACATGTACTTTATGCTCATTGTAACTAGTAAGATCTTAATGCACACTATCAAACCTTATTTTAAAAAAGCCAAGCAATAACAAAAATGTATTCATATACTTTTATGCAAAAATGTTTAAAATTTGTACATTTATCTTTGTTTTTTAAAATAAAGTTCTTCAATAAAAAAATGAGATGCCATTGTTGTAGTTTTCTTTCTTTTTTCTTTTTTTTAAACTTTATTTTAAAAAAACAAAGAAAAAAGAAAAAATTTTAAACATTTTTGCATAAATGTATACAAATACATTTTTGTCTGTGCTTGGCTTTTTTTTTTTTTTTTAAGGTTTGATACTCTGCATTAAGGTCTTACTAGTTACAATGAGCAAAAAGTACATGTAAAACAGGATGTAACCCGGAATTAGTCAACGTTTTTTTGGTGTGTAAAATTGAACATAATGGTTTTTTGTTGTTGTTTTATTTTCTTTTCTTTTTTGCTTGAACTTCACACAGTCTGTGAGTTGTTTCTGGGGCAGTGAGATCATCTGGGGTAGCATCCCACTATCAGTGACTGCATACTATGTCTGTCCTTTTGTGACTGGGTTATCTCACTCAGTATGATATTCTCTAGATGCAACCATTTTCTTAAGAATTTCATAAGGTTATTTTTCTGATAGCTGAGTAGTATTCCATTGTGTATATGTACCACAATTTTTGTATCCATTCATCTACTGAAGGAAATCTGGGTTCTTTCCAGCTTCTGGCTATTATAAATAGAGCTGCTATGAACATTGTGGTGCATGTATCTTTGTTGTACATTGGAGTGTCTCTGGGGTATATGCCCAGAAGTGAAATAGCTGGATCTTCAGGTAGTACTATGCCCATTTTTCTGAGGAATCGCCAGACTGGTTTCCAGAGTGGTTGTATCAGTTTACAACCACACCAACAGTGGAGAAGTGTTCCTCTTTCTCCACAACCTCGCCAGCATCTGCTGTCATATGAGTTTTGGATCTTGGCCAATCTGACTGGTGTGAGTTGAAATCTCAGGGTTGTTTTGATTTGCATTTCCCTGATGGTTAAGGATGTCGAGCACTTCCTTAGATGTTTCTCAGCCATTCCGTATTCCTCATTGAGAACATTTTGTATAGCTCTGTACACCATTTTTTAATAGGGTTGTTTGATTCTCTGGAGTCTAGCTTTTTGAGTTCTTTGTATCCCTTGAATATTAGGCCTCTATCTGATGTGGTGTTGGTAAAGATCTTTTCCCATTCTGTTGGCTGCCATTTTGTTTTCTTGACAATGTCCTTAGCCTTACAGAAACTTTGCAATCTCATTAAGTCCCATTTGTTAATCTTTGACCTTGGAGCTTGAGCCATTGGTGTTTTGATCAGAACATTTTCTCCTGTGCCTATGTGTTCTAAGGTTTTCCTTACTTTCTCATCTAATAGTTTCAGAGTATCTGATTTGATGTGGAGATCTTTGATCCACTTACACTTGAGCTTTGTACAAGGAGATAAGAAAGGGTCTATTTTCATTCTTCTGCATGCTGAGTGCCAGTATGACCAGCACCATTTGTTGAATAGGCTGTCCTTTTTCCATTGAATGTTTACAATTCCTTTGTCAGAAATCAGGTGACCATATATGTGAGTGCTCATTTCTGGATCTTCTATTCTATTTTATTGATCCACCTGCCTATTTCTGTACCAGTACCATGCAGTTTTCAGCACAATTGCCTTGTAATATAGCTTGAGGTCAGGGATAGTGATTCCCGCAGATGTTTTCTTGTTGTTGATGATGGATTTCTATATTCTAGGTCTTTTGTTATTCCATATGAAATTGCGCATTGATCTTTCCAACTCAATGAAGAACTGTGTTGGAATTTTGATGGGGATTGCATTGAATCTGTAGATTGCTTTTGGTCGGATGGCCATTTTTAAAATGTTGATCCTTCCAATTCATGAGCATGAGAGATCTTTCCATTTTCTGAGATCTTCCTCGATTTCCTTCTTTAGAGGTTTGAAGTTTTTGTCATACAGGTCCTTCACTTGCTTAGTTAGAGTCACACCAAGGTATTCCACAGTTTTTGTGACTATTGTGAAGGGTATCTTTTCCCTAATTTTTTGTTGTGTTTTAATAATGTGACTTTCAATATATTCTCGATATTGTAACTACTTCTGACAAAAGATGAGCTTCTCACTGACAAACAACACAAAGGAGAGTGTTGAGTACCAGAGCGGATGGGAGTACTAAGATAAAGTACCACAATGCACTGGGTATACGATGAGTGTTCGTGCGTGGACCCCTGGCTGCTGCTACAACACACCTGCCCATTGTGCAAGTTCAACATCCTGGGGACCAACTACTCAGATGACTAACTGCCCCAGTGGAGATTCTGCACTTCAAGATGGACCCTTCCCAGCCTACACTACAAGAGAGTGGGATGGACAGACCAGCTAGCCCTGTGGGCAAAGGAAAGGTCCCGCCATGCCCATGATGGGTAGGAGGGTCTCAGAGCTCCAGGCTGAAGACACAGAGTCAGAACCTAACCGGCAAAGAGATATCATTAGAGCCCTTCTCTGCAAACCTGGGTATTTGTGTCTGTCCTCGTAGGCAGCTTTCATGACGCTGGAGAAAAATATATGGCCATTACTCCTGTTTGCAGCACTCAGTATTGGACTTTGTGCTATTTATTGGGGGATATATTGAGAAGAAAGATGTGTGGCCATGTGGCCCATTTCCATGACCCTATCTTTCAGGCCATGGACTGATCAAATCAAAGGTATGATGCTAAAGTGACCCTGCTCCACTCCCTGCTGCCTGTCCAGCTGGATTCCTCCAGTCTAGCTGGAATCAGAGGACTTAGAAACCATCTAATGTTGTATTTCTTGGTTGGCCTAAATGATACTGACCATGATACTTGAAGCCACAGAATATATGTGGTGCATCTGCCAAGGATATCATTAAACACACACACACACACACACACACACACACACACACACACAAGCAAATGTTTGGGTAGGAAAGTTTTGATAGAAAAATAAGCGTGGAATATATTTTAACACAAGGAAAAAAGATGAGTCTGTATTTGTTGAAAGCCTTTGAGTTGTGCAGCACTGTGGCTGCCACATGTTAAAATCAATATAAAGAGAGTTTCTTCCAAGTGAGATTTCTTTCAAATATTCTTGTCATGCAAGACGAGAAACTGCATCGATTGAATCTGTCCAGCAGCTAGAAAAAAATGTCTTCCTTCTGTTTCTATCTCTTCCTTCTTATGGTACCTCCCTTACATAAAAATGCAGATCTGTGCTGTCCTAAATGATAAATAAAATTAAAAATGATATGTACCTGATTGGTGGAGTAAGAATCAAATAAACCGACTTTCTATAATGTATTGCACATGAAAAGCACTCCAAAAAGTCTGTAGCTAGGAAGGGGTTTTTTGTTCATTTGTTTTTGTTTTGTTTTGTTTTTTGTATTATGAACAAGGAGCTAAGACTACTATATAAAAAGGAAAGTAGCTTCACTTATTGTCTGAAGTGGTAATGCTTTTTGTCTTCTATGTCCCCCACCAAACACTAGCTCATCTTCCCTCCCAGCATGTCTCGCTTTTCTTCTCAGGAAGCTTGCATATGCCATTTTGGTAGAGTTTAGGACAGAGGCACAAGTTAAGCAAGCTACAAAGTCCTGCCAGAAAAACGTAGGAACATAAGAATAAAAGACAGAGCCTTGCCTTCTCAGTCAGAGCAAGCAACAGGGGTCTGCAAGCAGCTGTTAATGGGGATCTTCAGAGAAAAGAGTGAGAAAACAGAGTGTCAGGCCAAGCATGCTTGGGATATTGAGAAGGAAATGGCAAAGTTATGATTTGTGTCTTAGAGTTCAAAAGGAATGCATACTTAGCAGCAACTTTCTGCAGAGAAATTGTATTTCACGTTTTGTCATGCATTATATCTTGAAATATGTACAAATCATTCTCTCCTATTAAACTGTAAATACACTAGCAATATCATCAAATTTATAGTTATGCATTTTAATTTTAACATGTATAAATTATACTCATCAATGGAATTCAGAGTGGCATCACATAAGCTTGCATCATGCCCTAGCTTCAACCTCCTTTTATCTACCCTTCACACACACACACACACACACACACACACACACACACACACACCCTTCTCAACCTTTATTAATAACTATTCTACTGGAGGCTGAGCAACTGGTGGGTGGAAGACCTGGACTGCCGGGGAGCAGAGAGATCTCTGCGGAGTGCACACGGAAAGTGCACCCCCTGCCTTGCCCTGCCCTGCCTTGCCCGATCCAGCGACTGGGAACAAAAAATTAGAACTTCTCTTTCCACCCGGAGGTGACTTAAGGACGCAAAGCGGAGCCCGGCCCATCTGCTACCCAGAACGGCAGCTCGTAAAGGCTGAACAACTGGTGACTGGGCTACCGGGGAGCAGAGAGATCTCTGCGGACTGCACACAGAAAGTGCACCCCCTGCCTTGCCCTGCCCTGCTGTGCCTGATCCAGCAACCAGAAACAGAACGTTGGAACTTCTGTTCCCACCCGACGACTCTGAGGCATAGAACAGGGCTCGGCCCATCTGCCACCTGGACCAGTGGAGATCCAGGGACACAGACCAGATACAAAGGAAAGGCAAGAACATATCACTGACAACAAAATGGCAAGAGGAAAGAGAAAGGGTATATCCCAAGAAAACCAAGACAATCTAGCAACACCAGAACCCAGCTCTCCCATAACAGCAAACATCGGAATTCCAAACACTCCAGAAAAAGAAGACACAGACCTGAAATCATACCTCAAGATGGTGATAGAGATACTTAAACAAGAAAGGGAGGAAAAGCAAAAAGATTCAAAAGCTTTTAAAGAAGAAACAAGAAAAACACTCAAAGAACTCAAAGAACTAGAGGGAAACAGAACCAAAGAAATAAAGGAATGGAAGATGGAAATTAAAACAGAAATTGACACAATAAAGAAAACACTAAAAGAGATAATTCTAGAGTTAGAACACCAAAAAAAAAAAATCAGGAGTCACAGAAGCAAGCATTTCCAATAAATTACAAGAGATCGAAAAGAGAATCTCGGGGGCAGAAGACAACATTGCAAACATAGACAAAACAGCCAGAGAAGATGCAAAAAACAAAAAGCTCCTAACCCAAAATGTCCAGGAAATCCAGGACACAATGAGAAGACCGAACCTAAGGATAATAGGAATAGAAGAGGGAGAAGAGTATCAACTAAGGGGCACAGTAAATATCTTCAACAAAATCGTAGAAGAAAACTTCCCTACCCTCAAGAATGAGATGACCACGAGCATAAAAGAAGCCTTCAGAACTCCAAATAGGTTGGACCAGAAAAGAAATACCTCCCGACACATAATAGTAAAAACATCAAGTGACCAAAGCAAAGAAAGAATACTAAAAGCAGTAAGGGAAAAAGGTCAGGTAACATATAAAGGCAGGCCAATCAGACTCACACCCGATTTCTCAACAGAGACTATGAAAACTAGAAGAGCCTGGACAAACATCATGCACTCCTTAAGAGAGCAAAAGTGCCAGCACAAGCTGCTATACTCAGCAAAACTATCAATCACCATTGATGGAGAGACAAAAATATTTCAAGACAAATCAAAATTCACACAATATCTGACCACAAACCCAGCATTACAACGAATTATGGGTGGAAAACCCAATACAATGAGGGAAAATACAGCCTAGTAAAAACAAGAAAACTCCTAAACAAGAAAACTAAAAGAAGAAAAAAACACAGACACAACTCAACCCAAAAAAGCAATAATGGCAGGAAACAGAAACAACTATTCCTTGATATCTATTAACATAAATGGTCTCAACTCCCCAATAAAGAGACATAGACTATCAGACTGGATACATGAACAAAATGCAGCCTTTTGCTGCATACAGGAAACTCATCTCAGAGACAGAGACAGACACTATCTCAGAGTAAAAGGGTGGGAAAAAAAACTTCCAAGCAAACAGCTCCAAGAAGCAAGCTAGAGTGGCTATCCTAATATCGAATAGAGTAAATTTCCAACAAAAAGTTATCAAAAAAGATAAGGAAGGACACTTTTTACTCATTACCGGAGAAATCTGTCAGGAGGAACTCTCAATCCTTAACATATATGCTCCAAATACAAAAGAAACCACATTCATAAAATAAACCCTAATAAAGCTCAAAAAATACATCTCACCCCACACAATAATAGTGAGAGACTTTAATACCCCACTCTCACCAATGGACAGATCATGGAAAGAGAAACTGAAGAAGGACACTGCAAAACTAGCAGAGACTTTGAACCAACTAGAATTATCGATATATAAGGAACATACTATCCCAGAGTAAAAGAATACACCTTCTTCTCACAACCCCATGGCACCTTCTCGAAAATTGACCACATAATTGGACACAGAACGAGCCTCCATCGATATAAGAAGATTGAAATACTCCCATGCATCCTCTCAGCTCACCGTGGTCTACTACTGGTCTTTAACAACAACAAAGACAATAAAAAACCCACATACACATGGAAACTAAACAACGCTGTGTGAAATAATAGCAGGGTCAAAGAAGAAATAAAGAAAGAAATTAAGGATTTTCTAGTATTCAACGAAAACGAAAACACAACATACCCAAACCTATGGCATGCAATGAAAGCAGTATTGAGAGGAAAACTCATTGCCCTAAGTGCTTCCAAAAAGAAACTGAAGAGAGCTTACATCAGCAACCTGACAGCACAGCTAAAAGCCCTTAAACAAAAGGAAGCAAATATACCCAAAAAGAGTAGACGGCAAAAAATAATCAAAATTAGGGCAGAAATAGACCAAATAGAAACAAAAAGAACCATTGAAAAAATCAACAAAACCAAGAGTTGGTTCTTTGAGAAAATCAACAAGATTGATAAACCCCTAGCCAGACTAACTAGAGGGCAAAGAGAGAGTATACAAATTAACAAAATCAGAAAGGAAAGTGGCGACATAACAACTGAAACTGAGGAAATTCAAGAAATCATCACATCCTACTACAAAAACTTATACTCCACAAAATTGGAAAATCTGGAGGAAATGGACCAATTCCTAGACAGATACAAGATCCCAAAGTTAAACCAGGACCAAGTAAACCATCTAACTAACCCTATAACACCTAAAGAAATAGAAGAAGTCATCAAAAGCCTCCCAACCAAAAAAAGCCCAGCTCCAGACGGATTCAGTGCAGAATTTTATCAGACATTTATTGGGGATATAACACCAATACTCTCCAAACTATTCCAAAAGATAGAATCAGATGGAATATTACCCAACTCATTTTTTGACGCTACAATAACCCTCGTACCTAAACCACACAAAGACCCTACAAGGAAAGAGAACTTCAGACCAATCTCACTTATGAACATTGATGCAAAAATACTCAACAAAATCCTTGCAAACCGAATCCAAGAACACATCAAAACGATCATTCATCATGACCAAGTAGGCTTCATCCCTGGGATGCAGAGATGGTTTAATATAAGGAAATCCATCAACTTAATCCACCATATAAACAAACTCAAAGAACAAAATCACATTGTCATCTCACTGGATGCTGAGAAAGCATTTGACAAAATCCAACACCCCTTCATGTTAAAAGTCCTGGAAAGAACAGGAATTCAAGGCCCATACTTAAACATAATAAAAGCAATATACAGAAAACCAACAGCCAACATCAAATTTAATGGCAGGAAACTTGAAGCAATCCCACTAAAATCAGGGACTCGACAAGGCTGCCCACTCTCCCCCTACCTATTTAACATAGTACTGGAAGTCCTGGCTGGAGCAATTAGACAGCAAAAGGAGATCAAGGGGAAACAAATTGGAAAGGAAGAGATAAAAACATCACTCTTTGCCGATGACATGATAGTGTACTTGAGTGACCCCAAAAATTCCACCAGAGAACTCCTACAGCTGATAAACAAGTTCAGCAAAGTGGCTGGATACAAAATTAACTCAAACAAATCAGTAGCCTTCCTATACTCAAAGGACAAACATGTGGAGAAAGAAATTAGGGAGAAGGTACCCTTCACAATCGTCACAAAAACTATGAAATACCTTGGTGTGACTCTAACTAAGCAAGTGAAGGACCTGTATGAAAAGAACTTCAAACCTCTAAAGAAAGAAATTGAGGCGGATATCAGAAAATGGAAAGTTCTCCCATGCTCATGGATTGGAAAAATCAACATCTTAAAAATGGCCATCCTACCAAAAGCAATCTACAGATTCAATGCAATCCCCATCAAAATTCCAACCCAGTTCTTCATGAAATTGGAAAGATCAATGTGCAATTTCATATGGAATAACAAAAGACCTAGAATAGCGAAATCCATCCTCAACAACAAGAAAACATCTGCGGGAATCACTATTCCTGACCTCAAGCTATATTACAAGGCAATTGTGCTGAAAACTGCATGGTACTGGTACAGAAATAGGCATGTGGATCAATGGAATAGAATAGAAGATCCAGAAATGAGCCCTCATGTCTATGGTCACATGATTTTGACAAAGGAGCAGTAAACATTCAATGGAAAAAGGACAGCCTATTCAACAAATGGTGCTGGTCCCACTGGCACTCAGCATGCAAAAGAATGAAAATAGACCCTTTTTTATCTCCTTGTACAAAGCTCAAGTGTAAGTGGATCAAAGATCTCCATATTAAACCAGATACACTGAAACTATTAGATGAGAAAGTAGGGAAAACCTTAGAACACATAGGCACAGGAGAAAATTTCCTGAACAAAACACCAATGGCTCAAGCTCTAAGGTCAAAGATTAACAAATGGGACTTAATGAAATTGCAAAGTTTCTGTAAGGCTAAGGACATCGTCAAGGAAACAAAACGGCAACCAACAGAATGGGAAAAAATCTTTACCAACACAACATCAGATAGAGACCTAATATCCAAGGTGTACAAGAAACTCAAAAAGCTAGACACCAGAGAATCAAATAACCCTATTAAAAAATGGGGTACAGAGCTAAACAAAACGTTTTCAGTTGAGGAACTCGGAATGGCCGAGAAACATCTGAGGAAGTGCTTGACATCCTTAGCCATCAGGGAAATGCAAATCAAAACAACCCTGAGATTCCACCTCACACCAGTCAGATTGGCCAAGATCCAAAACTCTGATGACAGCAGATGCTGGCGAGGCTGCGGAGAAAGAGGAACACTTCTCCACTGTTGGTGGGGTTGCAAGCTAATACAACCACTCTGGAAATCTGTCTGGCGATTCCTCAGAAAATTGGATATAGTACTAACTGAAGACCCAGCTATTCCACTTCTGGGCATATACCCCAGAGACACTTTAATACACAACAAAGATATATGCACCACAATGTTCATAGCAGCTCTATTTATAATAGCCAGAAGCTGGAAGGAACCCAGATGTCCTTCAGAAGATGAATGGATACAAAAATTGTGGTACATATACACAATGGAATACTACTCTGCCACCAGAAACAATGACTTAACCAAATTCTTAAGAAAATGGCTGCATCTAGAGAATATCATCCTGAGTGAGATAACCCAGTCACAAAAGGACAGACATAATATGCAGTCACTGATAGTGGGATGCTAACCCCAGAGGCTTGCATCCCCCAGAAACTCACAGACTGTATGAAGTCCAAGAAATAAAGAAAACAAAACAAAACAAAAAAAATATTTACAAAACCAGAAAATTTTAACTATTTCCATGTTACATTTTGTTTTATATGTACTTTAGCTCATTGTAACTATTAAGTTTTCAAGGCATACAATCAAACCTTGAAAAAAAATCAAGTACTGACTAAAAAAATATATTCATATAGTTTTATGTAAAAACTATGTTAAAATCTGAAAAAAAGTACTGACAAAAAATGTATAATTTTAAGTAAAAAATGTTTAAAATCTGTACATTTATCTTTGTTTTGTAAAATAAAGTTGTTTAAAAATATAAAATAAAAAATAAGTTACATACTTTAAGAGGTCAGATTCAGGGCAGTTACAAATCAAATCAAGATCCAACAGCATAAAGAATCACTGCTTACTGTCTGGAACCCACGCAGGACCCACTGAGCTTCAAAGGTCCCAGGCAGCAGCATTAATCCAGCTCTGTCATCCACAGCACATGCAGCCTTTCTCGGTGGCTCAGATGGGCTCCACTTCATAGCTGCTGCCATCCTGCTCATCTCACGGTCCAGGCATCTCCAAAATGCTGGCACATCTCCTGCAACTGTGCTGCCCCTTCACCAATACCCTCTTCTAGGGTTTTTTCTTCAAGGACTCTAACCCTGACACACAGTGTGAAGCTTTAACTTCTCTCCATGATCGCTATGATCCTAGGTATTGTGAGGCTGCACCAAGCTCCCACTATGACTGAGTGTCAGGTCTGCCAGCAGCAGAGACCAACACTAAGTCCAATATGGCCCTACTCCCCTGGGTGACCATCCAGCAACCAACTGGCAAGTTGACTACATTGTAGCATTGTCACTATGGAAAAGGCAATATTTTGTCCTTGCTGAAATACAATGTATTCTGGTTTTCATTTTGACTTCCTGCATATAACACTTCTGCCAAAACTTAACCCAATGGATTATTTATTTGATTCATCATCATGGTATTCTTCATAGCATTACGTCTGACCGAGGAGCTCCCTGCACAGCCAGAGAAGTGAGGTCCGTCTCATATAATCCACTGCTTCTTAGCATGTCTGTCACCATCCTCAACAGCTGTTAAAACAGTGGGATGGCCTTGTAAAGACACACATATAGGGCCAGGGTTCTCCTGAAGGTGGTATATGTTTTACTTCACCATCCAAAATATAGTATAGTTTTTCTCAAAGTCAGGATTCATAGGACTAAGAATCAAAGGAGAAACCTGTGATGATTCATCTTGGTTATCAGCTGATTACATCTGAAATCAAATAAAACACAAGCAGCTGAACATGCCTGTGAGGAATTTTCTTGATCATTGTAAGTGGGAAGATCTACCTAAATCTTATGCCCCACATAAAAGGACACATAAGGAGTAGGTTTTTGCTTTTTGCCTGCTTGACTTCATTGAGCTTTATCTCATCTCTTTTAGACCCATTCCTTCATTGGCATTAAAATCTATTCTTCCGGATGCTAACACAGACTAAAGACCAGCCACTCTCTAGGAATCCTAGACTCCAGTGCCAGGTTGGAACTGCTGTGACATCTAGCCTCGAAAACTTAGTGACTACCAGGATTTGTGGCCTTTCATTAGGACTCACCCACTGTTGAATTACTTGAACCACCACCTATAAGCCAGTCTTTCTTTTTTCCCCTCCAGGGACTAAACATGAGTCTTTATTTGCCTCAGCCACTTAACGGGGATGAAGCAAGAGTAGGTGGTACTGATACCAGGCCAGCTGTGTTAAAGGTTTGCAGGATTTGGAGAACTCGAACAAGTGGTGGCCTGTCACCTCTGTTTAACTCCCATCTGGTTGAAGGTCTTGCCATTGTATAAGCCCACCATACTGAGTCCCATCTCGGGGAGGATGATCATGTCTCTCAGGTGGATCTTCATCACCTTCTTGATCTTTTTCAAAAGCTTCACTTTGTTTGTTTGTTTGTTTGTTTGTTTGTTTGGGGGGACCGGGATGCTCACATGGGCAATTTATTAAGAAACAAAACAAGAACAAGAACAAGAGACCAAAACATCAAACATAAGTCCACCCCGTAGAGGGAAGGTCCCTGGGTCCGGGCTGCCCTCCATTGTAGCTAAGTGTCCTGCTGGTACATGAAGGGGTTAGGGATGGCTTCCATGCCATCCTGCAGGCAGATGAGCACCACCGAGGTGCCACAGCACACTACAAGCCCCAGCTGCTGAGTGTCCTCCGTCAGCTTGTACTGGTCATTAGGGTCTCGCATGTACTCAATGGTTCCATCCAGCACCAGGTTGAGCAGTGGATCAAACCCTTTCAGGATACCACTGGCTTCCCGGCCACCCTGGAACTTCACTCTAATGATGGTCTTATCAATGTACTTAGACAGGTCCAAGATGCTTGCTTTCTTCTTTTTCTCTTTGTCTGCCATCTTGTCGCCGCGCCTCGCTGTATGTCATGTATGTCTTATGTCATGAAAACCCATAAGAGAGCATTGAATCTCCTGAAGCTAACTTTACAGGTGTTTATGAGCTGCTCATGTGGGTGAGAAACAAACTCAAGTCCTCTGCAAGAGCGGCATACGCCACTAACCACTGAACCACCTCTTTAGCCCTCGCCACTGTGAATACACAATATCTCTCACTTATTGAGATCCCATCACTGTTTGCTCCAATCAAAGAAGGAAAGAAGAGAAACCATGACCATAGCATTTGGAGCAGTAGACCACTGTCCATTTCTTGTCTCCATCTTTGAACAAGAATCACAAAATTCCATCACGGCTCTCAGAACACTCTCTGCCATGTGCTACTAAACACATGGGTCAGAGTTGAAGGCCAAGTTATCAAGGGAATGAATTGTTCTTGCTGCCCATGGAAAACATTTTACAATCTCACATGAGACCTAAGAGTCCAGGAAGCTTAGATCAATCATTGGTCAACAAAACAATATCTCGGGACCACTAAATGTAATAATAAAGTTTTTAAGACAGAGTTAATAAGACTAGTGATTGTCTGGGACTAATAAAAATTAGAAATCTAGCCAGGGACACCGCCGCGGCCACCAGCGCAGCTGTGCCAGAGCCGCCTGACTTCCCCCCTTCGCTGGCCACTGCATCCTCGGATTTGTTCCAACAGACTGTTTAAATCATGGTGGATTACTATGACGTACTGGGCGTACAGAGACATACCTCACCTGAGGACATTAAAAAGGCATATCGAAAACAGGCACTTAAATGGCACCTAGACAAAAATCCTGAAAATAAAGAAGAAGCAGAACAGACATTCAAACAAGTAGCTGAGGCATATGAAGTGTTATCGGATGCTAAAAAGCGGGACATCTACGACAAATTGGCAAAGAAGGATTAAACAGTGGTGGAGGAGGAGGTGGAAGTCATTTTGACAGTCCATATAAAATTGGCTTCAAATTCCAGAACCAAGATGATGTCTTCAAGGAATATTTTGGTGGAGGGGACCCATTTTCATTTGACTTCTTTGAAGACCCATTTGATGACCTTTTTGGAAACAAAAGGGGTCCCTGAGGAAGGAGAAGTCGAGGTGCCAGCTCCTTTTCTCTACCTGCAGAGGATTTCCTTCTTTTAGAAGTGAATTTCTGCTTTTGATGCAGGCTTCACTCCATTTGGGTCACTAGGTCACGAGGGTCTCACTTCATTCTCTTCAGCATCATTTCGCAGCAATGGGATGGGCAACTTCAAATCAATTCAATTTCAACTAATATAGTTGATGGCAAAAAAAACCACTACAAAGAGAATTGTGGAGAACGGTCAAGAAAGAATAGAAGTTGAAGAAGACGGACAGGTAAAGTCCTTGATGATAAATGGTAAGGAGTACCTGCTACCCTTGGATAACAAATAATTCAATGCACGCATTTACCAGAAATGTTAAACCATAACAAGCACCATTTGATGAATAATGGGAACTTTTTTACTTGAAGATTTCAAACGAACTCGATTTTTTATATAATTGTACCTAATCTAAAGTATTTATAAAACAGCTCATCAGAGCTATCAGATTTTTGAGTTTGTTGCTGGGACCACAAAATAAGACTTTTTTTTTTTTGTCTTTAAATTTTTAAATTGTTGTAATCTGTGTATGCACTTTGCTTTAAACAAAACGTGATCTGAGGTGAGCCCTGTGACTCTGAGTAGTGCTAGGACAAGACTGACTTTAACACCAGCATGGATCTGCTTCCCACTGTGTTGAATTGTGAGTAAGTACTGTTGGCCTGCTGTGACGTTAACATCGCCAGAATCTTCTACAGAAATATTTCAATTTTATTTTCAGTATTTAGTGAAGAAAGCTGTTACTGCATCAATGGTAACACGTTTCTGGTTTAGTGTAAATTAAGGATGTTTCCTAGTTGTGCATGGATGCTGGCAACCTCCTCAGTTTGGCTATTGTTTAAATATGTGATGTTAAGCTTAAGTTTTAAAAATGCTGGTAATTTGGTTTTTGTCATTTGCTTAAAAAAAAAAGAAAAGAAATGCGGAAAAAAAACAAATCTAGCCAGGTGGTGGTGATGCACACCTTTAATCCCAGCGCTTGGGAGGCAAAGGCAGCAGATCTCTGTGAGTTCTAGGCAAGCCTGGTCTGCACAGTGAACCCTGTCTTGGAATAAGAATTAAGCCTCCATTCACCCCACAGGTTTGCTGCTCTCTGTGTAGTCGTGGTATGTCACAACTGAGTGGCCGTTTAAGTTATTTTCTTTGCGTTAGAAATTTCTGCTCCTGTTCTTGGTAAGTCATCCTGACTGTTAAAAAAAAAAAAAAAAGTTTTTGTCTTTTTCTGATACCCTTTCAGAACCAGCCCTGTATAAGGTTCTGCTGTATCAAATCCCTGGGCCAGCTTTGGTTCCAACAGCTATCTGCATTAAATCCTGGTATTTCACCATCAGACAGAACATTGTTTCCTCAGACCTATTCTGCTCTTGGGTTTCTATGGCTAGAATAAGCCCAGTCCAGCTTTGCTGTGAGCAGTGTCTATGTGAGAAGGACTCACAGAGTGTATGCATCCCCACTTCCTAACAAACATGTCCACAGGAATGTAATGGACTAACTTCAGGGAACAGCTGGGGTGTTACAGGTGGGTGAGAGAATGGGTTGGTCTTGTGCTGGTTCCTAACTTGTCTGGAACACTGTGGCTTTTTTTAAACAGAAAGGCTCATCTTGGACTGTTTTCTGCTGTTTTTACTTTAAACTTGGAATGAAAATTTATTTCCATCCTGCTGGGTGCTTTAAAAATGGTGGTTATAACAATGACTTTGGAGTTAAATACATTTGCATCTTTAATTCAGTCTTTTCCTGTACTATTGTTGTAAGGATGAAGAAATGCACTTGCTTTTCTTCTTCATCTTCCTGTTTAGGGAATAAGTAAAAGCTCCTTCTTCACACAGACAGTTTACTACAACTATTCTCATACACTTCAGCCTTTGTCATGAAGAGAGTCCCAAGGACAACGTCTGTCTGCAACGGCCTTATCTCAGCAACATGCTAATCAATCAGATGAAGGAGGAACCTAGCAGAAGCTTGAAGCAAGTCTCAGTTTGCTCCTATCTTCAGTCAGAAAGTAAAACTGGGCCAGCAACATTAAGCCCTAGGAAGCTACACCTTCCTGCCCTAGGGCTCTCTTATGAGTATTCCCAGCCCCTGACATGCTTCCTCCTCCTTGACTGATTCAAGGTTCACAGTCAGTGAGAACTCCCATCATGCATTGAGTTGAGGACAGAATAGGAATGAAGTTTAAAAAAAAAAAAAAAAAACAATGCTCCAATGTCTTCTACAGAGGTTTCTGCACTGTTCCTCCCCCCTGTGTAAACTTGAAATTCTCCCTTTAATGAAAATAAATCATCTTCCAGAGAATCTCCAATATGTTTTTATCCAGAGCCTTCCTGAACCATGTAGAAAGCAGCTAATAATAATTATAACTAATGAGGGACAAGTTCACCTGAAGACAGTCCTTTCATTTCAAGCTGTTAAGGAACCCAGAATGTTTGACCCTAAAAATAGTGTAACTGACCAAGAGAACTGAAAAGATTTTACAAAAACAAAATGAATGGAGAGAGTATTCAGGTAATGCATTGGAAGTCTGACACTAAAGCATTCAATTAAACCTTTGTAATTTTGTGGGGGCAGGAGAGCACAAAACAGTGGTATAGCAGTACACATCATGGCAGAGGCCAGAACAGGATGCCTCGTGTCTTCCTCTCTTGCTCCTGCCTCATCACCTGGAGAAAGATGTCTCTCAGCGAACAGGAAACTCTGCTTGGCCATCCGAATTCACCTGTCTCTATCCCCAACACCAGGGTTATAGGCACTCATACACATATCTGGCTTTGTATTCAGGTGCTGTGAATTAAACTTGGGTTCTCATGCTTGAACAGAAAGTGGTCCTACCCACTGAGGAAGCAGAAGATTCCAGTTATAGTCCATAATAGCAAGGAAGTCCATTGATATGAGAAGACCCAGAAGTTAGTCATGAGGAGACTTAAGAAAAGATTTGAACTTTTCTGATGAAACGGACAGGTAAACAGCTCCTGTCTGTCACCACCTTTGAAAATGTTTGTACCTCAAATACACACAATCTACTGGTTTTTGACTAGTTGTCTCTGCTTTTACTAAGATACACTTAACTTTCAAAAAAATCTCACCAGTTTTCTATTTAAAAGAAAAGAAAATAAAATTATTATCCTGGGAGATGGATTTACTTTGCAACACAGTCTTGGAGAAAATAGAAGAAACTGAAGCAAAAGACACTCAGACATTCTAGCATTGTGACCCAAGAAAACAGCTAAGACTCATATTAGGAACACAACACACAGAGGTTCTAGAACTTTATAATGTCTTCCATGAAATTATCAGATCATCTATGAAGCAACCACATCCAAATTAAGTTTCTTCTACAAATCACTATCAATTGAAGACTTTTTCATCTAAAGCCCACCATAATGGCTAGCTTTAGTGTTCAACTTAACACAAGCTAGACTCACCTGGAAGAGAGCCTCAATGATACATTGCTCACATTGTGTTGCCCTATGGAAAATTGGTCTCAGTTAAGCTAATTGATATAAGACCCAGCCCAATGTGAGTGACACCATTCAAGGTGAAGCAGTAAAGCTGAACACAAGCAAGCAAGTGAGCAGGCATGCATTCATTTTCTCTTTTACATTCCAGCCATTGGAACTGCCCTGCTATGATGAACTGTAACTGGACCTATAAGCTCCTTTCTCTCTAAGTGGCTTCTTACCCCTGTGTGATACAGCAGCAGGAATCAAACTGGAATGCCCACACTCAAGAGCTTGAGAACATTTGCCTTGGAGTTAGCACAGTTTGTGTCAGGACTGTGACCCCACAATTGTGACACCAAGCAGAAGTTCTTACCTGATCATTTTATGAACCGCGGGACAGGAGACCTTCACTTTGGCATAGCCCCTCAACAGCTAAGGACACACTGATAAATATACACACATACACATAAATTAAAAATAAATTTAGTATGTTTAAACATTAAATAATATGAACAATTATTCAGGAAATGTAAACATTCACAATTCAAAAATCAATAGAATAAATAATTTTTAAAAGTAAACAGGTATGAGGATGCTTGCTTAAAATACCAGCACTAGGGAGGTAAAGATAAAAAAAAAAATCAAAAGTTCAGTATTGTAAGGCAGGGGTGACATGTCTTTAATCCCAGACCTTGAGAAGCAGAGGCAAACAAATCTCTGAATTTGAGGCTAGCCGGGTCTATAGAGAGTTCCAGGTCAGTCAGGGATACATGGAAAGACCCTGTCTCAACTCCTCCCCCCAAAAGATTAGAAGTTCAATATGAGCCTCAGCTATGTAAGTAGTTCAAAGCCAACTTGGGCTACATGTGACATGTCTTTAAAAATAAAAATAAACAATTTATTTTATTGTATTTTTAAATTGCATGGCTTACTACAAACAGTAGAAATCTATGGAGAACTTCAGGCTCTTTATATGGATTAAGAAATATGAGGACAGGTAAATAGTTATATTCAATGTATCAACCTTAGCTTTATTTATTTCATTATGATATTATTACTTAGTATGCTATAAATCTTTTTATTTTTCTGAAGGTAGATACTAGGTCTTAAAATTTCTGAGCCTAGAAAATTTTATGTAAGGTACAAATCTTAGTCCACAATTCAGTCAAGTGAAGACTCTAACATGAGGATGGGAACCTAAAAGAAATATTACAGAGGCCACTGAGCCAGCTTAGAGGGAACAAAAAGAGGAGATGTGCTAGTTGAGGTCAGAAAGATAATGGGAGAGTGTGGCCAAGTGTTTACAACCTATAGTATATATATATATGTGTGTGTGTGTGTGTGTGTGTGTGTGTGTGTGTGTATGTATGTGTATGTATGTATGTATGTATATATATATATACATATATATATATATATATATATATATATATATATATATATATACTGAAAAGTCCATGACATTCACATTGAATAAAGTATTTGAAAAGCTTCAAAGAACAAAATAATGGTACATATTTTGAAAGAATCAAAGACTCTACCAATATGAATAGACAGAAGAGACCAACTAAGAGGTTTCTTTCATCGCCCCATGAAATAAATAATGAAGATATAATCTAAGGTAGTAATGGTAGACAAGATGAGCTATTTGAAAATCTCTAAAGGTCAAGTTAGTTGTATTTGTTGATGGACCCAGTATATATTCCTACTGTCTGTGTACCTTGTGAACCTAATTAGCCAGGCATCAGCCCTCTGAGAGCTTCTGCATTTTCCCCTACATGGTTCCTTCAGATCTGACACTTCCTTCCAGTACTCCACATTACCCATCAGGAATCCCCTGAGTAGACAAAATTGCCTTAGGTCACTAGAAATGGATCTGGGCATTACAATCATTTCCTGGAAAGTATTCATACACGGGGGGGAGGGGTGAGATAAAATTATAAAACTTGAATTTTGTATTTACTAAAAAGTGGTATGCCTCAAAGTTACAATTACATAGTGATATTGCTTTTTTGTGGTTTGGTATGGATATGTTACTATTAATTCTTATTTTAATTTCTGAATTTCTAAACAAGCATAATGCAAGTAAGAGGAAGGATCACAGGAAACCAGAAGAGTGAAGAGAATTCAAACATTTCCAGGCAGATAAGTCATACTTTACTCAATAAAAGCAAAGGCCAACACACAGGGGAGTAGACAGGAAACCTCCAAAAGACACATTCCAGGACACATAAGCCCTGAGGAGGCAGGTAAAACAGGACCACAAGCACATAGGCTCTTGCAAGGACACAATGGATAAACTGGCCTCTGACTTCAAGACCAGCTTTATATAAAATTACACAAAGGTGGCATTCTGCCAGAACCCCTTATAGACATCAGTGCGAACTTTTACAGTTTGCCAGACATCTGGTGTCAGCCATTAGTGCATACTCCTAGTTCCCAGTTATAAATATTGATATCAGCACCATGTTGTCTGAACACAACCAGCCTATTTATTGTCTATCTGCTCTTTACATCACTGGGGAGGTGGGGAGGAGGAAGGAAGAGATTTTTCTTGAAAAATGACTAACAGTAGTACTAAAGCAGACATATATATATAAACGAGTCGTGTCTTGTTAAAATTGGAGAAAATTCTAAAAAACGAAATCTGACATGTATCAAATGAACCCAATAGCCTCTTCAAAGTGCTCCCAGTGGCCAAAGTAGAAGCGACCCAAGCAACAGAGTATATATAACATCAGATTATTGCTCACAGCAGAAGATAGATATCTATGAGTCCATGCAGATGTAAATATTTGAGTATGGAACTGAATTCAGGGTGCTCATGTGCAGAATTTTAACTAATTTGCACAGGTTCTCCACCTTCGGGGATATGTGGTCTGACCCCAATTCTACAGGTGAGAGTTAGAGATAATGTCCTCCTGATAGATACAGAATGACAGCACAGGGGAAAAAACTGAGCAAGACTAATAAACATTGCCTGGGTTTGAGGTTTAAAGATAATAGCATCATTGATATACTATGGTCACAACCTTTGGTATGGTTGGATAAGAATGACACTATATTCCTCCCCCACCCCCAAAGCTCATTATTTCTGTCTAACTATGAGAAAATAATCATGACACTAACTCATTTAGAGATATTCAATAAAATCCCCATTCGGCAATCTTTGATGCTGTCTAGCTAAAGAAGTCTAAGAAACTGTCTGAACTTCAATGAGCTTAAAAGACATGGCCACTGTAGTTTCTCAGAAAATTGGACATAGTACTACCTGAGGACCCAGCTATACTACTCCTTGGCATATATCCAAAAGAAGCTCCCACATGTCACAAGGACAATTGTTCCACCATGTTCATAGCAGCCTTATTTATAATATCCAGAAGCTGGAAAGAACCCAGATGTCCTTCAACAGAGGAATAGATACAGAAATTGTGGTACATTTACACAATGGAGTGCTACTCAGCCTTTAAAAACAATGACTTCATGAAATTCCTAGGCAAATGGATGGAACTTGAAGTTTTCATCTTGAGTGACTTAACCCAGTCACAAAAGAACAGTCATGGTATGTACTCACTAATAAGCAGATACTAGCCCAAAAAGCTCAGAATACTCAAGAAGCAATTCACAGAACTTATGAAGCTCAAAAAGAAGGAAAACCAAAAGGTGGATGCCCCAGTCCTTCTTAGAAGAGAGAACAAAATACTCACGGGAGGAATTAAAGGGACAAATAGAGGAGCAGGGATTGGAGAAAAGATCATGCAGAGACTGCCTCACCTGGGGATCTATCCCATATGCAGCCACTAAACCCGAGTACTATTGTTGATGCCAAGAAGTGCTTACTGGCAGGAACTGGATATGGATACCTCCTCAGACGCTCTGCCAGAGCCATACTGATACAGAGGAGGATGCTTACAGCTAACCATCTGACTGAACATAGAGACCCCAATGAAGGAGCTAGAGAAAGGACTGAAGGAGCTGAAAGGGTCTGCAACCTCATGGAAAGAACAACATTGTCAACCAACCAAACCCTCCAGAATTCCCATGGACTAAAACACCAACCATTGAGCACACATGGAGAGAACCATGGCTCCAGTTGCATATGTAGCAGAGAATAGCATTTTCTAATATCAATGGAAGGAGAGGCCTTTGGCCCAGCGAAGGTTCATTTCCCAGGGTAGGGGAATGCCAAGGCAATGTAATCTGGTATCCTGTATATGACCATGAGGTAAAAGAGAACTAAAGAACACTAAATAAAGAATGGACTTTACTTACTTATAAGTTTTCAGTATGTGGTCCATTGGTCCTGACAAAGGTATCATGGAAATATTAATAGTGAGATCTTGTGTGAGATATACAAGAACTTTCTGTAGCTTTCTTGCAAGTTTGCTGTAAATCTACTCTAAAGTTTAAAAGTTTATTCTCTTAAAAGTACCTGGTACTGCAAAATCTCAGTGAATACTGCTGTTTTGGGGGGTTTTTTTTGTTTGTTTGTTTTTGTTTTGTTTGTTTGTATCAAGATGTCTCTCAAAGCATTCCACTTCTGTCCCAAAGGTTTTTCATCCGTGGGAAGAGGATGATGTTGGATATTGGAATATAACAGAAAAGAGATGTCCTGCCAACAGCCATTAGGTTGCCTCCTGTCTTTGTCTATTCTATTTAAGTTGGATGTGAGGGGTTTTCTTTTCAAAAGAGACACCTTCAATGAGTCACACAGGTATAAAATAAATCCCTGTGTTACTGCGGCCGTTGTAATCCTGAATCAAAACTCTTCTTCAACAAGTAGTCCTGCAAACATAAGGACTCCATCCGGTGACCTTTCACCTGGGACACTCTGCATCTACTGGGTTTAATTCTGATTGTAACTGGGAAGGGACAGCTGGATCTGGGCTCTGAGTAAAATTCAGAGAGATTTCCTGCGTAAAAGGAAATTGAGCCATGCTGCCTGGAGGCTGACTGGAGCCAAAGGAAGGAGAAGCCATCAGGCGGTTCTGTACTACTGACCTGCGGGGAGAGCAATTATTTCCAGCAATTAGGGTAAAAAGCCTTTAACCCCAGCACTCAGGAGGAAAAAGCAGGCAGCTTTCTGTGAGTTCCAGGACAGACTGGTCTACATTGTGAGTTCTAGGACATATACAGGACCACTGTCTAAAGATTCTAAAGACTATCAAACAATCAAATTGCTGCTAAATAAAATCATGTTTGTCAGTGGGCACCCATCTTGCTATCATGTTTCATAAATTTTTCTTAGCCTAAGTAGTCACTGTACTGCTCCAGCTTGCTTCGACCTCTTCTCCACATGGCCGATACCTTGTGAACAAAAGTGCTGAAATATGAAGTGGAAAGGCCCTCTCCCAAACCTTATGGCCCAAACCAAACCCCTTTTTCTATTGGAGTTATACACAAGGAGCTCGTACTTTTAGATGCTACAGAAAATGTGCATTCTAAAGCATCTGTTGCTGTGTAACACCTTAATTACTCCCACTGAAACAACCTCACTGTCAACAGAACTTTTCCAGTCACATCCACTATAATTCCTCTGATAGTTCTCACATTTGTTCTGGGACTTAAAAGTCAGTGAATATGATAGAACACAGTAGTCGATCGGTGTGGGAGAGCCAAGAAAATGTCATTCTTAGAGCATGTCCTTTATCACATCAATAAAAGGAGAGGCTACTGAAAGAGACCCTTCTGAAACCAAGTTTCCAAGGTCCAAGTGAACATGGTTTAAGATGTCAGAGTTCTTGGGAAACAATTGAAGATCTTAGGTAAGTAATGGAGTTCTACAGCTTTGCAAGCCTGTGGTGTCCTGTGTGTATGAACATGGAAAAGAAGGTAAGAGATAGGTTAAAATATAAATGTGATCATCCAAGCAATGTGTGTATACAAGATCCTACTCTTCAGACAGAATGGTCTGTAGCAAATAACACGACTAGAAATATTTACGGAGAGGTCACTGTGAGATGAGACATGTGGAAAGGAGAGCAGTTTGTTATTTGGGAGAAGGCATTCCTTGTCAGAAGAAACTTCTTGGACTGTATTGAGATTTTTCTCAGACAGTCTTTGCCTATGACTGAAACTCTTACACTTAATTTTAGTGTAAAAAAAAAAGATATATTTCAAACCCTCAGAAAACTTAAAAGACTAATACAAGGAGCCAGTGAAATGACTCAGCAAATAAAGGAGATGACTCAGCAAGTAAAGGTACTTCCTATGCACCTGATGACCTGAGTTCAAGCACCAGAACCTCTGTAAAAGCAGAGGAAAGGAAGCAACTCTACAGAGTTGTCACTGGGCCTCCACATGCTGCACATGCTGTGGTGCTCACACACACACACACACACACACACACACACAGCAATTAAAATAAGCAGATAGACAAATAATTAAAAATAAATTTTAGAAAACTAATAAAAGTAGCACCTACAACTCTTAGATTTGCAAAAAGAAAATTTGTTGTAGCAATGATTTTCTTCCTTATATTTTTCATTACATTTTCTCACACTTAGTATCTTAACTATTTTGTGATGGCCCCTTTACTCCCAAATAACTGTTAGATTTTTATTTTTTTCCACTGTGTATAGATTGTGTCCGTTTTCTCAAATAACCTAGAACTCTGCCAAGGCACCATCAATATATTCCAAATAATTAACTGAATTAAAAATCACAGGCTAGAGCAGAAGTTGAGGGAGGTTTAGAAAAAGTACATGTTTCTGAACACAAAACCTAACTCCTTAATCTGAGCTATAACCTGTCTTCTTGCCTCCCACAGAGCATGATGTTCTTCGTAGATGGGGGCAGATGGAGGGTTTTGGTAGCTAAGTTGATCCCTTAACATCTCTGGAAACTATACAGAGTTGGTATTTTCTAGTCTGTGAATCCAAGCATTCACTAGCTCAGTCACCATGTAGCTGATCTAAGTCAATCGACTAAATTTCTACTAGATAAGCACCCTGTGTGTGGCGACCTCTACAGATTACTATGGTCGCCACAGCTACCCTTCACCATCATCCCCATGCCACAGAAACGAAGACCACACCCCTGCCCAGTCCTCACAAAGACACAATGAGGTCTTAAGCCTTAGTGGCTCTTACTCTAAGAGCTATGCTAAACAACTCTGGTCTTCTTATATGATACCAGCCAAGAAGCCAAGCTACGCATATGCTCTTTTGACATTCAATGCCCACCACATTCTGTAACATTTATCATCCTAACTTCCTTAAGAGTGTGTATTCTGGTGAGGTTGTCTTAGGATTTGTATCCTGAGAAATACACAGATCCTCTAAGGTGTTGGTGTGTTTGAAGAAGCTGTATGTGTGTAAGTGGTCAACACAAAGTCTTACATGAACAGGCACATAATCACATTTTCTTTCTTTTCTTTTTCATTTTTCCCTGTATATGCATTCTTTTTTTAATTGAACAACTTTATTTTAAAAAACAAAGATAAATGTACAGATGTTAAGCATTTTTGCATAAAAGTATATGAATACATTTTTGTCAGTACTTGTTTTTTTAAAGGTTTGATAGTGTGCATTAAGATATTACTAGTTACAATGAGCATAAAGTACATGTAAAACAAGATGTAACCTGGAATTAGTCAAAGTTTTCTTGGTGTGTAAAGATTAAGCATAATGGTTTTTCATTTTCTTTTTTTTTTTTTTTTTTTTTTTTTTTTTTTTTTTTTTGGCCTTTGCTTTTTCTTGAACTTCATATAGTCTGTGAGTTGTTTCTGGGGTGTTCAGAGATTTCTGGGGCTAGTATCCAATTATCAGTGACTGCATATTATGTCTGTTCTTTTGTGACTGGGTTATCTCACTCAGGATGATATTCTCTAGATGCATCCATTTTCTTAAGAATTTCATAAAGTCATTGTTTCTGATAGCTAAGTAGTACTCCATTGTGTAAATATACCACAATTTTTGTATCCATTCATCTGTCTGGCGATTCCTCAGAAAATTGGACATAGTACTACCTAAAGACCCAGTTATTCCACTTCTGGGCATATACCCCAGAGATGCTCCAACATACAACAAAGACACATGCACCACAATGTTCATAGCAGCCCTATTTATAATAGCCAGAAGCTGGAAAGAACCCAGATGTCCTTCAGTAGATGAATGGATAATCACATTTTCTATTCATTAGGAATGCTTTAAATACTGATGTCTTACATGAATTAATTCATTTAGTCTTCATGAAAATGATACACAGAGGGTGTTATTGTCAGCAAGGGACGAGTACAGAGACTGAATCCAGATGGGTAAAGCAACTTGGTTGTTAGAACAATAAGTGTCCCCGCTTTGGCCAGTCATTGGGGGCATGGAAGGGGGGATACTTTGGGTTATTTATTGATTTATTTTAGCCTTCTGAATTAACTTACTTTAGAGAAGATTATATAAAGGAGAAAAATTAATGGAAAGTGAGTTATATAAAAAGAAAAATCATCATTAAAACAAAAAACATACTCCAAAAATAAAAGGGGAAAAAAAGGTGACCATTGTGCACCTCTTTCTCTCTCTCTCTCTCTCTCTCTCTCTCTCTCTCTCTCTCTCTCTCTCCTTCCCTCCCTCCCTCCCTCCCTCTATCTCTCTCTCTCTCTCTTTCTGTCTCTCTCTCTCTTTCTCTGGGTTTTTCCTTACAGTACAAGGAAAGTGGAGATAAATTCAGGAGAAACAAATAAAGGATAATTACAAGATTTCTTCAAAAAAAAAAAAAGAAAGAAAGAAAGGAACTGAAAAAACAACCCAATTCTATGGTAAGCACATATTTTATATTTCAAAAAACTACTCAACTGACTTCAAAAGTAGTTTTCCCATTCCACATGCCCGCCACGGTTCCAGCCCCCTCCGGGGATGTCAGTCTTGTCCACACTGTTGCACTAATAGATGTGTGCTGCTTTTTACTTGTACCATGACTTCATTCACACTGCAGTTTCACCTTAAGATTTCATAGACAGGTTCTTACTATGTAGTTCTGTGTAGTCTGGACCATCCTATGTAGACCAAACTGTCCTGAAACTCGACAAGATCTACCTGCCTCTTCCTCTCTGCCTCTCTCTCTGCCTCTCTCTCTCTCTCTCTCTCTCTCTCTCTCTCTCTCTCTCTCTCTCTCTCTCTCTCTGCTTCTCTCTCCCTCTCTCTGCCTCTCTCTCTCTGCCTCTCTCTCTCTCTCTGCCTCTCTGCCTCTCTCTCTCTCTGCCTCTCTCTCTCTCTCTCTCTCTCTCTCTCTCTCTGCCTCTCTGCATCTCTGCCTCCCTCACCCTCTGACCCTCTGACCTTCTGACCCTCTCTGCTTCTCGGCCTTTGCTTCTCCCTCTCTGCCTCTCTGACCCTTCTAACTCTTGCCGCTGCCTCTGCTTCCCAAGTGCTGGAATTAAAGGCATGCACCGCCCCACTCTCCTCATTTTTCCTACCTTTTGAATGTGGTTGTTTGTTTTCCTACTCATGAATTTAAAGCGGTTCAGCCATTCCATTCCTAGCTACTTCCCTGAAAGAACGGGAAATACATTTACCTAAAGCCACATCCATCATAGCAGCTGTATGGGTTAACAGTGTTAAGAAGAGGGGAGGGAGGAGACCAGAAATGTTCACGTGACTGCTTAAATACACTGAAGTATCGTCACACAATACAAATTTTAAAACATGGTTCACAAACCACAGGTGAGTTTAATGAGTGAAAGAAGCCAGGAAAACAAATTGATACGATAGTGGGCTCAATGAAATTCTAGACAGTGCAGACTTCCGGGTAACAACAGAGCACAGTGCTTGCATTAGAAGAGAAGAGACTGGTTCTAGAATACACTGTAGAGGCCTACTGTCTTAACTGTATCGAAGCATGACAATAAATGTAGATTTATTACCAAGATGTACACCTCAGATATGTGCGGGCCACTGTGCAACAATGACAAAGCAGGAAAAGAATTGATTACAAGAAAGTAATGAACAAAAGAAAACTCAAAATATTATTTTTCCATAGCTGAGGGGCTAATCCACCATGTAAGCTGATGGAAAGGAAAGATGTAAGTAATGAATTGCTCCTAAGGAAGACAGTAGTAAAGGAGGATAATGAGTTTAAATTTTTCTAACTTACCATGGAATGAAATTTATGACTGATTCCTGTAGAATGTAATTCAAAGGGTGTTGTTTAGTGAGTAGAAGTTCTTAGAACTATCGAATTGGAGTATCCAGTCTAGAAAAAAATTCCTCATGAAATGTAAAATGTTTCTTGAAAATAAAAACAAAATAAAAAAAATGTAAAATGTTCTAGTTGCTCAAAATAATCACTGCTTTATTAAACACACACACACATACACAAAGATATTCTATATCTCTCACACTACAAATATCTGAATACTTGTTATCCACCTGTTTTCCTTGATTACTTACAGCTTCTACAATTAGAGCACAGCTTTTATACATTCTAAAAATGCTTGTGATTTGCAGATGTAAATAACTAATGTGTGCTTGTATAATAAAATGTTGTTTGGGATATATTATAATAACTTTGAAGTAGTGAGCCATGTGGCAATCAATAGTGCCTGTGAGCTTTCAGTTTTAATACTTGCTTCCAAGAATCTGAGCTTACTAAGGAAAAAAATAACACTCGCTAAAATAATACTGTTAATTTTTCCAAGATGTACAAGAAAGGAAAATCGTGATTCAATGGAGTTCAGAAATAACACCAGAGTAAAAGAATTTATATTTCTGGGTCTAACTCAATCTCAATACCTAAGCCTGGTCTTATTTCTTGTTTTGTGTTTTGTGTACGTGACTACTCTGCTCGGGAATCTGCTCATCATGATTATTGTGACCTTTGAGTCCCGTCTGCACAAGCCCATGTACTTCCTGCTCCGAAACCTTGCTATTCTAGACATCTGCTTCTCCTCCATCACAGCCCCGAAAGTCTTGGTGGACCTTCTGTCAAAGAAAAAGACCATTTCCTATGCAAAATGCATGACACAGATGTTCTTCTTCCATCTGCTTGGTGGGGCAGACATTTTTTCTCTCTCCGTGATGGCGTTTGATCGATACGTGGCTATCTCTAAGCCCCTGCACTATGTGACCATCATGAGTAGTAGGCGGTGCACAGCCCTCATCGCGGCCTCCTGGGTGGGCGGCTTTGTCCATTCCATAGTGCAGATTTCTCTCTTACTCCCACTTCCATTCTGTGGACCCAATGTTCTTGACACTTTCTACTGCGATGTCCCCCAGGTCCTCAAACTCGCCTGCACAGACACCTTTGTTCTTGAGCTCCTGATGATCTCAAACAATGGCCTGGTCACTACCCTATGGTTTGTCTTCCTGCTGGTGTCCTACATGGTCATCTTGATGATGTTGAGGTCTCAGGCAGGAGAGGACAGGAGAAAAGCCATCTCTACCTGCACCTCCCACATCGCTGTGGTCACCCTGCATTTTGTGCCCTGCATCTATGTCTATGCCAGACCCTTCACTGCCCTCCCCACAGATAAAGCCATCTCTGTCACCTTCACGGTTATCTCCCCTCTGTTGAACCCCTTAATCTACACTCTGAGGAACCAGGAAATGAAGACAGCCATAAGGAAACTAAAGAGAAAACTCACACCTCTTGAGAAGTAATACAAAAATAAACCCAAACTCTTGTTACCGGGAACTGTTTTCATTATGTTTTCTGTACATTTGTATATTCACATATTGTCAATCAACCAACTACACTTTCTAGAAAACCATTTGCTTTTCTATTTAAATTACTAGTAATTAATAACCCAATTCCTATGTAGCACAAAGTGAATAATCTTACAGGATCAGATTGGTTGATTAATATGTTATTTAGTGGTTGGTTGTGAAACAAGGTCTCACCATGTTTCCCTGGCTGGCCTTGAACTCATATAGATCCACATATTTCAGCCTCCCAAATGCTGGGATTGAAGGCGTAAACCACCAGGCTAGACATGGTTTCTTCTTCTTTTTTAAGGATAATCTAGTTTTTTATTATTATTATGTGTATGGATGGTTTGTCGGGATGTATGTGTGTGCACCATGTGTGTGCCTGGTGCCTGTGAAGACTAGAAGAGGGCATTGGATCTCCTGAAACTAGAGTTACAGATGATTCTGAGCTACCATGTGAGTGCTAGAAACCAAACCTGGGTCACCTGCAAGAGCAAGCAAGTGCTCTTAATAGCTGACCCATATCTTCAGCCTTTGATTACTATGTTTTCAATCAAAGACCAAAATTATGACATATCAATCAAAAGAGCTATGTCATTAACCTCAACTCTTTTTATTTCAAAAGGAACTAGAACTGGTAGTTTTACCTGTAATTCCAGTACTTGGAAGGTAGTGGCAGGGGAACAGGAACCCAAGGCCTCCTTGAAGCCAACCTGGGCTATTTGAGAACTTATCTTAAAACACCAAACAATAAAAAAAAGAAAGAAGAGATACTCCAGAGATTAAAAGTAGTTTGATCAAGGTCGTTACCCAAGTTAGGTACCGAAATGTCTTTAAAAACCAACTCACTGTTTTTTTTTTTTAATCACGTGATTATAAGTTGGGTCTGCTATACAAAACTGCATTCCTGGAGATCCAGGGATGCAGATATGGTGAGACTGCACTACAAGTAGCCAGGGTACAGAGAGGTCTGGGCTGAGTGCTCAGAAAGTGCCCCTTCCATTGGTTCAGGGGAGCAGGAACTCTGCCCTAGGGACTCAGTTTCCACCTGGAGGGCCTGTGCATGCAGACCAAATGCTCAGGCCATCTGCCACCTGGAACAGTGGAGATCCAGGGATGCAGGTCGGCTGAGACTGCACTGCAAATAGCTGGGGCACAGAGAGGTCTGGGCCGAGCATGTGGAAAGCGCCCCCCACCCTCTAAATTGGTTCAGGGGAGCAGGAACTCGGTTTTCTCCCAGAGGGCCCGTGCCTACGGACCAAACGCTCAGGCCATCTGCTACCGAGAACAGTGGAGATCCAGGGATACAGGCAAGGTACATGGAAGGAACAGGAACAAATCACTGACAACAAGACTACGTATAATCACAGAAAACAAGATGGCAAGAGGAAAGTGAAAGAACTTAACCAGTGGAAACCAAGACAACCTGGCACACCAGAACCCAGCTCTACAATAACAGCAAACAGCAAAATGCTAAACATTGCAGAAAAAGAAGACTCAGACCTGAAATCATACGGCAAGATGATAATAGAGATCCTTAAACAAGAACAGGAGGAAAAGCATAAAGAAATAGAGTTTTTAAAGAGGAAACAAAAAGAAAACACTCAAAGACATCAAAGAACTAGAGGAAAACAGAACCAAAGAGAAGAAGGAATGGAAGAAGGAAATAAAATGGAAATGGAAACAATAAAGAAAACACTAAAAAAGACAACCCTGGGGGTAGAAAACCTAAAAAAGAAATCAGAAGTCACAGATGCAAGCATCTCCAACAGACTACAAGAGATGGAAGAGAGAATCTTAGGGGACAAAGACAACATGGAAAACAAACAAAACAGTCAGAGAAGATGCAAAAACAAAAAAGTTCCTAACACAAAATATCCAAGAGATCCAGAACACAATGAGAAGACCAAACCCAAAGATAATAGGAATAGAAGAGGACGAAGAATATCAACTAAGAGGCACAGTAGATATCTTCAACAATATCGTGGAAGAAAACTTCCCTACCCTTAAGAATAAGATGACCATGAACATAAAAGAAGCCTACAGAACTCCAAATAGAGTAGGCCAGAAAAGAAATTCATCCCAACACATAATAGTCAAAAGGCCAAGTGCCCAAAGCAAAGAAAGAATACTAAAAGCAGTAACAGAAAAAGGTCATGTAATATATAAAGGCAGACCAATCAGAATCACACCCAACTTCTGAGCAAAGACTATGAGAGCTAGAAGATCATGGACAGACATCATGCAGAACCTAGAGAACACAAGTTTCAGCCCAAGCTGCTTTACCCAGCAAAACTCTCAATCACCATAGATGAAGAGACCAAAATATTCTAGGACAAAACTAAATTTGCACAATATCTGATCACAAATCCAGCACTACAACGAATTATAGGTGGAAAACCTAATACAAGGAGGGAAATTACATCTTAGTAAAAACAAGAAAATACCTAAAGAAAAAAACCAAAAGAAGAAAGACACACAAACATAATTCTACTGCTAAAAGCAAAATTAGGAGGAAACAGCAACCACTATTCCTTAATATCTGTTAACATAAATGGACTCAAATCCTCAATAAAAAGACATAGGCTACCAGACTGGATACATAAACAGAATCCAGCATTTTGCTGCATACAGGAAACTCATCTCAGAAACAAAGACAGACACTATCTCAGAGTAAAAGGTTGGGTAAAAACGTTCCAAGCAAATGGCCCCAAGAAGCAAGCTGGAGTGCCCATTCTAATATCGGATAAAGTAGATTTTAAAACAAAAGTTATCAAAAAAGATAAGGACGGACACTTTTTACTCATTTCAGAGAAAACTTATCAAGAGGGACTCTCAATCCTTAACATATATGCTCGAAATATAAGAGCACCCATATTCATAAAAGAAACCCTACTAAAGCTCAAAAAATACATTGCATGCCACACAAAAATAGTGGGAGACCTCAACACCCCACTGTCATCAATGGAAAGATCATGGAAACAGAAACTGAACAAGGATGCAGTGAAACTAGCAGAGGTTATGACCAATTAGAATTAATAGACATCTACAGAACATTTCATAATAAAACAAAAGAATACACATTATCAGCACCTCACAGCACCTTCTACAAAACTGACTATATACTCGGTCACAAAACAAGCCTCAATAGATATAAGAAGATTGAAATACTCCCATGCATCCTCTCAGATCACCATGGTCTACAGCTGGTCTTTAACAACAACAAAGACAACAAAAAGCCCACATACACATGGAAACTAAACAACGCTCTGTTAATTGATAATGGGGTCAAAGAAGAAATAAAGAAAGAAATTAAGGATTTTCCAGAATTCAACGAAAACGAAAACACAACATACCCAAACCTATGGCATGCAATGAAAGCAGTACTGAGAGGAAAACTCATAGCCCTAAGTACTTCCAAAAAGAAACTGGAGAGAGCTTACATCAGCAACCTGAGAGCACAGCTAAAAGCCCTAGAACAAAAGGAAGCAGATATACCCAAGAAGAGTAGACGGCAAGAAATAATCAAAATTAGGGCAGAAATAGACCAAATAGAAACAAAAAGAACCATTGAAAAAATCAACAAAACCAAAAGTTGGTTCTTTGAGAAAATCAACAAGATTGATAAACCATTAGCCAGACTAACTAGAGGGCAAAGAGAGAGTATCCAAATTAACAAAATCAGAAAGGAAAGTGGAGACATAAAAACTGAAACTGAGGAAATTCAAGAAATCATCACATCCTACTACAAAAACTTATACTCCACAAAATTGGAAAATCTGGAGGAAATGGACGAATTCCTAGGCAAATACAAGATCCTAAAGTTAAGCCAGGACCAAGTAAACCATCTAAATAATCCTATAAGACCTAAAGAAATAGAAGAAGTCATCAAAAGCCTCCCAATCAAAAAAAGCCCTGGTCCAGACAGGTTCAGTGCAGAATTTAATCGGACATTTATTGTGGATATAACACCAATACTCTCCAAATTCTTCCAAAAGATAGAATCAGATGGAATACTACCTAACTCATTTTTTGAGGCTACAATAATCCTCGTACCTAAACCACACAAAGACCCTACAAGGAAAAAAAACTTCAGTCCAATCTTACTTATGAACATTAATGCAAAAATATGAACAAAATACTTGCAAACCGAATCCAAGAACACATCAAAATGATCATTCATCATGACCAAGTATGCTTCATTTCTGGGATGAAGGGATGGTTTAATATAAGGAAATCCATCAATGTAATCCACCACATAAACAAACTCAAAGAACAAAACCACATGGTCATCTCACTAGATGCTGAGAAAGCATTTGACAAAATTCAACACCCCTTCATGTTAAAAGTCCTGGAAAGAACAGGAATCCAAGGTCCATACTTAAACATAATAAAAGCAATATACAGCAAACCAAAAGCCAACATCAAACTTAATGGCAAGAAACTTGAAACAATCCCACTAAAATCAGGGACTCGACAAGGCTGCCCACTCTCCCCCTACCTATTCAACATAGTACTGGAAGTCCTGGCTGGAGCAATTAGACAGCAAAAGGAGATCAAGATGATACAAATCAGAAAGGAAGAGATAAAAACATCACTCTTTGCCGATGACATGATAGTGTACTTAAGTGACCCCAAAAATTCCACCAGAGAACTCCTACAGCTGATAAACAAGTTCAGCAAAGTGGCTGGATACAAAATTAACTCAAACAAATCAGTAGCCTTCCTATACTCAAAGGACAAACATGTGGAGAAAGAAATTAGGGAAAAGGTACCCTTCACAATAGTCAAAAAACTATGAAATACCTTGGTGTGACTCTAACTAAGCAAGTGAAGGACCTGTACGACAAGAACTTCAAACCTCTAAAGAAGGAAATTGAGGAGGATCTCAGAAAATGGAAAGATCTCCCATGCTCATGGATTGGAAAGATCAACATTTTAAAAATGGCCATCCTACCAAAAGCAATCTACAGATTCAACGCAATCCCTATCAAAATTCCAACCCAGTTCTTCATGGAATTGGAAAGATCAATGTGCAATTTCATATGGAACAACAAAAGACCTAGAATAGCGAAATCCATCCTCAACAACAAGAAAACATCTGCGGGAATCACTATCCCTGACCTCAAGCTATATTACAAGGCAATTGTGCTGAAAACTGCATGGTACTGGTACAGAAATAGGCATGTGGATCAATGGAATAGAATAGAAGATCCAGAAATGAGCCCTCATGTATATGGTCACCTGATTTTCGACAAAGGAGCCATAAACATTCGATGGAAAAAAGACAGCCTATTCAACAAATGGTCCTGGTCCAACTGGCACTTTGCATGCAAAAGAATGAAAATAGACCCTTTCTTATCTCCTTGTACAAAGCTCAAGTGTAAGTGGATCAAAGATCTCCACATTAAACCAGATACACTGAAACTATTAGATGAGAAAGAAGGGAAAACTTTAGAACACATAGGCACAGGAGAAAATTTCCTGAACAAAACACCAATGGCTCAAGCTCTAAGGTCAAAGATTAACAAATGGGACTTAATGAGATTGCAAAGTTTCTGTAAGGTTAAGAACATTGTCAAGAAAACAAAACGGCAGTCAACAGAATGGGAAAAGATATTTACCAAATCCACATCAGATAGAGGCCTAATATCTAAGGTATACAAAGAACTCAAAAAGCTAGACACCAGAGAATCAAATAACCCTATTAAAAAATGGGGTACAGAACTAAACAAAATGTTCTCAGTTGAGGAATATCGAATGGCTGAGAAATATCTGAGGAAGTGCTCGACATCCTTAGCCATCAGGGAAATGCAAATCAAAACAACCCTGAGATTCCACCTCACATCAGTCAGATTGGCCAAGATCCAAAACTCAGATGACAGCAGATGCTGGCGAGGCTGTGGAGAAAGAGGAACACTTCTCCACTGTTGGTGGGATTGCAAACTAATACAACCACTCTGGAAATCAGTCTGGCGATACCTCAGAAAATTGGACATAATACTACCTGAAGACCCAGCTATTCCACTTCTGGGCATATACCCCAGAGACACCTTAGTACACAACAAAGATATATGCACCACAATGTTCATAGCAGCTCTATTTATAATAGCCAGAAGCTGGAAAGAACCCAGATGCCCTTCAGAAGATGAATGGATACAAAAATTGTGGTACATTTACACAATGGAATACTACTCAGCCACCAGAAACAATGACTTGACCAAATTCATAAGAAAATGGCTTCATCTAGAGAATATCATTCTGAGTGAGATAACCCAGTCACAAAAGAACAGACATAATATGCAGGCACTGATAGTGGGATGCTAACCCTCAGAGGCTAGCACTGCCCCAGAAACAACTCACAGACTGTAGGAAGTCCACGAAATAAAGAAAACAAAACAAAACAAAAAAATCTTTACACAACAAGAAAACTTTGACTATTTTCATGTTACATTTTGTTTTGCCTGTACTTTGTGCTCATTGTAACTATTGGGTTTTCGATGCATACTGTCAAACTTTTAAAAAGATCAAGTACCGACTATTCATATAGATGTATGTAAAAATTATTTTAAAATCTAAAAAAGAAGTACTGACAAAAATGTATTGTATAATTATACGCAAAAAATGCTTGAAATCCGTACATTTATCTTTGTTTTGTAAAATGAAGATGTTAAAAAAATAAAAATAAAGGCAAAAGGCTAAAAAAAATTATAAAAGTTAAACAATTATATTTTAAAAAAGTAAATTATGTGTGTGTGTGTATGTGTGTGTGTGTGTGTAGAGAAAAAGAGAGAGGAAATAAAATAAATGTCTTCTAAATGATACCCTGAAGCTGATGAAAGATACATAACAGGAGAATAAGCTATAAATTATAGATAAACCCTCAGGATTATGGGGCCTCAATAAGTAAACCACTTGCCTTGTAAGGTGGAGAATTTGTAACCCCATAGCAGGGGAGAGAGAAACAGAAACATTTCTGAGATTCACTGACCAGCCAATCTGGCTCAATTGGTGATCTCCTGCCCAGTGAGAATCCTGTCTTAAAGGTGTGCCTGAGGATGTTGCCTGAGAGGACACAGGAGTAAAACGAGCCCAAGAAGAGTTTTCTAAAACATGATATGTCTCCCACTGGATTTCTCTTTGGCCCCATCACCTGATTGACCACATCTCTAAGTTTTACACTATTAACTTACTCCCTTAAGCATAGACATTCTAGAAACTATTCACACACTTCAGATTACTAATCTTAGGATCTTGCTACCTTGCCCTAGTACTTTTAGTGTTTAAAGTAGCCCAGCTTATACTAGAACTCATAAACAAAGCTGGCTTTAAACTCATAGAATCTGCCTTTGCCTCTGCCTCCGCCTCCGCCTCTGCCTCTGCCTATGCTAGGATTAAACCAATATGCTGTCATGTCTGAGCCCCAGGGTTTTCTTTATGAAATTGCCTAAGAAAAGTACACACCAGGGCTGGAGAGAAGGCTCCGTGGTTAAGAGCACTGACTCTTCCAGAGGTCTCTAGTTCAATTCCTAGCCACCACATGGTGGCTCACAACTATCTTCATGTGATCTGATGCCCTCTTCTGGCATGCAAGTGTACATACAGAATGAGTGCTCATATACATAAGATAAATAAGTCTTTTAAAAAAAAGAAAAAAATAAGAAAGAAAAGTATTCACCAAGTAACCCTAACTGCTCATTTCACACTAATGAGTTCTCTATTTCCCTATTTATCACTTGTAATTCATTCAAATCAATGCCTTTATCTCAGCTAGAGTCTGAAAACATAAAAATCTAAGCATTTGAACCATTATATTTCAGAATAGAGTGCCAAGATGTCAGGGATCCTGAAACCTTGCCCTATGTTTATGTCTACTGACTCTCATAAGCCATATCTAAGCACACAACATGGCCTGAGTTAGTACCCTAGAAAGTAGCCATTTCATCTAATAGTACTAACATTTGTTGAAATAATGTACATTTCAAATTGAGCTGAACTTTTTTCATTGAAAAAATGTTTGTTTTCGCCTGATCCATTGAGATATATCCACCAGATAAAATTAATCATATTTTCAATGTACAATGTGAAATATTTTACAATGGTGTGTGTTTTGATGGGTTTTATGCTCAATTTTGAAGAACCTCCAAAGAGTCAAGTGAATTCTTGCACAGACCACTTTTTAAATGGACTCTGGTCCCTGTGTTCTCTCACTCAGATGTAATGATCAACATCTTCAAGTGCCCATGAAAAAGAAATATACATTTACGTATAAAGTGAGTACCTTGATGAATATCAAAACCTGTCACCACACCGCCTCCCTAGATTCTGAGTGAATTGTGAACCTCAGCTACGTTGATTAAAATATCTGCCCAGGGACCATACACGCCTTGCTTTAAAAAATAAATTAGGTGTTTGAGTCTGCATAATGCAGCTCAGGGAACTTCAGCTACAGCTCTTGTTTTTGCCGTCACTACACTCGCTGTTTAGTTCCATTTCCCGGTTGATTTCAGGCAAAGTAACTTTGACCAAGAAGGAGAACACAACATTTTCTTCCTGAAGCAAAAACCATTGTTTCCCAGTGCTTCCTCCCAAGGAAAAGCCACATCCCAAAGGAGCACTGAATGTGTGTGTGTGTGTGTGTGTGTGTGTGTGTGTGTGTGTGTCTGTGTGTCTGTGTGTCTCTGACAGAAGGTGACAGAAGGAAGAGGGAGCTGCTGACATTTTAATAACTCCCATGGGAGTTCCGTCATATTGGTCACACTGCATCCACATTGATCCCCAGTAATATTCCCTTTGCTGTTTTCTATAATGGGCTGAGGCTAAGGAACTGGTCAGGGAGCTCAGACACTGCAAAGCAAAACAGAAGAGTCAGAACATTGTGACCCACTAAGGTTGCTCACCAGACCATCCCATTTCCCAGCCCCCTATTACCCCACATCCACATTGCCTCCTACCCTCAATACCTACATACTCCAATATAAAAGAAGGTGTGATCATTAGTCTTGAGACAGATAGGCTTTATGTTACATGTAGAATTTCCAGCAAGCAGACGTCAAAGTATTGAGAAATACTATAAGGTTGATTTCCCACTTGGCAGTTAAACCAGCACTGACATTCTGAAACCATTCTCTACTAATGTTGACTTTTCAAAATGCTACAAGTGTATAGAATGCTCCAAACAAAACAAAAGTCTTAAAGCAACAAAAAGAAGTGATAGTTTCTCCCTTGAGGAAGGTAGAAAGTGTAACTGACTCAGCACAGAATAAGGGTAGACAGGATGGCAGCTGAGGGGCAGGGGGCAGGAGCGGGGCTGTCTCTGCATCTCACACTGCAGGACTTTGAGGCAGTGGCTTCATATGTGAAGTCTAGTGAATTTTACTCCTTGGTCAGGAATGGAATTTAGGAGCCTTAAATGAGACATTTTCATTGTACTGGAGATCAAACAGGGAGGGTTTTGCACATACTAGGCAAGAACATTACCACTGATCAAATTCTTAGTCCAAGTAAAGTGTTCTAGTGATTCTCTTATCCATATGATTGTGTGCCACCAATGATGAGTGATGCTTCTAAAGCTTAAAGGCTCAATGAAAAAGAAGGTACTTGCAGAATAGTGAGATAGTTCAGTGGGTAAAAGCACTTGCCACCAAGCCTTGACAACCGAAATTCAATCCCTCTGACCCATATAACAGAAAAATAGAATTGACTTCTGCAAGTTGTCCTCTGGCCTCCACATGTGAACTGAGGCCTGTGAACATGAATAACATGTTCATGAACATGAATATATACATAACAAACACATAAATATATATAGAGAGAGAAATATAATTGGGAGGAAGGGTTTATTTGATATACACTTCCAGATTATTGTTCATTACTGAAGGAGGCCAGGAACCCAGACAGGGCAGGAACCTGATGCAGAGGATATGGAAGGCTGTTACTTACTGGCTTAATCTCCATGGCTTGCTCAGTCTGCTTTCTTACAGAACCAGGACCACCAGCCCAGGAATGGCACTACCCACATGGGCTCAGCCCTCCTGCATTAATCACAAACTGAGAAAATGCCTGAGAGTCAGATCTTATGGAGGCGTTGTCTCAGTTGCAGTCCCTTCCTTTCCTCTGACTCCAGTTTGTATGCCAAGTTCGCGTAAGACTAGCCAGCACACCAACTTCCCTATGAACACTGCCGCTAAAATACTCACAAACAGAATCCAAGAGCACATCAAAAATATCATCCACCATGATCAAGTAGGCTTCATCCCAGGGATGCAGGGATGGTTCAATATAAAAATCCATCAAGATAATCCACCAAATAAACAACTGAAAGAAAGGGAAAAAAAACATAATCACCTCATTAGACACTGAAAAGGCCTTTAACAAAATCCAACACCCTTTCATGATAAAAATCTTGATGAGATCAGGGATACAAGATACACACCTAAACACAATAAAGGCAATATACAACAAGCTGATGGCCAACATAAAATTAAATGGATAGAAACTTTAAGCAATACCATTAAAAACAAGGACAAGACAAGGCTCCCCACTCTCTCTGTATGTGTTTAATTTAGTACCCAAAATTTTTTTAATTTAAGTTTTTATTGGATATATTTTATTTACATTTCTAATGTTATCCCCTTTCCCAGATTCCTCTCCATATCCCCTATCCCATCACCCCACCCCCTGCTTCTATGAGGGTGCTCACCCACCAACCCACCCTCTTCAGCCTCCCCACCCCGACATTTCCCTACTACAAAAAAATCAATAGTCCTCCTTTGGGGGGGGGGTTGAATATTTTTATTTCTTCAACTTTTTATTATCAGGAGTGACTGAAATAAAAAAAATATGATTGAGTCCCATCATTATTGTCATTATGAAAATGGCTTTAGGAGAAAACTGGTCAGATGAATAATATTGCTTCCCACTTTTCAACTGGTAAATGGCGGCCATTGCTAACAGAAAAGCCCAGAGAATCTGTCCAGAATGTTCAAGAATATGGTATATTATACAACATGCCTGTTCTCAGGGAGAGCACGTAGGACATAATTATGTGCACTTCCTGATCTCATCATACAAGACAAGCACAAAGGCACCACCCCTGCCTCTGAGAACGTTGAACCATGCGCCCTTGAAAAAGGCCTTGCTTCCTTCACTGCGAGCGATCTTCCGCCAGCAGTCAGGCGTGCCTGTATACATGATATCAGTTCCTCTGCGTCCAGACTGCATCATCATACGATGGTGAAACGTGTCAAAAAGATAAGAAACCAGGCCAGGAACAACAGTGACAGACTGTGCAGTCATCCAGCTGATGGAGTGTGAGTATTCTTGGGATCTGCGAGCATTCCCTTTGCAGTGTCATAGATACCAAGGTTGGCAGCTCCGTAGATGATGATACCCAGAACTGACACATCAAAGCCTTGGTACAGGCCCTTAATCCCATCAGATTTGTAGATCTTAACTAGGGAGTCACCAAGGCCTTTGAATTCCCTTTCAGCTCCAGCTTTGTCCACATCCGCTGCTAGACGTGGCAAAATCAAGAGGGTACCCAAAGCACAAGGATGTGGCCCCAGCAGCACCACCTGATGCCAGGTTCCCTGCAAAGTATCACCAAAACTGGGTCCTCTTGTCCATACCACCCAGAAAGATCTGCTTGTATTTATCTTTGAAGACAAAGTTGAGAGCCTGGGTAGGAAGTATCTGATGACATTGGCCAGGTTACCACACCAGAAGGACAGGACTCCCTGTTCCTTGGGATATGAACCATGAAGTCTGTAATGCCCTTGTATTGCTTATCTGCCATGATTTCCTTGCTGGCATGCTGCACCTGCAGCAGCAGCTTGACCCATTCGATGGGTATTTCCACCATCTTGGAGATAGATGCAGCCGCTCCACCAGCCAAGAAGTCTTTGGCAAAGAACACAGTCACATTTAAAGCAAAAAAGGGGAGGAGGAGGAGAGTCAGACGAGTGTGGGACAGGACTGGGTTGACAACCGGCCTTGACTCTTGACTCTTAGTAGTCCTCCTTTATACAAATGATAAACAGGTTGAAGAAGAAATTAGGGAAACAATACCCTCAGCAATATATCTTGTTATAACTCTAACCAAGCAAACCAAAGACTTGAATGACAAGAATTTCAAGTCTTTGAAGAAAGAAATTGAAAATATCAAAAAAGGGAAAGATCTCCCATGGTCTTGAATTGGTAGGATTGACATAGCAAAACTGGCCCCATCTTATCAAAAGCAATCTACAGATTCAGTGCAATTCCCATCAGAATTCCAATATAATTCTTTACAGACCCTGATAATGTAAAATTTTAAAAAGTAAAGCATTTTCAAAATTGAAAAACAGAAAAACCTCAACATAGAGGACATTTTAGAACCTGAATTCACTGCAGACAATGAGACAGGCTTTGCTCAGTGGGACACTGAGACAGCAGAGACCTCTCGGTTTTGCAGGTTCATGTCCATGATGTTTGCTGGGATTGTTTCCAACAAATGCCATGGGCAACAGTGTGGTTTTTAATTTCAAGAACCCAAGTTTTTGAAAAGTTGGGGAATTATAGTTCTGTATCCATTCTTGATTCCATTTTTGTCCTAGTTAAGTTTGTGATGAAACACCATGACCAAAAGTAACTTAGGGAGAAAAGCAATTATTTGACTTACATTTTCACAGTACATTCATCATTGAAGGAAGTTGGGACAGAAATTCAACAGGGCAGGAACCTGGAGGCAGGAGCTGATGCAGAGGCCATGGAGGAGTCTGCTTACTGACTTGCTCCTTATGTCTTATTCAGCCTACTCTCTTATAGAACCCAGGACTCACAGTCCAGGAATAGTACCACCTACCACGGTTTACATTCTTCTATCAATCACCAATTTAATTTTTTCCTACAGGCTTGCTGAGAGGTGATCCTACAGAGGCACTTTCTCAGTTGAGGATTTCTTCTCTGATAATTCTAACTTGTGTCAATTTTACATAAAACTAACCGCCACAGTTCCCTTGCTCCTTTCTGTTTTGCTTAGTTTTTTTATTGGATATTTTATGTATTTACATTTCAAATGTTATTCCCTTCCCACCTCCCATTCCCTCTTCTTCCTGCTTCTATGAAGATGCTTCCACTCCCACCCACCCACTCCCACCTCAACATCCTGGCATTCCCCTACACTGGGGAAATGAGCCTTCACAAGACCAAGGGCCTTTCCTGCTATTGATGACAGACAATGCCATCCTCTGCTACATATGCAGCTGGAGCCATGGGTCCATCCACATGTACTCTTTGGTTGGTGGTTTGCAGCTATGGTCACTTGATCTTTGACAAAGGAGCTAAATTCATCCAGTGGGGGGGAAAAAAAGACAGCATTTTCAACAAATGGTGCTGGTTCAACTAGAGGTCAGCATATAGAAGAATGCAAATCAACCCATTCTCATCTCCTTGTACAAAATCAAGTCCAAGTGGATCAAGGACCGCCACACTAAACCAGACACACTGAAATTAATAGAAGAGAAAGTGGGGAAGACCCTCGAACACATAGACACGGGGGAAATTTTCCTGAACAGAACACCAATGACTTATGATCTAAGATCAAGAATTGACAAATAAAACATCATAAAATTGCAGAGCTTCTGTAAGGCAAAGTACAGTGTCATTAAGACAAAATGACAACCAACAGATTGGGAAAAAATCTTTACCAGTCCTACATCTGATAGAGGTCTAATATCTAATATATACAAAGAACTCAAGAAGTTAGACTCCAGAGAACCAAATAATCATATTAAAAATGGGTACAGAGCTAAACAAAGAATTTTCAGCTGAGGAATACCAAATGGCCAAGAAGCACCTAAAGAAATGTTTGCTTGTTTTTTAATGCAGGTGGATCTCTTCATTCAAGGTCAGCCTGCTCTACAAAATAAGGTCCAGGACAACCAAGGCTACATGGAGAAGGGCAAAGACATCCTGAACCAAGGCCAGTGGAGAGAGACCAGAAGACGTTCATTTTCCATGTGAGTGAATAAATAAGGTGCTTCTTGAAAAAGAGTGATCTTTTAAGCTGTCCCCCCACTGCAAGACTAGAAGAACAAAGTAAAATGAAATCAGAGAAATTAAACTAGATTGAGAAGGAAAAAAAATCTATGTATGAATAGTGAGGTTAGCCAAATAACAAAAGAGAAGACCTGAAGTCCATCTGGAAGCTAAAAACTGAAAGGTGACTCTGAGTGCAGTTGGTGAAGAGTATAATTATATGGCAGGGGAAGTAACTGCTACCAAAGTGGAGGATCCACTCCTGTTTTCTTATATAGAGTTTGTTAGTGGGGGCCAAGGCATACATGTCTACAGACACTACAAATGTGCTTTGCATACAATACAGAGGACAGAGGTTAACATCTGTGTGTTCCTGGATTGGGCGCCACTTTATTCTCTGGGACAGGATCTCTCTGAATCCAGAGTGTTCTAATTAGACTGGTATAGCTAAGCATCTTGGTCCAGGGACTCTCCCATCTCTGATTCCTGTTGCCTGGAATTACTGGAAAGCTACCTACCATACCTTCCCAGCTTCTTACTAGGATCCAAGAGCCGATCATTATGCTGGCATGACAAACACTGAGTCGTCCATCCAGAACTACAGAAGTCACACTTTAGACATGCCATTAAGATGTTGCAGAGGAAATAGTCAATAATTTACTAATTTTTTGAGATAAGGTCTCACTGTGTAGTCCTGATTGATCTGGAACTCATCCAGGGATTCCCCCATCGCTGCTTCCTGATGGCTGGGATAACCGGAAGTCTATACCATACCTTCCCAGCTTCTTACTAGGATCAAAACAAGTGCTGATCATCACATGGTCTGACAAACACTGAGTCATTCATCCGGAACCACAGAAGTCATTCTTTAGATGTGCCATTAAGATGTAACAGAGGAAACAGTCATATATTTACTAATTTTTTTAAGACAGAGTCTCACTTGCTACTGGTTGATCTGGAACTCACAGATATCCTCCTGCCCCTACTTCCCAAGTATTGCATGCTTCTTAATTCTAACTTTTTCTTGAAATAGAATCCACTTGCATATTGAAAAATGCACTTGCATGCAAAGTTCAATACATTTGTACTCAAATTGAAAATGCCTTTGTAATAAGCACCAGGTCAACACATTACCAACTCCTTAGGACCCTCCCCCCCCAAGCTCCCTACAGTTGCATTTACATTAATAAAATAAAAGAATGGATTTTTTTTGTTTTTTCTTTTTTCTTTTGGTGATAGGTTACTGAGGAAAACAGTGTCTGAGAAATTCACTTATAGTGCTTCAGTGTTCACCAGTCTTGTTGCTGCTGTGTATTGTATACATTTAACACCTTCTTTTCCATTATCACTGGGGGTTATGTGTTCTTTGCTGGCTTCAGAATATCCTCTCTTGTGCAGAGTCGGCCTCAATCTCCTCCACTACACTGAGTTACTGACAGAATCTACCGGCTTAATGACTGAGTCCGAATTCTGGGTAATCTTTCAGGTGATATCTGCGTCCTAAATTGCAATCACGGAGCATGCATTGAAAAAGAATTTTTGCCAGACAAAGTGCTATACACCTTTAATCCAAGCACTCAGGAGACAGAGGTAGAAGGATCTCTGAGTCTAAAGCCAGCCTGTCAGGTCAACAAAGCAAGTTCCAGGATGGCCAGAACTATACAGAGAAACCCTGGAGAGAGAGAAAGAGAGAGAAAGAGAGAGAGAGAGAGAGAGAGAGAGAGAGAGAGAGAATCTTTCCCTCCCTAAATCCAAACCACATTCTACTGAAAAGACCACACTAAAATTTAGACCATATTATATAGACTTTATACAGTTATTCTCCTAGAGATGCACTTGAACAGGGATATGTGACCTGAAGGGTCAGGAAAATTGTGCCACAGTGAAAGAATTTCTCTTCCTGGAGATTTCTCAATCTCAGGAGCAAGAGCTGAGCCAGGTCTTATCTGCCTAGCCTCTGATGTAAGTGACACCTCTGACAGGAAGCCTCAACACCATCACCATGAACCTCTCACATCCCTGAGAACTTCCTGCTCCTCAGTCTGTTTTGCTTTCATCACACTCCCGTGATCAGTCTGTCAGGAAGAGAGTCATCTCCTGAAATTGCTGTCACCCAGACACTATTCCATTTTCTTCCATCATCTGGGGAAAAAAGGCCCCTTCACTAGAGACATACATTCATGAGCTGGTTACCTAGCCGACCTCTACTAAGTTCTCCTTTTGCTTATTTGATTATATAGTATTTAACCACCTCTCCTCACAAGTTTTAGAAGGAAAATGTGACAATTTATTGCAAAATATGAAGGAAATCTGAACGAAATTTAATCAGGAAGATTTACAAAGAAAAAGCGCTGGAGGCTGTGGAGCACGTCAGCAAACCACGGGGAAGTGTTTGGATCTTGGCCATAAGGACCATATCATGTCAGGAGTCTAAGCCCATCAGGTGAGAGACACTATCTCAAAAAGGAAGGTGGAGAGCAGTCAAGGAAGACACCCAACCTCTGGCCTCTACATCCATTAGTGTGGGCATATGCAACTACATATACGTGAATATTCACAGGAACACAAGCATACCACTCCCAACACACACACAGGAAAGATAAAAACAAATAATAGTTAACGTGGTAACCTTAAGAACAAAGAAAACTGTGGTGGTTTTGTTTTGGTCTCTATGATACCTCTGAATATGTAATCGATCAACAAGAAAAATAGGATGAAATACTCCACATGAGAAATTGTGTTTTCTTTTTCTAAATTCCTACCTGAAGTGGAAACTTAAGGTTTCTTTAGAAAGTCAGTTGTGTCGGATGGTGTTTGGCTGGGCTAACACCTGAAGGAGTATTTTCTTGAAGCAGACACAGGTGAAATGATGTTTTGCTAAAGCAAGCAGATGACAGGACATATGTCGAAGGATTCTCTGTTAACACCACACAGGTATTGGTTTGCTTTACGTTGCCTAGCTGAGCTCCATTTGTCATGACTCCATCAAGAGAAATGCGCCCTCTTTCTGATTCCTTAGGTTCAGGCCAATTGGCAGAGTGACGTCAGCTGATACACACTCACATGGAGTTTTCCTAAGACAGATTCATGTGCTGAGGAAAGACATGTGATAAGGCAAGACCAATGGAGAACACAAGCTGTTTAGAAGGAGTATAAATAGGAATCAACAGACAGTGATGGGGATTTGCATATCTATGTCGCGCCCCACCTCGTCCGGCAAGGAAGACAGGACACTCCGGATTCTTCTCAACAGCCTTTATTCAGGAACACCTTGATGAAGAACACGGGGACCCGGAGTGCTGAGCGCTCTCTCTATTTATCTCCCTCTAAGGGGGAAGGATGATTTGTCCCTCAGGGATTGGTGGAGCGGGGATCACCAAATTAGCATAGTGCTGCCTGGCACCAAGAGCAGTATTGCACATGCGTAGTACATTTGTTTACCACAGTGCAAGTGGATGTCGGCGCCATCTTAGCAGGCGCAGTCGGGGAACCGCTCCCTACATATCTACTTTGCAACAGGTCTTGTCTTTTGTCTTTGCTAATCATCATTGAGAGAGGCACTGTGTCGAACTTCCCCTATATTTTAACAACCTTTCTTTTCCACTACCTCTGGTAGGTGGTGGGCTAAAAGGGAAGATAAAGCATTTAAAACCCCTTATTAAAAATAAAGTTTGAAAAATTTAAAGCTACACTTGTCTCTTATGCACACTGACTTGTTTGCTCCCTCTGAGCCTATTAAGCAAAGGTACCTAGGCTCTGGATGCAGGATCTATAAGGATTCATGACTTTCCCTGCCTACATCAGGAGTCTCTCAAAGCTAAATCGTTTGTTCACGCACATTTTCTGGTGTATCTCTTATAATAACTCTCAACAAAATTTTCTCCCAAAAGTAAAAGTCTAGTCATTGAATTTCAATAATCAGGCCCAACAATATTGCCTTTTGTAATTCTTCTATTGGGGCTGAGGCTAAGGAAGTGGTACTCAGAGCAGGCTTGCCATGGAGACGCATGTTAAGAGGTTTTAAGAGAGAAGATACTGACCTACTAACACTTAGATGCATATCTTCCTTAAAGAGAAGTAATCCTTGACAAATTACTCATGTCTAATGTCAGTTTATACAATCAAATAGCCACCTCTGCTTCTTGGGTAGAATCTAAAGGTTGGGGGTTTACTTAGTCTACTAAACTAAGGCTTTGGAGAGTAGTTTTTATGTCTGATCATGTATCTGGACACGTTTCTATTTCAACCAACTTTGAAATATTACTGTGGATGAACTAGAAAGGGTTTGTATGTCAGTGATGCTTTTTGTAGGTGTGGGGTGATAATTACTAATTCTAAGAGCCAAAACAGTGCAGAGAACATTTATTGTTCAGGATAAGGAAGGTGACTTGAAGGACACAGGAAACATTGTTAGAAGATGTGGATAATGGAGTTGGGGGTTTTCCTAATCAGGGCCTATAGCATTCAAAAGCCTATTGCATTACAATTCTTTTTCTCAGACAGATTGGTTACAAAGTACTTGAGATTTTGAGGTTTTCCTTCCAAAAACAAACAAACAAAGGAAAACTTTGTATACCTGGTTTCTATATTCTACTCCAATGTGCTACATACAGCCTCAGGAGTTCTCATTAATTACCCTGATTTCCATTTCTTGTGTCTATCGTCGAACTCAGAAGGCTATCAGCTTGGTACTTGTGAGTTGAATTGGTGATTTGATCACTTTCAAGACTCGATTTATTGACAGAACCTCTGGCTGCTGGTCCTGTGTGAGCAAAGGGGGTGTGTTTAAATTCATTCCCAGTTCTCTTTCCTGTGCAGGTATGTAAGTACACACATCCCACCTTACAAGTTTCATCTACTTCCCAGTTCACTGATGCTCCACAGGTGGAACCCAAGGTCCAGTCACGCCTTCTCATTTGCATTTCTTCCTTGCCCAATTCAACTGAACTGCCCCAAACACTCAGCAAAGAGGTTTCAGGGAAGTGTCCATTCTGAAGACTCCCCATCAAACCTAAATGAAATTACAAATAATCCAAATCCACAGAATGCATAACTTTGAGGAGGAGGGGCACCAGACACTTCTCCTAACCTCCATTTCCTCATCTGCAAAACAGAGTTCAAGCTTCCTGTCTGTCCTTCCTCATTTGCCTTTGGGTGGCCCTGGCTGTTTAGAGCTTACTCATCCCTCAGCCCTGTAGCTCTCACTGTGACTTCAATGTTAGTCTTAAAATTGCCTTTCATAAAACCTTATATTTCTATATTCCTATTATTTCTGTATTGATCTCTTCAGTAACAGTTTATACATCTGACCAAGTGAAGAATAAAAGACATAATTGGAATAATACAAATAAGCTAGTTTTTTAAGTATAATTCTATGGAGGTTTAGATACTGCATAATAAATACGAATGTATATATAGAGAGAGATAGGGTGGGAGCTTAGATCAATGGCAGAGCACTTGTTTAGCATACAGAAGCCTTGAGGTCAGTTTGTGAACCTGGGGTAGTAGTCTCTTAAAAAATACATTCTTGTATTTGATTTAATCGTTAACCAACAACCTTCAGTTGAAAGAACAAAAAAAATGAACAATATATTTTTTCCAATAAAATAAAATCCTACTATGTATAATTTTATGAGATCTGTATCTTGCAACTAATATGTCATGAACCCTTTCTCTACACTTATAAACATAAAACACCTAGATCTTCTCAATAGCCTTATCATATCTGGTTGGATAGATTTTTGCTTAAGCAGTTTCCTGTAGTTGGACATTTTCTACTGCAGTTATCATATCTTATACAAGAGTGAAATAAGCATCCTTATAAACATTATTTTTAAATTTTAATCTGTTCTCTTTGTCTATCTCTGGGCACCAAGAAATAGAATATCTAAGCCCAGAAGCACAGAATTAGTTCTCACAATAAAATACCAATGGGTCAGAAGCCTCTGGTCCTGACAAATGTTCTCAGGAAGGATTTTAGAGTCTCAAAAATTCTCCTCAATGAACATGGCTGCTACTGAAACCCAAGCAAGGCTGATAAGAGGTAAGACTCTAACTTCAATGCAAACAGCCCCTGATCTTACAGAGCCCTAAAGTTGGAATGGAGGTTATTCCAAAAGCTGAATGATTGTCCTCTGACCTCCAGGAGTATGCTGTAGTAAGCAAGAACACACACATATGCACACACTAAATAAATGTGATAAAGTTTTAAAGAACAAAATAACACCCAAAACACAGCCCACATTCCATTGGTTTTTGATGTTGTACTTTTCCATAACAAAAGTATTTTCTCCCCAGGGCACAGTAGCAGAGGAAACATGAGCCAGTAGAGCGGAACTCCAGTTAAAGCAGGATGAAAAAATTTGGTTTGGAAGGACTGATAGATGCAGTCCCAAGAGCTGAATTTTGTCTTGTTTCTTTTCTTATTCTTGGTGTACACAGCAACTCTGTTCTGCTGGTCAACCTCTTCATCATGGTCATTGTGACCTGGGAGTTCCAACCCCACACCCCCATGCACTTCCTGCTTTACAACCTCTCTGTCTTACACATCTGCTTCTCCTCTATCACTGCTCCAAAAGTCCTAGTGGACCTTCTCTCAAGAAGACAGACCATCTCCTTCAATGGTTGCATCATTCAGATGTTTTTCTTCCATCTGCTTGGTGGGGCAGACATTTTTTCTCTCTCTGTGGTGGCATTTGATACATGGCCATCTCCAAGCCCATGCACTATGTGACCATCATGAGTAAGGGACAGTGCACAACCCTCATTGTGGCTTTCTGAGTGAGGGGCTTTGACCACTCCATCATGAAGATCTCCCTCTTGCTCCCATTCCCCTTCTGCGGACCCAATGTTCTTGGATCTTTCTACTGTGGTGTCCCAGAAGGTCCTCAAGGTCACCTGTACCAACATCTTTGCTTCAAGGTCTTGATAATTTCAACCAGTGGCTTGATCTCTGCCCTGTGGTTCGTCTTTCTGCTAATCACATACTTGACAATGCTAAGGTCACACATAGGAGAGGGCAGGAGAATAAGCCATCTCAACCTGTACCCAAATCACTGTGGTCACTCCTCACTTTGTGCCCTGCACTTATGTCTATGGCAGGCCCTTTGGTGCCCTCCCCACGCACAGAGCTATCTCTTACATTCAGTGTCATCATTCCTGTCTTCAGTCCAAGGATCTGTAACCTAAGGAACTGAAGTCAGTCATGAGGAGACTCAGGAAAAGACTTGGACCTCCTGAAAAGGAGTATATTTTCTAAGTCTCCAATTAGAAAACTCAGGACTTAAAGACAAAAGACCCTAATCAATAGATAGTATTTTTCTTCCATTCACTTGGTGAGGCAGATGTTTATCTGCTGCTTTTTTTTATCCTTACAGCACAATGGAGTCCTCAAACTCTAGAGACAATAGTCTTTCTAGGGCTTCCTCATGGGGAGGTTGCTGACAACATAGAGCCTTAAACATAAATTGTCGGTTCTTGACAAACCACAGGGTAGGGATCAAGCCATTGGTAGAAGTCATTAAGACCTCAAAAGCAAAGATGCTTGAGGACCTGTGGGACAACACAGTAGAAACCATCAACATCAGGTCCACAGAAAGGGAGGAGGATCAAGAGAGAGATGTGCACAATGGAATGAGCGAAGCCCCCCACCCAGGAAGCCAGGAGAGATGGCTAAAAAGTTAGGAACCTTGCTGTTCCTGCAGAGAATCTGAGGTCAATTCCAGGTTCCCACATCAGGTAGCTCACAACACCCATAATTCCAACTCCAAGGGCTCTGACATCTCTGACCTCTGGAAGACCCAGAGACACACATCCATTTAAATAAATTTTTTTTAAAAAAATGCTAGTAACTCTTAAGAATGTAAATGCTTATAAGACTCAAACAACATGTTTTATTCATAAGAAAACAGAGTTCAAGAGAAATTTTGGTCTTATTTGATAGGGGTGTTGATTTTGTTTTGGGGTTGCAGGACTTTTTGGTTGGTGGGTTATTGTTTTATGTGTAGTGCTAGAAATTAAACTTCTAAAGTTGTTTTCCTATTTTTTTTAAGATTTATTTATTTATTTCATGTATATGAGTACACTGTTGCTCTCTTCAGATACACCAGAAGAGGACATCAGATCTCCATTACAGATGGTTGAGAGCCACCATGTAGCTTCTGGGAATTGAACTCAGGACCTTTGGAAGAGGAGTCAGTGCTCCTAACCACGAAGCCATCTCTCCAGCCCTTGTTTTCCTATTAAAAGGCGCTACCATACAAAGGGCCAATAGTTCATAAACATCCCCCATCTCATGAAATCTCTATGTATCTGTCCATCTGCCCAACTTCTCTGACACTTTACTATCACATCCTTTCCCTTAAGCCGATTACAAGTTAGACAATCACATCCTATTATGAGGCCACATTCCCACCAGTGAAATGAGACACAGCCAACCACAGTTAGTATAAAAATTAACTGAACTTCCCTCCCCAGTGTGCTTCCTTGCTAGGTTTGGTTTATGGCACACTTATGATTCACAACAGTGCACCCTCTCTACAAAAAGAAGCTGCCTTGCAGGGTTGGTTTCATTCACTTTGTACATGTGCTCTGTGTAACACCAAGAACTACCGGTTTCCGGCAAACCAATGGCCTCACACATGCTGGGCAAGTACCTGACACAGAGGCTGTCTGCACCTCATGACTTGATTCCTGAATTGTGGCCGCACAATGTGTTGTCCAGGCAATCATCAGTAAAATGATCTCCGAGGGTCCCGGAGTAAAGTTAATAACAGCCAGCTACTTCTCCTCACTTGGAACTAATGAAGCTGGTTTTCCTTTGGGAGATTTCCACTCCATTTTCCTAGAGAAGCCTCTGAACTGCCCCTTTCAAAAGGCAAGAAAAAAATTCAGATTTCATCAAAGATTTCCTATCTAATTAGTGCTGGAGGCACGATCTGAGATTCCACTACCCCAGCTACCTCAGACACAGTGTGAGATCTGAAACAAGCTCACAAAAATGAAAGAGAGAAGGGGGGGCAGGGAACACTGTTCTCTGTCACAGTATCATGAAAGGGACTTGGTCGCCCTCATCTGACCAAACAGTGCATACTGTTTCTGGTACTTAAAAAACTCACCACTTTACAGCCATTCGGTCCTAACCAGCCTTCCAGGGAGAAAGAAATCCTACCCTGTCCACATTTCCTTAGTGTGCAAGAGATGGAAGCTAAAGAAACACACAAACAAACAAACACCTCCTTTCTGGAGGCTCGAGGCACTGACTGCCCTTCCCAGAATGCTTTGCTTCCATTCTCAGCAGCCACATGGCAGCTCACAACTATCACTCCGGATTCCACGGTTCACTTCCCCAGCACAGTCTATTGCCCATGCTGCTGTCTTTGTCTGAAGAACTAAAGAACAAGATTTCATTCTAAAACTGGCCTTGGCGCTTCTTGCCTTGCATTCCAGCAAAGAGCAAAGGCAAATGGATCTCAGTGAGTTTCAGGCCAGCCTGGTCTATAGTGAATCTGAGACTGGCCAAGACTACAGAGTGACTTAACAACCTTTATTTGTTAGTTATGTAGCTAAAATTGGGGGGCGGGGGGATGAGCTAATTTTATTTATGAGTGTTTGCCCACACATGTGCATGTATTATGATGGTGCTTGGGCGGTCAGAAGACAGCATCAGATTCCCTGAAGCTGCAGGGAATGCTTGTGAGCCACCACATGGATGCTGGGAGTTGAGCCCAGGGACACTGCAAGAGCAGCACGTGCTCTTAACCACTGAGCCATCTCTCCAGCCCCTCCAAGTCCTTTCGATAGACATTTCAAAACCTGTGTTGTGGGTTACTTTTTAATTACTAAATTAGTTGCTTTTTAATCATTGTGATAAAATGCCACCAACAAAACAACGCAAAGAAGAAAGAGTGTATTTGGAGCTATGGTTCCTGAGAAACACAAGTTCATCCCCATCAGAGCGGAGAACCATGGCAGCAAGCAGACATGTTGGCAGACACAGCCGAGAGCTCACGTCTCGGCCCACAAACCGGAAACAGAGACAGAGCTTGGGATGGTGAAACCTCAAAGTCCACTGATGACGTAGTCCCTCCAGAAAGGCCACACCTCCTACACCTCCCCAAATGGAGTAAGCAGCTGGGGACCAAGCATCTAAAGGCCCAAGAACTCAAACCACCACAATTACTATTCTTTGGCAATACCTGCCGTTCTTTCAGAGGTTCCCCAGCTTCCATTTCAAGTGACTACAACCACCTGTAATTGTATCTCCGGGGGGATCTGACACCCTCTTCTGGCCTCCATGGGTACTACACAGAAACAGGGCACATACAGAGACAAAGTATTTTTAAGATGTGGGAGCATTGCACATGAACCAAATCTACAGGATTCTTGCTAGAACCGGGCTATTTGTTTACAGGCCGAGAACAGAGTAGAAGCCATGTGTCTTAGTTACTTTCCTGTTGCTGTAAAAGACACCAGGATCAAGGAAACTTTAAATAAATCATTTAATTTGGGGCACATGGTTCTAGCAGGTTAGAGTCCATGGCCACCATGGCAGGGAGCATGACAGAAAGCAGGCAGGCGGCGACTCATACTGAAGCAGTAGCTGAAAGCTTACATGTTGAGACAGTGACCAGGAGGCAGAGAGGGGGTAACTAGAAATGACATAAGTTTTGAAACCTCAAAGCCCGCTCCCCCAGTGACATACCTGTCCAACCAGAACACGCCTCCTTATCCTTCCCAAATAGTTCCACCAACTAAGGGCCAAGCATTGAGATACTTAAGCCTGTGGGGCCATTCTCATTCTAACTACCACAGTAAGCTTGCTGTTAAGGATCCAGGGGACAAGAGGATCCTTTGGGTCATCAATGAATCTTTGTTTTCCTTACCTTCTTTCTCTTCGCCATGCTCTCAGAGTGGTGAGAGAATTTTTCATGTACACAAAGTGGAGTTTTTTCATATATAGGCCATATCTTTGTGTACTATTTAACATTTTTTGCCTGACCAGTAACCACTAAGATTTTTTTCCTGTACCTTCTTAATACTTGATGGCTTCCGATTTTACATCTTTCTCTATGAAAAGTCCTTTTTTTAAGCTTAAACATTCTCTAGTGAGGCATTCTCCCACAAGTAAGTTTGTACTTTGTTGAAAAACCTTCAAAGACAAGATCCAAAAAGGCCCTCTCTTTGTTTGATCAATGACACTGAATTACAAAGGAACTTGAATTGAAGTTACTTCATAAGAATATCACATTTTTACAATAGCACTGTTTAAAAGTGCCTCAGAAACACGATTCAAGCAAGTGAACGATGTGCCTCAGGCACTAGTCGACTGTGGGTCTCTTTGTCTGAATTCTAGTCAGGCTTCTCAAAGCCACTTCTCCAACAGGCCGCAGCCCTTGACAACGAAGCTGAATGAGAGCTAGAAGGAAGGAGTGACCCAGCCTAGAGACACAGAGATGGAAATCAAAAAAATCATTCGGAGGAAGTCAAAGAGCCTGAGCACGGGTAGGAGGCCTTTAAGAATGACAGTGGGGGTGGAGTAAACACTGGAGAGATGGCTCAGTGGTTAGGATTTTTGCAGAGGACCCAGATTCGGGTCTTAAAAGCCACATGGAGGCTCACAACCATCCAAAACTACAGTTTCAGAGAATCCAATGGCCACCCTTGGCCTTGACAGGCACCAGGCATGCATGTGGTATACACATACATATATCCAGACAAAACATTCACATATGTAAAATAAATATAAATTAATGAATAATGTTTAACAATGACAGTAGGGGCTGTTGAGATGGCTCGGCAGTAAAAACTTACTGAAATATCATGAGGTCTGGAATTTCAATTACCAGCACTCACACTCCAACTCCAGGGAATTGGACAGCCGTCCTCTTCTGGTGTCTCCAGGCAACTGCACACATGCTGCGTGCACAACACAGAAAAAAAAAATCAAAACTTAAAAGGAAAATAAATCTTTTAAAAATGGAAATTGCAAAGGATCTTTTTTAACTGAGGTGGGGGAGGAGGACGAGGAGGAAGAAGGACTCACTGAAGACCGTAGTGCCAGGTACCTTAGTTTGTGCGTTCATTACTCTGTGCGGACAAAGTGCCTGGCAAGAAGAGCTTGAGGAGGAAATCGTTTGTTCTTGCTTGCAGTACGATAGGAGAGCCCGTCTGGTAGGACAGGCAGGCACTTAAGGCAGTCATGACACACCTGAAGTCGGGACACCAAGCTAGGCTGACCTTCTCCTTTCTATTCAGCTCGGGACCCCGGCTATGAAAAGATGCCTCCCGCATTCAGGGTGTGCCCTCTTCCCTCAAACTATTACGAACACCCCCAATTAATTCCCTCATACCAGAGTTTGCGTGATGATTCTAAGCCCCGTCAAACGGATGAAATTATCTGTGCAAATATCTCTATTGTGTGTGTGTTGGGGGGCGGGGGTGAGGGAGTGAGTATCAATTCCAGAACAAGTGAGAAGGATAGGGAGGCAGGAGGGGCTGGGGGATGAAAGGGGGAGGAGAACGGTGATATTATAGGTTAATTCAAATTTCACAAACGGGGAGGTGGTGGAGAATGCACTTAATCTCCACAGAGGAGGCAGAGACAAGAGGATCTTTGAGTTTGAGGCCAGCCTGTTTTACAGAGTTAAGTTCCAGGACAGTCGGGGTTATACAGAGAGATTCCCTGTATTGGAAAAACAAAAAGGAAAAAGAAAATTTACTAAAAGGAAATCAGTGTAAGTATACAGAAGAAAGAGAAGCCAAAGAAGTCAGCCCACCATACCAGTATCTGACAGACATATTTGGCAGTTAGCAGTTTCCAAAAAGAAAAAAAGAAAAAAGAAACCCTACAAGGGAAAAAAGACTCAGCGTTGTTCTCAGACTGTGCCTGGAATCTCTGCCAAAATAATAGCAACGGTGTTAAGTCTGTGCCGAGTGCGGAGAACTTCAGTTCACCAGACCGACCCTCTGAGAATCATACAAGAGGCTACCACCACCTTTGCAGAGAGGAAAACAGGGACACAGAAGATACACTCCCCCAAGAGTCACACCAGACTCTGCTTGAAACTCTGCCTGGGCCAAGAGAACTTGACCAAGCAGGTGCTGAGATAGTGACTGTGAGTCATCTGTCCCCCAACCCGCAGGGTTCAGGAACCGTCTCTGAAGAGGAAGCAGCAAGAACACATGGTGCCGCCTTCTACACGTGACAGTCACTGCGCTCACAGCCGTTTTACCGAAGTGGGCGATTGCCTGCCTGAACTGCAGACCCTCCCCACCCCAACCCTGCAACGGAGACCCTCCTCATCCCAACCCTGCCACGGAGACCCTCCCCACTCCAACCCCGCCACGGAGACCCTCCCCACCCCAACCCTGCCACGGAGACCCTCCCCACCCCAACCCCGCCACGGAGACCCTCCCCACCCCAACCCCGCCACGGAGACCCTCCCCACCCCAACCCCGCCACGGAGACCCTCCCCACCCCAACCTTACCACGGAGACCCTCCCCACCCCAACCTTACCACGGAGACCCTCCCCACTCCAACCCCGCCACGGAGACCCTCCCCACCCCAACCCTGCCACGGAGACCCTTCCCACCCCAACTCTGCCACGGAAACCCTCCCCACCCAAATCCCGGGATAAGACAGGCTTTGCAAACACGTTTCCCAGCCTTGCCATTTGCCTTTGCAACATACTTCTGATATTCTGTACCAGTACAAAAATTGAATGTTTTTACATTTACAGGCTTCCCCCCCCCCCCCCTGCTTGGAAAAGTCTGCTTTTACTTAGAAACTGTATTCTAAAAATTGTGCTGTTTGCTCCTGACGACCACGTAACAAAATACTTCTAATGTTTAAATCCTCGGTTCGTGTGAAATTTCTGCTACCAAATGCACCGTAAGGAGATGCACTTGCGTAGAACAATAACAGGATACTTCTAGGAAACGTCTGGCAATTAAAAATGAAAGGCAGAATTTTGAATCGCTTCCCTTGTGCCTGACATTAATTTCTCAATACGTACTTTTATATCACTAAGATCAGTATGAGGCCAGTAGGCTTGTAATTAATCAGCACTGATGGTAGCAACTTTTTAACTATTTTAAAGCAGAGATTGTAGGCGTGCTCCATCAGCCATGGAAGCAACTTTTAAGAGTGTCCCAAGGCGAGTCAGACACCTAAAACTACTATTTGAAAGCCGCGTAGGCACAGTGGTTCCAGGAGACGCCATCCCCTCACCATCCCGTCCCAGAAAAGGACCCGAGAGGTCAGTCTCATCTCCGGGTAAAAAGACAAAAAAGAAGTAACAATGGTTCCACTGGGGCTCGAACCCAGGACCTTCTGCGTGTAAAGCAGACGTGATAACCGCTACACTATGGAACCACGTGCTATACGTGGTTTCTCAGATTGGGTAATGAAAAGAGAATACTTTGATTTGAAAAAAAAATAGCCGGGTAGCAGTTATAAGTTTGTGTTTTTCTCTTAAAGAAGGTGTTTCAAAATAAACCCAGATTTTTTTTTCAACACCAAAAAAAAAAAACGGGTAGTTTCAAAAGGAGACTTCAAAGTACCATTAAGATGCATTAGAAGCAAAACTCAATAACCAGGATGGCTGAAAAAATAAACTATCTGATAAAAAAGTAACTAGCACACCACGTGGTTCCACTGGGGCTCGAACCCAGGACCTTCTGCGTGTAAAGCAGACGTGATAACCGCTACACTATGGAACCGGGCGGAAGGCTCGGCTGCCTGATCTACTAACTACATGTCGAGTTATGGTGACGATGGGACTTGGGATCACATTTGTTTTTGTTCCCCGCACCGAGAACTTGTAACGGGACCTGGGGCTTCCTAGCGCCGCCGCTCTGCTCGCTCCGCGCCGCACACTGCTCTGTGAACAGAGGAAGAGAGAGCTCCACCCCCGAGTCGACGCGCCTGCCCTGATGTAGACCGTGCGGAGCCAGGAACACACCTGGCTCTGTGGCGCAATGGATAGCGCATTGGACTTCTAGATAAAGTGAAGGCATTCAAAGGTTGTGGGTTCGAGTCCCACCAGAGTCGTTTTTATTTTAGTAAGAGAGTTGTAACAGAAGAACGAAATACGGGAATTAGGAAGAACAAAAAAGTGAAGCAAAGTGCAACGTCCTGTCTGCCGCACCCTTTAAAATAAAAAAGGAAAGTTATCGCAGTCGTTTCCGGTGTCCGTCCCCTTGGAAGTATCAGGGATCTTGCTGCTACTACTACCTAAGTGTTTTCTCAACCACTTTCCAGCGTCAATCACTCTGCTATTGTGTGCGAAAATGAAGTAATGATCTAGGTGTAATCGGGGTTACTAATCTCCCTCCCCTGTGGCTTCGGTTTTCGTTGTTTTGTTTTATATGAGTAAAACAATAATTTTACGGTTCTTTGGAAACTTTTAAATCTCGCAGTATTGCTCCAGTTGCTGATAAATAAAACCTAGTTTCTTCAGTTACCAGAATGGCCGAGTGGTTAAGGCGTTGGACTTAAGATCCAATGGATTTATATCCGCGTGGGTTCGAACCCCACTTCTGGTAGATTTGATTTTTTTTCTTTTGTGTTTCTTCCTTTTCCTCCCAGTACCTATGACGTTGGGCCCGAAACAAAGAGCCAAAGACACAGGTAAAAAACACTACAGAACAGCTTAGCGCTCCAGACCCAGCCACATGCCGAGTATCTTTCTGATGGCTAGAATACTGAAATGCGGGGAGTTTACAAATTTATAAGTAAAATATTTTAAAAGGAAAAAATAAAAAGCAAGGTCTTTATAAGGCGCGACAGACGAAAGAAACAACAGAAAAATCATCTGGACATTTACTTTCGGGGGCCAATTTTGCCGCTTCCCTCACTACATTCGTTCAAGGACAGCTGGTCACTATTAGACCAGTAGTTACTGTCCTCAGGGCAGAACCTTGCTGGGACGGAAGACAGACCCAGAAAGTACTTGTTTACGGTAGATGACCCTGTGTTTTAGAGAGGCCACAGTGGGCACAGCGACAGGCTAGGCTGAGTGCCCCCCCACGCCCCCCATCCCCCAGTCCTTCAGCGGCTAACCAGACGGGTCAACTGTTAGCATCAAACCAAACTTGGGTAAACCACGGGGCATTGGAAAGTGGGATGGGGAGCGGCTAAATGGATTTCAACCCGGGTTACTTCTCTACGGGTGACCCTGGGTGACACCAGGAGACGCATGGGCTCCGTGCACTGCTCCGCTTCACTCGGCGCTGACCCCACACCCTCTGAGAATCAGTCTCCCCACGTCTGAGGTTCGTAATTCCCCTGAGGCTGACCGCCGGGCCCGGCAGCCCCTCTCCAGGAGCAATGGCGTTAGCATGCTCAGCTGAACTTGGACTCCACGGCAGATGTTTAGACTCCGGTAAATTCTTTATATAAGTATCTAACTCGTTTAACGTTATGCAACACGAGCAAATGTCCCTCAGAGCGAGACTGGGGGGCTTAGGAGAGCGGCCGGTTCGACCCACGCAGTCTTTGCAGCCTCACGATCTTGCCGAGATCCTGGAACTCAACGTACGCTCAAGAAATGTCGAATGCAAACCTAAATCCGAACAATGCACCCACAGGGCGCTCTAGGGTAAAAACCAAAACACAAAAGCAAAAACAAAAACAAAAAACAACAACAACAAACAAAAACTAAAATCAGAAATGTCTCCACCAGATCAGGAGGCCTGACCGTAGGGTTCCAAAATATGGGGCTCTCCTCTTGTGAAATACGCAAAATAGAAACCTCCAATAACTTTAGTCTTTATCGGCTATATATGATGAGAGGGAGGGAGGAAGAAAGACATACTTGATTTCACCACAAGCCTATTTATTGTGATTTTTTGAAGAAATAGCGAAACATAAAGGTTCTCACCTACTGGGAAAGAATTAGGCCTACTTTTGACTGTGGATAGACTAGTGAGAAAGAGCTCTCCAAGAGCCCGGATAGCTCAGTCGGTAGAGCATCAGACTTTTAATCTGAGGGTCCAGGGTTCAAGTCCCTGTTCGGGCGGAAGTTGTTTTAGGCTCCCAGAAACCGACATGAAGACCCAATTACTTACCTTCATACACCGGCAATTTACCAAAATGAGTCCACACCCTGTCCTTGCTACAAATGGGTGCGATTTTTGTATTCTAAACATCAATGGGTATATAACCAAAAAACATTGCACATCAGCCGTCACGAGGTTTGTGTTCCGATGCCTCTTATTAACGGAACTTGGACACCAGGTTACTAAAACTGTATTTCAAATGAAGACACAAAATGCGTAGTCTCCACGTCCTTAGCCAGATTCCCTGTGCGCTCTGATGGGCCCTTCCTAAGCAAGACACTTGGCTTGGTAGGCAGATACGTCTTCAAAGCCTGTCACTAAAACTTGCAGGCAAAGGGACAACATAGGTGGCAATGGGCAAATCTTCCGAGACAAGCTGCTACCATCTTCGTGGCTGAACTCTGTTAATATTCTCCTAGAAAAGGGGGCCAGAGAGGGTCAAAGGATCTTTGAATTTCAAATCGCCCCACCCCACTGGCCATATACACCTCTGTGCATGTCCTCGGAGTACACAGCTCATAGAACGAGCGCCACATTACAAGGCCAATGAAGAACCAGGCTGGGTTTCAAACAATGCAGCTGCTTTGGAGTCAGCCATGCTCCTGCCCATAAACCTCATCCTTCCTAAGTCACCCCAATAAGCTCATTGGATCCCCGTAGTGAACTTTGATGCAATCGATTTTTGGTTTGCCATTGGAACCATGTGAGGAGGGGAGATACACCTTGACTGTCAATACTCCGTCCACGTGTCAGCCTCCGCCATATAAGATTTTGAGCCAAGTATCACAGCTAACGGAAAAGAATCAAAAGCAGCAACAACCTTTGCTTGTTTTTTGCCTCACATTCCCAAAGAGGATTTTTGTGTCTTCACAAGAGTGGCTGTTGTACTGGATTCGGGAAGAGAATGCCAGATTCCAAGAGACAGAAATACCAAAAATAAATTAAATAAATAAAGTACAACTTTGCTGAAACCCGGGATCGAACCAGGGACCTTTAGATCTTCAGTCTAACGCTCTCCCAACTGAGCTATTTCAGCAAGCTTGGTGGGCTTTTCTGCCTGATCCAAAGGAAATTTAAAAATAAATTTTTTTTTTAAAAAAAAGTCATTTCGTTTCCAATTTTTAAATTTTTAATTTCTTTTTTAGAGAGGTATTGTTTTTAGATCTACAGTTTTAAGTAGAGTAACAAAATTAATGCCTGTGGTTTCAAAATGTGCCCTGCGGCGTCCCCGGTTACCTTCGTTTAGTTTCTACGTTTTCTCTACCCTTATCCAGGGTCCCAAAGAGTACCTGGTGTGTCTAGGTTGGCCTGACGGTCTCATTCATCCCTCACATCTGCTGGCAGGTCATCATAATTCTTTTTTGTTGTTGTTGTTTTTAAACAACTTTATTTTTAAAAACAGAGATAAATGTACAGATTTTGAAAGCATTTTGGCATAAAACTATATGAATATATTTTTGTCAGTACTTGATTTTTTTTTTAAGGTTTGATAGTATGCCTTAAAATTTTACTAGTTACAATGAGCATAAAGTACATGTAAAACAAGATGTAACCTGGAATTAGTCAAAGTTGTCTTGGTGTGTAAAGATTAAACATAATGATTTTTAAACGCCAAGAATAGTCACAAGATTACATTCTTAGCTCTTGAATTATTAATGATTTAAAGTCTAGGTGTACCTCACTATGAGAGGGTGCTATACACTTTTGTTTTTTCTTAGAAGACTGAGACTTCTACTTTTTGGCTTTTTTTTTTTTTTTTTTTTTTTTTTTTTTTTTTTTTTTTCTGCTTCATATGGTCTGTCAGTTGTTTCTTGGGTATTCAGAGCTTTCTGGGGCTAGTGTCTAGTTATCGGTGACTGCATATTATGTCTATTCTTTTGTGACTGGGTTACCTCACTCAGGATGATATTTTCTAGATGCATCCATTTGCCTAGGAATTTTGTAAAGTCGTTGTTTCTAATAGCTGAGTAGTACTCCATTGTGTAAATATACCACAATTTCTGTATCCATTCATCTACTGAAGGACATCTGGGTTCTTTCCAGCTTCTGGTTATTATAAATAGGGCTGCTATGAACATATTGGGCATGTGTCCTTATTGTATGTTGGAGCATCTTTGGGGTAAATGCCCAGAAGTGGAATAACTGGGTCTTCAGGTAGTACTTGTCCAATTTTTCTGAGAAACCGCCAGATTGATTTCCAGAGTGGTTGTTACCAGCTTACAACCCCACCAACAGTGGAGAAGTGTTCCTCTTTCTCCGCATCTTCGCCACCATCTGCTGTCATCTGAGTTTTTGATCTTAGCCATTCTGACTGGTGTGAGGTGGAATCTCAGGGTTGTTTTGATTTGCATTTCTCTGATGACCAGGGATGTCGAGCACTTCCTTAGATGCTTCTTAGCCACTCGATATTCCTCAATTGAGAATTCATTGTTTAGCTCTGTACCCCATTTTTAAATAGGATTGTTTGATTCTCTGGAGTCTAACTTCTTGAGTTCTTTCTATATATTGGATATTATACCTCTATCAGATATAGGATTGGTAAAGATCCTTTCCCAGTCTGTTGGCTGCCATTTTGTTTTCTTGACAATGTCCTTAGCTTTACAGAAACTTTGCAGTCTCATGAGGTCCCATTTATCGATTCTTAATCTTAGAGCATAAGCCATTGGTGTCCTGTTCAAGGAAATTTCCCCTGCGCCTATGTGTTCTAGGGTTTTCCCTACTTTCTCATCTAATAATTTCAGTGTACCTGGTTTTATGTGGCGATCTTTGATCCACTTGCACTTGAGCTTTGTACAAGGAGATAAGAAAGGATCGATTTTCATTCTTCTGCATGCTAACTGCCAGTTGAACCAACAGCATTTGTTGAAGAGGTTGTCCTTTTTCCATTGAATGTCTATGTAATTCTTAAACGCAGTAACCAGTTTGCCCTCAGTCACCCAGATCTGCCTGAGGCCTGAAAGGTCAGGGTGGGGACAGACTTCAAGGTTCAGTCTGTCGCCTTTCCTCTAAGGGAACATGCAAACTATAACTGAAAGGAGGCAGCAGGGGGAGTAACGTGGAAGCAGATGCTGTTCTGCACCGGCCCGACCTGAAAAGGATGGGAGCGAAGAGCGATGAAAACGACTTTGTTTAACTTTTGCTGGATATGTACTTTGAATTTCACATAGATGTGAACTGCATTCTGACTGTTGTAACCCCCTTAATCTCTCTAGTCTCCCTCCCAGCGCCCACTAATCTCTCTCCCACATTCATGTATCCTGAATTTGCTATGTCGTGTTTCGGTTTGGTTGCGGGTTTTGAGAGCGTCTACTGACTTTAACCAGGGCTATCTGTGTGACTGTGGATGTAGAACTATCTTTTACAACTTAGTGGGAGCCTTGGAGGCTACAGAACTGAAGACAGTGAATGTCCTTTTCCCCAGAATCCAAATGAAGGTGATTTTCAAAGAGCCCAATGTCACCAAGTTGTCCCCTCTTCTTTGGATGAGTGACCAGAGCTGTTCCTTTAACAAATGCCAACCAACCAAGTCAGACTTCTTAAATCAAACATGCCTTTCACTTAGAAGTTTGTTCCCTTAACTGTGAACCCTGACTTCTGCAAAAGTGCCTGACGTGAACAGAAGTCACTTGCTAACGATTGCCACACTAGACATTTCTTTCCCTAAACCCAAACTGAAACCAGGGGTTATGCCATCAGGACGTCCTTTCTTTCAACGCACAATTTAATTAATTTGAGTGCATTTGTTTCTTTGAAACGGCTCTTTGCCCGTTTCGGCATATATTTTTGATTTGATTTGATTTGATTTCATCACTAAAGTAAAAGTTTTTAGTAATTATCACATACACCTGCTTTCCTGTGGACTCTGCTAAGCATGTGAGAGAGTCCTGGTCTCGTTTAGTCATCGCAGGAAGCCGAGGTAGTTATTCCTTTACTTCTGAGGAGGCTGCTGTTAGTGAGGAAGAAGAAGGGATCGGTGTGGACCCTGCGAGGAGCGTCCTAATGAGCGGAGTGAAGACCCTGCCTCCCACTCGAGTTACACCTCCACCTTTGCCGTCCCTAGGGGGCGCCTGTCTCATTCTGTACGCATCCCCATCAAAGGAGGAGGTCGGCTTCATTTTGTGGCCCGCCTCAATCAAGGAGGACTCAATCTGTTTTAAACAAGCCGTGTCTTCTCTTGGGGAAAACTATTTCACCTCGGGGCTTGCGAACGTTTTGTATTTAGAAGCCACGTTCTTAAAACCCTCCAAGAACGTGGATGAGAGTGTATGAATTTGACATGAATGTGGACTGACTTTTTTAGATTTGTCCCAGCCCTTGAATGTACTCAGATGTGCCCTTTTCTCCCACTAACAGACATCTCTACCTCGGCTTCAGCATCTCCCGGTAATCAGGAGCACATTTCAGAGCAGGAGAAAATGGGCCTGGTGTGACGAGGCAAGGCTGCTCTATGTTGGGTTTCAGTTCCCAGAGAAGCATCTTTTCCTGAGAGCGGGGTGGGGCAGTATAGGGAAACCGAGCGCCAGCGGTTTGCTGGCTCGGCTCCCGAAGTTTCGAGCTCCTTCCCAAGAAGCATCGAGCTTGTGGTGTGCTCGCCAGAATTTTAACTTTTCTTTCTTTAGACAGACATGTCTAGCACCCTAAACCTAATTGTCCTAAATTACTTTCTAAAAGAAAAATGGTAGCGCCCGAACAGGGACTTGAACCCTGGACCCTCAGATTAAAAGTCTGATGCTCTACCGACTGAGCTATCCGGGCCCGTGTGCACTAGTTTCTGTTTAATCTATGAAGACTCCTAGGGCTTTTTCTGCGTCACTAATGATGCAGACGTCTACTAGGCCTTATGTGTCTCATTTAATCTTTGTACAGAAATTACGTGGAAATGGAAAGAAAACAAAGTTGATTATGGAGTGGTTGGTTTGCCTATCATCTGAATACAGACTTCTTAAATCAAACATGCCTTTCACTTAGAAGTTTGTTCCCTTAACTGTGAACCCTGACTTCTGTAAAAGAAGTCACTTGCTAACGATTGCCACACTACACATTTCTTTCCCTAAACCCAAACTGAAACCAGAGGTTATGCCATCAGGCCGCCCTTCTTTCAACACATAATTTTCGATTCCTCCTACCAATGCTGCGTGCCCCGCTACAAAAAAAATACAAGTACGTAGCACAACAGCCGAAAGGAGTCTACTATTATACCAGAAGTCCAAGTTCCAAGCTCCGCGCCCCCACTGCCAATTTGCCCCGGACCCGGGGAGCCGGGGGGGGGGGGGGGGGGGGCGCCTTGCGCACGCGCAGCTCCAACGCGAAGCGCTCGCTGCACCTTCCCCCCTCTTCTCTGATAACACGACATTTTATTTTTATAGCATATCTTGCTACAGTACTTCAAACCGCTGGGCCTTTACTGTTGGGTGGTCTTCTCTTACCAAATAGAATGTGACCTCCCTTTCTGTTTCTTCCTTATTCCCAAACACCTGGGAAGGAGGAAAAATAATCCCTGTTTTGCTGCGTTCTCAGATGACGTTCTTAGAGCAGAAGGAAAAAGCAAGAGAAAACATTAACTCATACAATTCATAGAGACACGGAAGAGATACCCAGAGAGTAGGTGATGCTTCAAGAAACAGCCTAACGTTCCAGTGTATATATAGCACCTTCAACAAGAAATATAACAACAACAACAACAACAATAATAAATATTTTAGGATGTGACGAGACAAAGGAAAAGGACTTTATGTCTCCAGAAGAACACACTATGGGAAAGTAGATATATAGGAAATTAACCGTAGCTAAGAAAGTCTGTTGGGTAGATTCCTCTGGTGCAATCTGCAAACCAATAAGAGTTTTATTATTAGTTGTCCAACCTTTGTCCGAGATAGAGAGGGAGGAGAAAGACCTTCGGCAACGTATGCCCTGCTTGCATGCAATTAGAAAAAAAAAAAAAAAAGGTAGAGAGCTTTTCATTGTATTGGTCGCTTAATTTCCAATGACTCAAAATAACCTTTATGCCAAAGCAGCCTGTTTGGGCGTGACAAAACCAAGTTCTCAGAATTCCTTTCTCGTGAGCAATTCAGCTCTGCTCGGAGGGGTTTCAGATGATTGCATGGAGCAAACCATATAAGAAGAATAGCTGGCCTTGCTCGAAATGGGATGATTTGAATATTATTTATTAGCTTTTACTTTTTCAAGTTACATATATTTATGCATGTCTAGGGAGGGTGAACACACACCAACCACACTGTCCATGTGGACGTCAGAGGGCAGTTTTCTCCTCCCACCAGGTGGAACCTGGGAAATAAATCCAGACCATCAGGCCTGGCACCTTTACCCACTGAGCCATTTTGCTGACCCCGATTATATCTTTTAAAAGCACACACACACACACACACACACACACACACACACACTCCACAATAACATCTAGGCTGCTGTTTAGCCAAATAAGCAACCGCTATCACACAGCCAACTTGACACATGAAACTACTCATGACTCATGTGACCGTCCATCATCCAAAGTTTGATTGTCCAGTTTATTGGGTGGCTATTTTGATTTGTTCTAGTCATCATTTGAGTTTCAAGATTCCCTGACCAAAACTCATCTTTCCATACAAAAATCTAATGATTTGGTGAATAAAGCACCTTATCATCTAGCCTCTTGTCAGACCGACAGGTTGGGAACAAAGAGTGGGTTTACCAAGCTTCGGGGTTTGTTATTGTTTTAGCGTAGTGTGTGTTCTTAGAATGTGAGATTTGGGTCTCACGTTTCTCTATCCATGTTTCAGCCTGGCACCCGGTACATGGGATGCGCTACTTACTCCACTGAGCGTGCTTGACACATCACCCTAGAACGCTTTAGGTTTGTTGGTTGTTTTGTATTAAAATCTAATCCAAAGGCTTCAGAAACTCTCGTTTCCTACCATAGGACGGTAGAACTGAGGCCATCTTAGGTTCGGTTTATCTTGAGTGCTCGGTGTCTGGGTATCTTGGCTGGGGCACAGGGTGAGTGAACAGATGGCGTGTAATAGTGGTTTTCAACGTGGTAAATGAAAAGACAGGGCACGGAGTAACAACTGAATTCCGTGGAAATGACAATGCTTGCTTTATATGTTCCTGCTTATTCTAAAGGATTATGTATGTCTCCGAAATTTACATTTAATCCAGAGTGCTGCCTTTAGAGCGATGACACTAGTGTGATTCTTCTTATCATCATCATCATTATTATCTGAGCCTTTATTTTAATCATCCCATTAAAGCACGACAAGTTATTTGACCGTTCCAGTACACTCCTTTAATCTCTCCCATTTACCTGTCAGGCTCACTGGTCTTTCTTTGCAGTAACTAAGGCAAGAGTAGATAGACGTACAATCGGAGAAATCGGAGATCCCGAGACTGCACCCTGCAAAGCTCAAAACAATGTGGGAACTTACAATCGCTTATGTTGTTTGGCAAAATAAATATCTCATGTGAAACACCAGGCACGCGTGTCATTTTTTTAGAGAAGCCCAAAGGACCGTGAACGCACTAACAGGCTAGTGTGAGCCACCCCTGCTAGCCTCCAGCAATGTTGAGGTGAAAATGCAACTGAAGAAATCCATCTTTCTCTCTCCTTATGGAAAAATTAAGGCCCCACAAACGCCGCGGAATTAATCCTGTTTTCTAGAAAAACTGGTCTTTGGGACCTGCCTGTTAGAGCGTCCTTTTTCTTAACTTTTGTCAAATCCATATGTTAAAGTTTCATCTCTGTAACTACTCTGTAATTGCTTGCTAGTGAGCTCCAACTAAGCAACTTCGCTCTAATGCTTATTTTCTTGGTGTCAGGAACATCAAGAAGTCCCCAAGTCAAAGTTTCTAGGTCAGTGGTCTCACTATAGCGCCACAAGCTTAACTACTACAAGCTAACTAGTGTAGTTAAACCAGAAGATGACTCCTTCCTTGCATGCACTCTAACAACGATCTGTCTGCGGGTCCTGGTTATTGTTAGCTCAGATGGACAAAGCCTTTGCACCAAAAGGGTCCAGGCTATGACCTGGGCTTCTGAACCATCGGGCTGTAGGACCCAGTTCCACCACACCCTATGACCAGCCTGAGCTGGAGCCCCAAAGCTCGCAAAATAGGAAGCCCGAAAGATAGGTGAAGTCGTCAAGAAAAGAGCTGCGCTCCGTTGATTGCAAACCAGGGCACACTAACTCAGTACTATACAAATATGAACCGGGGATGCATGAAGACTTTGGAGGGGAAGAATGCAGAGAAGGAAAGGGGTGATTTTTCCAAGTGTAAATTCACTACAGGTGGAGTTCACAAAGGGACCACATACAAGTGGTTGTGCGGCCGCATAAAACTGCTGCCGAAACCCGGGATCGAACCAGGGACCTTTAGATCTTCAGTCTAACGCTCTCCCAACTGAGCTATTTCGGCTGCGCTTGCGGAATGTGCTTTTTTTAACCAGTGTAATTATAATGAGGAAATACATTTTTTTTTTTGGTATTAAAATTAAATTTAGCCAAAAACGTGTCAAAAGTAACAATTTTTTTTACTACTTTATTTACCTTTATTTACAACCTTATCTTCTACTAGGATCCACTACTTCTTAGGTGATGTCTTTTAATTGTCCTGCAATTTGTTTCTCTCTATTAAAAAATACTTTTTTACTTTTTAAATTAAACTCAAAAAAATATTTTGAAGTAATGAGTATTGCCTAGGGCTTCATATACGCTAGGCGGTGCTCTGACACTGAGCTACAGCCACAGAGCACTTCATGAATGTTTGAGATTGTAATTCACAGTAGTTACAATTGCATGCTTATGAACTGAAGCTATTTTATGGGCACACGGCCATTCCATGATGTAAAACACTTGCAATGATTAGTTACACAAAAATTAATGTTTTTGTTTTGTTCGTTTTGTTTTGTTTTGAGGGAAGCAGATTTTAAAAGGTTAAGGTATGACCTTTAGTGTATTTTGAGTTTTGGTTTTGCTTTATTTTTACAGATATAAATTTGAATGTCAGAAATATCTACAAAATGACTGGAAAGGGAGGGGAAGAACTAGAATGTGAACTGCCCTGTTTAATTCCCACTAACAACACACACTCACACACACACTCACACACTCTTTCACACACACTCACACACACATACACACTCACACATTTGCACACACAGACACACACACTCTCACACACTCATACTCTCACACACTCACACACACTTTCACACACACACTCTCACACACTCACACACACTCTCACACACACTCACACACACTCTCACACTCACACACACATTCTCACACACACATTCACACACACACACACACACACACACACTTCCCATCTACAAATTCTTCACATGATATAGACTTTCCATGATACCACACAATAGGAGATACAGAACCCTTCTATGCTGGAGGAAGTCAGCTGTGGATTACTGATATCCCTAACATGCTGTCTGTCCCACCTGTCTCCCGTTTCACAGCTGTACGTTCCTTACATGCATTGAATCTGAAAGTGTCTTAAGTTCCCTACTGCTAGCTAGAATAATCCAGTTTTTCAAGCTAAGTTGGTTCATGAGAAGGGAGAACATGAGCTTATTGTAATGTGAACAGCTGATCTTGGTTTAGGGTTTACAAAAGTAGGGAGTGACTCCAGACTGCCTTTTTCAAGAGACTGAGTACATCCCAGGTGTGCATTAGGTCTCAAACTAGGGACAAAATGAGATGCCCACCTCCAGGTTCTCACAGTATCTCTCCCTGTCCCTACCTGTTAGCAGGTCTTCCAGGCTGGCACACCACTGTCCCCACTCCTTTCCCCTCTCCCCTCAAAGCTCAGGGTCATGTCCACTCTGGGATTCTCCCAGATATTCCTGTCTCTGACTATACCTCCTTTTTATCTACAATAAACTTTCTCCCTCACTATATCTAGAAACAGTTGTGTCCTTTCCTTTCCTTTTGTTTTGTTTTTTACCATCCAGTATAGAGATGTCATGCCTCAACTACACACAGGCAAGGTTTTTGCAGACCCAGCTTCTTGTTTAAACATCCCCATTTTGCTTTCTCTACATAGCTGTAGGAAAATTCCTAAAATAATGACCACCTTCCCAACTCTCCAGATACCACCACCACCACCCCAGGAAAGAAAACTACATAATCAATAGGACCATTAATATGGTAGGATTTCCTATTTATGGTTAGGTTATCCTAAACAACATGTCTGATTCTAAAATATTTGATCATTTATTAGTCATAGAGGGTTTTGTGATGCTTAACATTTTTCCCCCCAGATAAGGGGTAGAGGTAGACAGGAGAGCAGAGTCTTAAAAGCAGAAAACAGGGGATACAAAAGAGCAGAAAAGAAGGCAGAAAGAAGGGCAGAAAGGAAGAGACCAACCCCGGGGAGCAGAGAGAGAAAAAGAGGTGATGGTTAACCTTGCTGGTCAGCTTGATTCCACTGAGAGATGCCCAAAGGGTAAATAGACTTCTGAGTGAGTCTATGAGGTTCTTTAGGAGACCACCAGGGCTATGACCTAATCACTGGTTTAAGCAACTGAAAGATTCCTAATTTAAAAGGTGGTTAGATGGTGGTAAATTATGGAAGCTGTGCCTTTGGAAGAAGTGCATCACTTGGGGAAGGGGATGAAGGGGCATTTCTTAACCCTGGTCCTTCCTGTTACTCCTCTACACTTCCTGGTTACCTTGTTCCACCATATTCTTTCAGTAGTAATGTTCTGCCTTCCCTCTGGCCGAAAGCCACAGAGCTTGCTAACAGTGGACTGAAGCCATGAACTAGAATAAACCCTTCTTCCCCTTAACTGTTTCTGTCTGGTATTTGTCAGAGCAATAGAATGTCTGGCCAGCACAGGGTCCTCCAGCTGCTTGCAGAAGAAACTCAAGTTAGACATAAGAATGTAAAGCTCTCTGGGCTGGAAGCTTGAGAACACGATGAAGAATGCAGGTAGCCCCTGGGATGAGAGCAGCTTCTCAAAACTGTTTCTTTACCACAAAAAGAAGCTAAAGGATACATTGAAAGGAGACTTCCCTAATACACCTCCAGATAAGAACTCAACCAAATCTTTTCTTCTCATGAGACCCTGAACAAAGAAGGCAGCCTTGTGGTGTGAGACTCACCTCCAGGACTGAGCTCATTAACAGGCCTTGCTTTAAGCTTCCAGGCATATGGCAAATTAGGTGTGCAGCAATGAAGAGACACTACCAGCTGTATAGACTTAGTGTATACATGACAAAGGGTGATTTAAATTCTAGCCTGACCAGATGCTTGCCTGGGATTCAGGGCAAGTCAATTCCTTTATAATCATATTTAAGATATAATAGCAGTAACTATATAGCACAATTATTAAATATATATATATATATATATATATATATATATATATATATATATACATACACAAACATGTGTGTGTGTGTGTGTGTGTGTGTGTGTATAATCTTGCTTGTTTAATTTGTTTTTTAGAGTTGGCCAAATGATTTACTCTGTGGTTTCCCTTGGTCGTAGATCTCAGACTACATAGAAGAACCATGTTTAAAATTGTTTCTCAAAGCAGGTCACCAGAGTACATGCCTGTAATACCGGGATTTGGAAGGTGGAGGAGGGAGGATCAGTTCAAGGTCATCAATGGCTATATTGTGAATTTGAAGGCAGCCTGGGCTACACAGAAAATCGGAGGCTAGTCTGGGCAATAGTAGATCTTGTAGATCTTATCTCAAAAAATGTTTTGTTTGTCACCATAGGTACTTACAACAAAACACATTTAAAAATGAATTGGTTTTCTTCCAAAGTTTTTCCTTTCAACCTTTTTTTTTTTTTTTTTTTTTTTTTTAAAAGATTCCAGAACTATATAAACAAGGCTGGCTTTGAATTCTCTAGCTAAGGATGACCTTGAACTCGGATGCTTCCGTCTCTGCCTTCCTAATGTTAGATTAAGGGTGTTTTACAACCTTCCAAACTGCTATACTTTAGCTATGTATGCATGTTTGTAACTGTGTGTGGAGGCATTAATGTGAGGGTAGGTTCCTACAGAGGCCAAAGAACATCAGATCCATTGAGCTGCATGTAGTGCTAGGCACGTATGAGCTAGGAATAGAATTCTGGTCCTCTCCAAGAGCAGCCTTCTTAACCACTGAGCCATTACTCTCATTTCAAAATGCATATTACTGTCTGTCTTAGGGTTTCTATTGCTGTGATGAGACACCACGACCAGGTTAAGGAGAAAGGGGTTTATTTAGTTTATAGTTCTGCATCATTACTCATCACTCAAGTAAGTCAAACAGGAACTCAAACAGGGCAGGAAACGGAAACAAGAGCTGATGCAGGGGCCATGAGGGGCGCTGCTTACTGGCTTGCTCCTGTGACTTTCTCAGTCTGCTTTCTTATAGACCCTAGGACCACCAGCCCAAGGATAGCAGCACCCACAGTGGGCTGCACCCTCCCCCATCAGTCACTAATTTTAAAAAATGCCTTACTTCTGGGTCTTACAGAGGCATTTTCTCAACTGAGGTTCCCTCCTTTCAGATGAGTCTAGTTTGTGTCAAGCTGACATAAAACTAGCTGGGACACTTGATCTTCCAGCTAAGTTTCCTAGGTCAGACACTTGCAAAGCCTTCCCTTCTCTGCCTTCTAGTCTTCATCCCACGGGCTCTTCAGCCCCGTTAGAATTCCTCTGCTTCTCATCTTTCCTCTCCAGACTCTTAACTGGTCTTACTCACAAATTGTTTTCTACCTGAAATCCAATACCCTGATTACTAGTTTAAAACAAAAGCCAAGGCTTCTATAAGCACACGGAGCCTTCTGTGGGTGGGACCACACCTTCCTTCAGCACCACGCTCCGTGTTCTTTTCTCCTTTAAGGTTAAGGACAAGTTTACTACCATTTACAAGAAAAACAGTACGGATGAGGCGAGAATACTGGCAGCTGCCATGAAGAGAAATGAAAAGCCCCGCACTGTTAAGTTAGCCATGTTAGGTTCGTGGGGGTGAAGGGGTGGCAAACACCTTTAGTCCTGGCACTCGAGGCAGAGGCAGAAAGATCTCTGTTTGAGGCCATCCTGGTCTACATAGAGAACTCTAGGAGAGTCAGGGCTACAAAGGGTGATCCTGTCTCAACAAACAAAAAGCTAGGCGAGGCACAGAAATAGCTTACCAGGAATGGAAAAAGCACTCCCAGGAATGGAAATGGGTGAGTGAGCTGAGCAAAGAACCCCCAAGGCCAGGGGATGCTTTGACTTTGAATTAGCAATACAAGCAGTCGCTGCAGGGATGCTTGTCTGGACCTTGCTCTTCGGTCTGAGGCAAACACTAGCATCACCCTTCCTCTAATGCCTACTTAGCTTTGCAACTTACAGCTCAAGCTCTCTAGTTCTCAGACTTCTTTGACATGCCTCCACCCACTTTCTCCCGGCTCCCTACAGGCTACAGAGCCTCACCCCATGGTCAAACCTGACTGCAATTGGCGGTTTACCTAATCTCTCTTTTGTTATTTGTATTCCCAATCAGTTAGATATCAGGCTCAGGTAAAAGCTTAATAAGTGAGCCTGAGTGAAAGAAGAAAAATGTTCCTAGCCATATTCTAAAATGAACTTGTGTTTAGTAACCTCTAAAATCATCTGGTCAAGCTCAGAGGACATGACCCCTGTAGGCTATTTATGGAGGATTCTAAGTAATTGATCACAGTGTTGGTGATCAAACCGAAGCTATGCACTTACTCAGTGGCACTCTACAGAGCTGGAGCTACACCCACAGCCCTGGAGCTCTTTAGGTTCTGTCCTTTGAAGACCCCTCATGGGACCACTCAGCTTCTTTCCTGAAGGAACCATGAATCAAAGCAGTATTGATCTGAAAGGGTAGTGGGACTATGGTTTACAATAAGTGCTTCAGAAATTACACAGGATTCAGAATGTTTCCAGTGGATAAAGAAGAGTAGACAAGTGTTTCATAAATTTTTTGACAGGGTCTCATGAGACCCAAACTGGCCTCAAATGCACTATGTTGCCAATAATGACCTTGAACTATCTTCCCATCTCCACGGCCCAAAGGCTTCACAGGTGGAGTCCTAAATATTGTTCCATAAAATGTACATCTATAATGAACAAAACCTGAAGATTTTCTACCCCAATTTTTGAGACTTAAGTTATTTTACTGACCCTATAGAGCAAATCCTTGAAGTGTATGAGTTGAACAAGTTTGTTGGATGTGTGTATGTGATTGCTTTCTTAAACAAGGGAGAAGCACCTAGATCATCATGCTGGAGATCCATAGAAACGTGCCTCCAAGATCTGGTTAATGTTGCAGAGTAAGACCGTGGCCTTTGCACAGTGCATAGTCCTCATGGGAGAATTCAGGGATATTATATTGGAGTATAAAGTTCAGCAGTGTTGTGGTGCAAGCTGAGCTCCAGCACACTTTCCTGCTTGAGGTTACCAATACTGCCGTGGTTCCTTCTTTTATCACTGCTTGACAGCTCAGCTTGAGAGTTCTGGAAGGTTCTGTCCTTATTCCTCTTTGAATGTAGGGAACAGTAGCTGTCTTGTTTCTCACTGTTATCTCCTTTCTCCACAGGATGGAAATCTCTGCTTTTCACCTCTGTGGACACGAAGGCTGGGAAATTCAAACAGAATGGTAACTGCCAAACTCACTCTCATTTGCCCAAGACAGTGAGCCGTCTGTGGTGAAAGCCTGTATTTCTCTAAGTATGTGGGACTTTAAAGGTCTCTGAATGTAATGAATTGAAATTCTGTTGAGTCAGAGTTGAATCATGTTGGACCCTGACCCTCAGGAGCCACATTCCAACTCATATCATTAAATCAAAAAGGAACCATTACACATTGTTGCTGTTTGTGTGTCCTTAATGCTGAAATTAAATTGCGATGGTGCTTGAGATCTAACAGGATTGCTAGGAATGCCTCACACCTACTGCTGTGCTTTTCACCTTGCTAGAAAACAAAATAACAAAACATAACAACATCCAATCTTGTAACAATAATTAGGTGGTTTCTCCAAGAACCTGGTACAAAAAAACACTCCCTGATAATACAGCTTATTTTGTTGACTTGAGATCTAAAAAATGAGCCTATGCAGACAGTCAAGCACTTCAGCAGTAGGATGTGACACACAGAGAATATCACATGAGAAAACTCAAAACCACTTCCAAGCCAGTGTTCCTCCCTAGGCACAGGGTGGCTAACAGCGGTCAGAACCTCCAGTTAGCCACACTCAGCTTTGAATTCTGACCCTGAACAAACCTAGTGCCTTTTTTCACCATCAAAATGATTCTAGCATTTTCCTTAGTTATGTGGCCCAGAGAACGCTGAGTTCCTCTCAGCTCTCTATACTACAGACTCAGGGCTTCTCGTGGGTAGGAAGGAGCCTTTGCTGTATTCTCTGACTAAAGTGTTCTCTAGGCCTATACCTTACTCCTCCCCAGCTTAGACTTTGCAAAGAAAAAAAAATGGTGTCATTGCTTGAAAAAGGACTTTTTGTTTTTGAGACAGGATCTGTGAATCTCAGATTTGTCTGGAGCTTGTAATGGTCCTGCCTCTCCTGGGACTGCCTACACCACCACTCCTTGCCTTTATTTTTTGAGAGACTCTCCCCAAGTTAGCCAGACTTGAGCTTCTGGGCATGGGGAATTTGCCCCCACTTCCTGAATGCTGGAATGGCAAGTGCACCCCTTCAAAGGGAAGGCCTTTGGACCCACACATCAAACAGATAAGAAATTTGAGAATTTGGTTTTAACTATTATTTTATTTCTCAGGGATAGGGATTGACTCCAGGCCAGGGAGTCACATGGTAGGTAAGCCCTAAGCTCTATCTCTGCATTCTCCTTTGAAGGGCAGCAGAACCAGAAGCATTAGTTATGTTTCCTCTGTGCTAAGACAGGACAACGACAAATGCCACACTGAAAGGCATTAGAGCTGTTAGCTATTCTGCTCATGAACCTGGAAGTCCAATTCTTCATGATACTGAAGAATTGAAATAGGAGCTTGAGTGATGGCTTAGTCATTAAGAGCACTTGCTGTTCTTGCAAAAGATCCTCAGTTTGGTTCCCAGAGCCACATGGTGGTTCACCTTTTCCACACATTCATCTGGCCTCTGTGGCCACCAGGCACGCATGTAGTACACATATATACTCACAGGCAAAACACTCATATACATAAAAATCCCAAACAAAACAATCATCATTGGCCAGATCTCCCTCTGCCCACCACTATTCTCTATTCAGAGTAGAAGCAAATCAGACAATATAGCTTTTTAAAAATTATTTAATTTAGTAGGTTTTTTTTTTGAAAAAAAGCAATAAGGCAAAAAAACTGAAAATATATATATAGTCTTATTTTGCTTTCATGTGACTTTATTCCATCTTCAGGACTTCTAAGCTTCTTCCGTTAGCAGGGATATGGGAATCAAGCTAGAAATGTAGTGCAGATAGAGGGAAAGGGGCTAAAGCAAGGAGGTTCCTTGGGAAATTTCCACTCTATCCCAAGCTTCCAGAGATGGTGCCCATTTTATGGGCCTCCCTGAAGTAACCCCTTGTACTGGGGAAAGCCTTCTTAGGAGGAAATTCCCTAGTGCTCAATCTTTGATCAGTTTTTATCTAGGAAAGGAGAGCTGGTGGGGAAGGACAGAGAATACTAATTTACCCAGTAAAGTAAAATCCAATTTTCCTGGAGGGATAGCTTCCTCTGGAATGGTATTTTCCCCAAGGGACCCACACTGGCTGAGGCTCAACAGTTAAGGAACAAAAACAAAAACACTAACAAAAAGTACACAAGGAAGGCACCTCAATTTATGACCCTCAACCAAGAGTGGGTTGCACAAGGGTTACATTTCTGGATGGGACACGGGAACTAATAAAGAAGATGGAGGCCAGCGCCAGCAGGAGCAGCTCCCACAGGACACAGTGCTCTTAGCTCACAGCCTTAGAAGAAAACTCTTTTGGGATTTAGCCTAAGCTGGCTGGGACATAAGGAAGATAGAAATTACCCTCTAGACTTTCTATTTGTACGCCTCCTGAGGAGAAAAACTGAGGCAGGAAAGCATAGGACTTCCTTTCCAAGAGCCATGTGTGATCAGAAAAGCTGAGCTGAGGCAGCAGTGGGTGGGTAGGTGACACAAACCCTTCTCATCCCTGTTCAGCAACTGCCACACATAACTCTGCTTGGGGCTGCAATGCCCCTCAAACCTGGAAAGCAGAGGCACACCAACCCATATTAACACGAACTGGAGAGTCCCAGGAGACAGGTGACATAAAAAACCAAGATTCTTCATGGGAAAGGGGAGAACAAAAAAAAAAAAAAATTAGATTTTTCTCTACATATATATATATATATATATAATATACAGATGATTTAACACATTATTCCAGATGTGGCTCCATTCCACTGGGACTTTCAAGATGGAAACATCTGTTGCAGAGGGACTTCTCTCAGATTCTGAAGTGTACAGAATGGGTCAGGTAATGGTTTGCTCCAGACTATGGCACAAACTCCAAATGGTATTGTGCCAGGAAAGAGAAGCCAGAAAGGCAATGAAAGACGGGATGAGGAGGGACTGGGAAGGTACAAGTGGCTAGCAGTCTTCTTCCCTGCCTGTGTTCTCAGAGGCTCTCCATCTGAGGGAGTCCATAAACCCCTTTATGAGGATAGTGTCACCCTCTTATCAATGACCAAAGAAGCCTCCAGTTGCTGTCAAAATAGACAGAACAGCAGAGGGGTATTGTATGCAAGGGAAGATAAAATCTCCAAGAAAGTAACTCAATATTCAAGCCCTAGAGAACAATCTTTCCTGCAGATGTTCCAAAACCTTAGTTATCTAGACACGACGCCCCGTTAAACCAACCCCACGTGTGAGTACATTTCATAACATTGAGACCTATGCATGATGCCTCTGCTGGTTAAATCTTATGTGTTTCTTTTTAAAGGAACTTTAAAATCAGTTCTTGCTCTGAACAGCACCACAATGCTCATGGATCACAATCTTATGCAGATCTTGGCTGAGCAGGATACTACAAGGTGAGGGTGAATGACATCATCTCATATGAGGCAGAGGGAGAAGAACACTTACTTGCCTTTGCAGATGTAGAGTAACACTAACTTTCAGCCACTAAACCACTCCCTTATAAACATGGGCATCTACTACGTCGATTTCAGTGTCAATCAGCTAAGGCAACCAGCCAATCACCACCACGGGTGTCTGCTTCTGGTGATTGATTTGGAAAAAGTGATTGGTTAAGACAGACAAATTTGAGGAAAGCACTTGGTAAGAGTCCCAACTGCGAGCCTTCCAGACATCCTCTGCTGTCTTTGATCAGCCCTCTTCCTTTGAGTTATAGCTGCTTCAGAAAATGTCTGGGCAAGAACCCCAGTCCTGCTTCTCCTTACATTCCCAGTACTCGCCCCTATAAACATGGGTTAGCTCCTTGGTGACAGGGTCCTTCTTCCGCTCAAACCACAGTGCTTTATAGGGGTCATATGGTGTACCTAAAAGGGAAGAGAATGAATGAAAAGTAAGACTAGAGCTGACACATACACACATCTAAAATCAGAGCAGGGGACAGGTTTGTTACCATCTTCTGTGGCTTTCATAGCTTCTGCTTCTCGCTTCTTCCTGGAAAGTCGCTGTTTTTCCTCTAGGCGCTGTTTCTCAGCATTTGCTTCATCCCAGCGCCCATTTTCCATCAGTCTCTGGTCAGGCCGCAACCGACTGTCGGTAGGAGCAGTGCCACCTTCCCAGGCATTGAGAGTGAGGGCAAGCTCTGAGAAGTAGTACATGTTTTCTGCATTCTTCCTAAGAGCAAACAAAACAAAGGACAGGCAGCTCTCAGCCTCAATCTAACTCAAGGAACAACAGCTCAGACCATTGCCCTGCATCTAAGTATTCCACAGTGGAAAAACTCTAAAGCCGTATCAGGTAATTCCCCAAGAAGAGAGCTCAACTGTACCACCCTTCCCCAGCATCATTTCAAACAATAGTCGCTCGCAGCATCTGTATTCAAAATCATCTACATTTATCAGGAAGAAATTTTTAAAGCTGCCTCATTCCTATTTCCTTTGCTTCCTTTTAGACCTCTTTCTGGGAAAATCTGGCTACTTCTGTAGACACACTATATAATATGACCTGCACTTGTTTCTGAAGTTCTATGCTTATCTCAGGGGCCTGTAGAGGAAATTGTTAGCAGGTGAAAAGAATTCTTTTCTCCAGTTGCTTTTGAAAAGCACTGCTCTGAATTGCAATGCGAATGCAGGCCATGGTGGTGCATGCCTGTAACCCAGTTCTTGGAAGGTACAAGTAGAAGGATCAGATCAGGGGCTAGAGAGATGGCTCAGTGGTTAAAAACACTGACTGTTCTTCCAGAGGTCCTGAGTTCAAATCCCACCAACCACATGGTGGCTCACAATCACTGTAACTGAAGACAGCAACAGTGTATTTACATGTAGTAAATAAATCTTAAAAAAAAAAAGGATCAGATCAGGACTTCAAAAAGAGCCTCAAGTACATAGTGAGACCAAGACCCTGTCTCAAAAATAGAACACTAAACTACAGGTTCCTTTAGTGAAACTTTAGGAAGGAGAAATCCAAATGGCACATGGTTGGTGAGACAGTCTTAGAACAAAGCACACTTCAACCACAGTCACGTGTATATCTCTTCAAAGGTTCTCATCTCCCTGGTCAGTCCCACAGACAGCCACCAAGAGCACATACCACTCTAGAATTAAAAACAAAGGAAGCTTCAACACCCATACTCACGGTAATGGATTCCTCTTCCACAGCATGACCCTACTTTCTTCTGCTTCATGGCCTCTCTGCCGAGCATCACCTCCATTTTCCCCAGAGGCTGGTTGTACTTTGAAACAATCCATTTTCTCATCCCATGTCCCCAGGAGGGCAAAGTGAACTTTTCCTGATGGGTCTGTCACTTCACCTGTCACCTACAAGGATGGAGAACACAGCTTTGGAACAGAGTAACAGTGTGGGGTGGCTTACCTGACTAGTCTAGAAAAAGTTCTAAGGTAAGTACCGGTTAAATCCAGTTCTCATAAATGTTATGGAGTTAGCCACAACTGTTACTACTGGTTTTTAAATACTATTTGAAACAAGACCAATGAATTGATGGTTTTATGATCAAAGTTTCTTATTGCACAGGAATTCTGATGCAAGGATATAAAAGCAGGAAAAGCACCAGACTAAAACCTAAAACTATTCTAGAAATTACAGATTCACAAACACATCTGAAACTGCAACTAGCCTCCACTTTTTCCTTTTAAATTTCTGTTTTTCAAGGGTTTCTTCTATGTGTAGTCTTGGCTGTCCTGGAACTCACTCTGTAGAACAGACTGGCCTCAAACTAAGAGACCTGCCAGTCTCTACCTCCCAAGTGCTGGGATTAAAAGGGAACACCACTATGCCTGGCTAGTCTTCATTCCTACATGAAATTCTGTGGCATAAAGCACTTGTGGTGAGACGGCCATCTCTCCTCTGCACGTCAGTGGTCCTACTGTCTACACCTTCCTCTCCTCCGTCTTCCCACCTCCACTCTCCCACTGTCTTGTCTTCATTTTAAAAATAAATGCATATATTTTTATTTAGGGGTATGTGTGTAAGAAAGGGGAGAGAGAGAGATAGGAGAGAGAGAGAGCCAGCCATATGCATGCAGGTGCCTCTGACAGCCAGAAATGAACATCAAATCCCCTGGAGTGGGAGTTACTGGTGTTGTGAAATACCAGATATGGATGCTGGGAATTCAGCTCAGGTCCTTTGGAAGAACAGTAAGTACTCATAACCACTCAGCCATCTCTCCAGCCCTTGAACTTCTCTCTCACTTCCTCATGTTCAGGAGAAGAAAGTGGTTCAGTAAAGTATTTGGCTCCTTTTCTAGTTTTCTCCTTTATATCTACTTTTCAGATCTGCAAACTCAAGATACATAACTTTCTACCTAACTACCTCTCCCTCCACACACACACAAACACACACACACACACACACACATACACACACATACACACACACACACACACACACACACCACACAAATACCAGTCCTTGTAAGGGATGCACACTAAAAAACAAACAAAAATACGTTTCAATTTCTCTTACCTTTCTTGCTACATCCCGAGAGAAGTAGCTATAAGGAACAAATTTAAGATTACATTTGTCTCCTGTCTTGTGATTTACAATGTCAATCTCACCAGACTGTAAAGTGAAAAGAATCATGGGTTAATTTTATGAAGACTGACATGAATTTTACATGAGCATTCTTTCTGTGTCTCACATGTTGGTAACATGGCTTGACCTTTAGTACACCTACTGAAATGCACACATAATAAACTACCTCCTGAACAAATCCCTCACCAGGACCTTTCTAGAATTCCTTTGCTTACCACAATTACAGTTTCAAAGATATACATGACAGATCTTCCTACAGATTTCATTTGTGATCTTCCTATAAACTTAATTTCATTTTTCTCTTTCTACCTTTCAAATATGTAGCTTAATTCCACGTCATCCATGAAGCCCTTTTCCAGAAGACAGTGTTCCTTCTTTTTGACTGCAGTTAAACCAGTCTTACATCAAAGCTAACACTTAATTGGAAGATCTCTTAGCACATCTCCTGCACTAGAGTATTTTGTTACATACTTTTCAACCTATACATGTCATATTTCTCCAACGTCCCAATAATTCCTGGAAAGTTTTCTCTGACTTTGTAACCCTAGTATTTAGGACACTGCTTGGTGATAAACATTTCATGAATAGCCAAAGTATTAAAAGCTGGGGCCATGTAGCTATGTCTTAAATCCTTTATACTGCCAAACAGAGTCCTACTCATCCTTGGTAGAAGTTATAATTTGGACATTCATAAATAATAATTTGTAGTTAGATCTTTATGGAGGTAGCACTACTGCCCAAGAGAAAATCCTTAGGAGTAACCAATGATCCAATTAAAAAAGAAAAAAAAAAAAAAAAAAAGGCTGGGACGAGTTACTGTGTCCTAAATACAGCAAAGATTACCTCCTGAAGAAGTATTCTGAACTTTGGGTACCTCTGCTCACCTGATCTATCCACAACTTGCCCACAATAATGTTGTGTACTGTTGTGGTAACTTTTTTCCAAGTGTAATGGTGCCCAGTTGCATGGAAAATGCAGTGGATGGTACCTAGAAGCAAAAGTATACAGCAAGGTATCAGAAAAACAGCATCATACACATTAGAAAGAAGACTGGTGTCCTTCTGTTAATATCTCTTAATTTAAAAAGAAAACAGCAAGTCAAAAAATAAAATAAAGGGGCTGGAGAGATGGCTCAGCGGTTAAGATCACTGGCTGCTCTTCCAGAGGTCCTGAGTTCAATTCCCAGCAACCACATGATGGCTCACAACCATGTGTAATGAGAGCGGATGCCCTCTTCTGCTGTGTCTGAAGTAAGCTACAGTTTACTCATATACATTAAATAAATAAATAAACAAACAAATCTTTAAAGAAATAAAATAAAATAAAAGCACAACTTTCTTAAATGTTCTAATTGTTGGTTTACTTTTGTTTACTTGATTTTAAGTATATAAATAAAATATAACTAGATAATGTCAGATCATGACAATTGATACATCTTAGGTAGGAAGCTGTATTTTATAATACCAATTTCAAAATTACAGAAAGAAGGCAAATGTGCCCCATCATCAGGAAAGTAACGCTACACTGTGGAAGTACACTGTGTACTGGCAGTCAAGATTAGCAATCAGCTGTATGACCTTAAACAAACCACTTATCTATGGGTCTAAACAGGAGGAGTGGAGAAGCAGAGATAGGGCGCTTCAGAATTGGAGCTAAACTTCATCCTGGCTTTGACACTCACTAGATGTACCATCCTATGTTACATAATAATGTGTCTGATTTTGCTGTGGTTACTAGAAGAGAAATTATCTTTGTAGGGTTTAATATTTTATGCTACTGTGAAGACTCAGTAGGTCATTGATAGTTAACATTAATGAAGTAACTCAGGATGAGAGCAAACCAGGCTAGAAATATCAACCATGTGGTTGAAAAGCTGAGGTTCTGAGTCACCTATTATCATCATACAACTGATTATCAAGAAGGGAGGGCAGACTTTAAAAACCTAAATCTTATAGAATTAATTAATCAGTTCACATAATGAAATCACAATAAAATCTCTGGAGGCCAAAATTCAAGAGTAATGTATCCATCCACATTCCTTGGGGAGAGGAAATGGAAGCGCTGTTCACAAACCCCTTCCTGCTTCAGCTTCAGTCTTCATTCAACTAACCCTGATTTGTACACTAAATGACAACATGTAGTATGTCTGTCCACCACTTTCCTGAGTGACACAAGGCAGTCCAGCAAATTTTCAAAAGTAATGAGGCTAGAGAGATGGCTCCGTGGTTAAGGGTACCTTTTGCTTTTACAGAGGACCAAGTTTGGTTCCTAGAAGCAACCCAGTAGCTCACAACCATCTATAACTCTTAAGTCAGAGGGTCTGTCTGACATTCTCTTCTAATCTCTGAGGCACCAGGCACACACATGGTATACATACATACACACTCACACACATAAAAGAAGATAGATAAATCTAGAAAAACCTGAGGAAAATTATAGCTTGTTGTATATAAAAACCCCTGGAATTAATAGCTCGTTAGTCCAAAGTATAGGAAGCTAAGCATCCTCAAACTTGTGGCTTATATAAGAAGCAAGGGCTATCTTGTTGGGGACTATGACCTTAACTTGTGAAATCCATAAATTCCATGAGTGGTGAGTGCCAGGATTACATTTACTGTATACATTGATTATTTTAATTTCTTTTGGCCATTTTTATCATTAACAGATTTGGGAAACCACATCCTGGTCAGCAGTAAGTACCTGTTTATTTGCTTATTAAGGTTCTTATAATGTAACAGGTATTTAGTAGGTATAGCTTCCCAAATGAATACTAAATCAAATTCATGATAGGAACAGAGGTAAGACCTGAGTTCTGTTTCTAGCACTCAAGTCACAGTCTCCCAACTGCCTGTATCTCCAGTTCCAGGGGACCCAATGCCTTCTGGTCTCCAGAGGTACCTACACACTCCAGGCATATACATACAGACATACCTATATATATGCATAATAAAAACACATTTTAAAGGAGAATTTACAGGTTGAACTCAACTGGCTAAAACAATTCTGAAAATAAACATATCAGGACGATTCACACTTTCTTATCACACTAACCAGAACAATGTAGTATTGACATAAAGATTACAGGTTATGAAGCAAATCAAAAGCGCAGGAACAAGACCTTACAAATACTCCCAAATGATTTTGATGAGGGTGCTGACCTTGAAATCTCAGAGATCCACCTGCCTCTATCTCCATGAGTGCTGGGATTAAAGGCATGCACCAATGCACCACCACGTGCAGAAAAAAAATAAGACTTGATATGCGCACGCGCACACACACACACACACACACACACACACACACACACACACACGTAAAAGAAAATCAGTACAGAGTAAGAAATGGCAGCAGCTAAAAATTTCTGGTGTGCTTCCAACTCCACATATCAGGGTTCCTAATAGTACACACAAACATGAACCCCAATGTCAAATACCCAAATGTCACTATAAGGTATCCTCCTAGAGACGCTAACATTAGCTTTAAAATAGAATTGTGACAGCAGCACCAAAATGGAAGAAATGTTTAACATCAAAGGCAGATTAGCTGACCCTGGTAACTTAAGATCTGTGTAGCAAAAAGGGTCAAATACACCAAAGTGTATAAAACTCAAAAGAAGCACAATAGTGGTAGTGCTCTCCTTTAATCCCAGCACAGTTACAAACTCAGCCTGATCTACAGAGTCAGGGCAGCCAGGGCTACACAGAGAAACCCTGAGGGCAAAAGTTTCAAGACATTAGATTATTAGATTAGTAATGACTTTTGGGAAATAACAGTAAACGTATAGGCAACATGAAAAACAAGAAAAAAAAAAAGGGCAAAATAGCCTTTTTGAAAGTTAAAAATTTTGTACATCAAAGGGCATCTATGGAGTAAAAAAGCAATTCATACAATGGAAGAAAGTATTTGAAAATTCTACTTTTGATTAAAAAAAATGACACTCAGATCACATATAAAACTCTCAAAACTCACAAAACAATTCAATTTAACAACTAGCAAAGGTGGCTAGGTGTGATAGCACACAATTTTAATCCCAACACTCAGGTGACAGAGGCAGGTAGATCTCCAATGGTTGGTCCTGGCCAAACAGAGATACATTGTGAGACTTTGTCCCAAAGAGCCAAAGTAACAAGAACTGTCAGAGGGTCCATGCATGCTGGTGTGCACCTCTGTTCCTGTCAGAGGGTCCATGCATGCTGCTGTGCACCTCTGTTCCTGTCAGAGGGTCCATGCATGCTGGTGTGCACCTCTGTTCCTGTCAGAGGGTCCATGCATGCTGCTGTGCACCTCTGTTCCTGTCAGAGGGTCCATGCATGCTGCTGTGCACCTCTGTTCCTGTCAGAGGGTCCATGCATGCTGGTGTGCACCTCTGTTCCCAGCATCCCAGAGGCAGTGCATCTCAGTTAGGTCGAGGCCTGCCTGGCTGACGTTTTGAGATCCAGACGGCCAGAGCTCCAAAATCTCAAAACAACAACAAAAATCCTAAAAACAATTGGCAAAAGACTTACACAGACCTCTTTAAAAGTAAATACACAAGTCATTAAAAAGCAGACGAAAACATGCTTCACACCACTATTAAACCAAAAGCACATGAGATATACTTAAGAACAATTAGGGTGGCCTCTATTAATGAATAAATTAATCAACAACTGGAACACAGGAGAACTACAGCTTTGGTACACTGCTGGGAGGGATATAAAGTAGTATAAAGTCACACTGTAGAAAACAGTGTGGAATTTCTCAAAACATTAAAAAGGGAATTACCATGTGACCCAGAATTCTTCTGGTATATACTCAAAAGAAAAGAAAGCAAGGACTCTAATGATTTATACTTGGAATTAGATGGTTTATAGTGTTCACATACCTTTATGAATGTAGTAAACAATACTGAACTACCCACTTGTTTGAAATGTGTTTGTATATTTACAATAAAATATTTGAGGAAAAAATACAGACAGGCCAGAAGACAGCAGAATAACAAGATGTTGGAATAACGAGAAGATTCAGATGTTAAAAATACTATCAAAGGAGCACTTCCATATCCAGTAACACCTTCCTGAATAAGCAAGAACTCAAGAGTCAGCCCCAGATTAACAAATTTGAAATAATCCATCTAAGACCCTCTGAAAGGACACAAGTCAGTTACTTCAATTCACTAAGAAACTAAAAGACCGGTAAAGCCAACTATGTATCAAAAGATAGTAACTTTTTTCTACTATAAAATTTATAAAGTATCTACATAAGTAAACAATATGAAGCTATGTGATAAAATTATAAAGTAAAACAATACAATTTGCAGGGGCTGGAAAAATGGATCAGTGGTTAAATGTTCTTCCAGAGGACCCAAGTTTGATTATTAGCATGCATATCTGGTGGTTCATAACTGTCTATAACACCAACTCCAGGGGATCTGACATGTCTGTTTTTTGTGGGAACTGCACAGAAAATACACGTACATACTCACATGCAAACACACACACACACACACACACACATTAAAAATAATAAAAAATAAATCTTGACAGGGTTTATCTGTGTAACAGTCTTAGCTGTTCTAGAACTCAACTTATAGACCAAGCTGACCTTGAACTCAGAGATCCACCTGCCTCTATCTCCAAGAGTGCTGGGATTAAAGACGTGCACCACCTCTTCCAGAAAAAAAATAAAAGACTTGATATGCATACACACACACACACACACACACACACACACACACACACACACACACACTTGTGAAAGAAAATCAGTACAGAGTAAAAAAACGGCAACAGCTAAAAATTTCCGGTGTGCTTCCAACTCTACTCATCAGGGTTCCTATTCCTAAGCTTTGTCTTTTTGATACGATGCAAAAATAACTTATAATCCAATAAAATGAAGTTTTCTCTTATCCAGGACTCAGTCATTACATAAATGACACACAATCCATCAGAGGAGAGATACTAGCCAAGCAATCTAATCTTGTGAACCTAAACGTTCTACATAGATAAAACCAGATTGCTAGAGTAATACAGAAACACCATTAAAAGAATTTTTAAAGGCATGCTAGAATCTACATTCTAAGGTAGTACTTACAGACTAAGGAGACAAGGAATTTATGCAGGATGGGTCTTAAGAGAGTGCCTGGCCTCCTAACTCACTGGTAGCTGGGAAGTGAAATGCTTGCCCAGTGATATCTAGTGACATTGGTGCCTGAACCAGTGGCCTCCTCCATGTCAGAACACCTGTACTGCAACAAACATTGTGGCCTTACCAAGGGGCATAATGGAGAGGTATTTGCCTCGAAACTTGCTGGTGATTTTAATTTCCTGACGCAATGTCCAGCCATTTTTGGATTCAGCATGGTGCGCAGCAGCAGGGGGATGATGACTCACCTGAAAGAAATCAGTTGTGAGTTAACAAAGAAGAGTGGAGAAGATAAAACTAGAGCCTATTAATTGGCAATTAACACCCAAGAGCGTCCCTTGATATCCACCCACAACGGCAGGTGAATAACAGGCCTAGTGTATTAAACACTGATGAAAAGAAGACAGACTGGGCTGACAAGAGACTGGCTTCTTAAAAACTAGACTGTGGTAAGAAAGAGAAAGTATTTCCAGCTTGGGCTCGTTACCTGCTCACAGAGGGATCGATACCCATTCTCTTCCAGTCTGTCCAGTTCAAATGTCTCCCCAAGGAGAGGGTTGAATGGCTTGCTGGTTCGGAAGACAGTAGTGGAATAGGAGGAAACAGTGAAGGCTGCAACATAGCAGAGCTGTTCTAAAGAGTTCTCACACTTTGCAGCTCGGTCTAACAGCTCATGGTATTCCAGATCTTCAGTAAGGCGCTGAAGCATGGACAAGGGCTCATTAAAGTTCACCTGTAAGAAAGAGAGGCAATCTAAACGTTCCCCAGACACTGTAGGAGACAGCTGAACCTCTGTGCAGTTGGAGAAGATGAGACATTGAGATGATGTAGCAAATAACAGGAAGAGAAAAGAAGCTGTGACTTTCAGATTAGACGTCAGGTGACCCAGTCTCCGACTTGAGATGGAAACCATGCCTCTCACTGAAGCATGAGCAGCCCCTGAAGCACTGAAGGTAACAGCAGCCAGAAGTGACTTCATCAGACAGGAACTGAGTGAATGAATTGCAAAAGGAATGAAGCAGGTCATGCTCTCATTTTCCAGTTTACAGCTGCTTCCCAGCACTCAGAACTACAACACAGTGTGTGGAGATGGATCCAGGGACTGAAGGACACTTCTGCTAGGGGAGATGTGCATCTATTCATTACACAGATATCGGAGCGTTGTATGCCAGAACCTATGTGGCCAGCTTGGCAGAGGAGTGAACAACAGACGCTGCTCACACTGCTCCTACTCAAGAAAATAAGTTACTTTCTAAGGTAACTTTGAAATTTTATATAATTTTGCTAATTTAAAATTTGTAGCCAGGCATGGTGCAGTATGAGTTCCAGGACAGCCAAGAATGTCTTGAAAAATTAAAAAGAAAAAAGTTCTAAAGCCAGGTATGATGGCACATGCCTTTTACCAAGCACTCAGGGAAGCAGAGGAAGGTGAATTTCTGTCAGTCTGAGGCCAACACGATTTACATAGCAAGTTCCAAAACAGCCAGAACTACACAAGAAATCCCTGTATCAGAAAAACAAAAAAATAAATTTACCCTACAGCCTGGAGAGGTGGCTCCATGGATAGAACTCAAATCCCCACTACCTACATTAAAAGGGCAAGGCATGGCTGCCTATGCTTATAACCCTGGCACTCGGGGAGGGAGGAAGAGAGAGGCAGAGGTAGAGACTGGCATTTTCCAGGAGCTCAGCCTAGCTGAAATGGAGAGCTTCAAGCAGAGTAAAAGACCCTGTCTCAAGAGAATAGAGAATAAAGTACTGGGAGAGGTCCTTTTCTGGCCTCTTCATGCACAGCCCCGCATACCCCACAAAAATATACATAATTTAAGAAAAGGGAGAGAGAGAGAGATGGCTCAGTCGCTAATAGCATTTACTGCTTTTCTAGAGGACTTGAGTTCCATTTGCGGCATCTCTATCAGTTGTCTTCCAACCACCTGTAATTCCCACTCCAATGAATCAAATGTCTCTGGCCCCTAGGAACTTGAACTCACATGCACATAACCACACACATATATGTAATTAAAATAAAATAAATCATAGAGAAAGAACAAATTTGCTCTAGGAGGAAGTTAGGTTCCTAAGTAAATGTGTAGCATGTATTTAATTAATTCTGGACAAAGGAAGAGAAATACTCTTCTTTCTTTTGAACAGTTTCTTCCTTACTCAAGCCTTCTGTCTACTCTTGCCTCAGCCTCCAAAGAAGCTTAGACTACAGAAGATGTCTGAATGTGGCAATGACCAAGTGTTAGCAGTAAAGTTTGAAATCTTTGGGGCCTTCCATAATCACTGCAGCAGAATCTCTTAGTGCAACACCCCAAACAGATAAAGTGAGATTTTCACACGTTCAACGGAAGACTGTGACAAACTGTATCCTAGTGACTACTAGACATAGGAACAGAACCTAGCCCAGAGACTGCACATTACTAGTCTGTCCCAACTTCTAATAGATGTTCCATGAACCTCAGTTTCTTTGGAAGTGTCTAGCTGTATATAATGGTCATTTACCACTCAGAGGCCAAACAGAAACAAATGAGTATTTTAAGCAGAAGGAAGCAAGGACATTATTCACTGCCAATGGAGCATTAGCTAGCCACAAAAGAGAACCCAGAGATTAGCAATACCAGGCACCCTTGAGTGGGGGACAAAGAAAAGCAGGAATATCACTACACTACAGAGGCTGAGGGGATCTGGCAGAAGCTTAACATCTTGAGGCACTCAGGAAGGCCTGACCAGTGAAAACTGGATCACACAGATCCTGTCAGAAGACTGCCTAAGAGAGAGCTATGATCTCTTACTGGTGTCTCATACTGGCAGTGCCTAGCTAAAATCCTGCAGAAATACATGTCCACAAACCACAGCCGATACCAGCTTTCCTGTATGTAATGCGCTGGAGAAAATGACTTAATTTATCTGGAGGCAGGTACAGGACTGCACATTCCCAATGCCGACGTCAATAAGGAATGTACAATGAAAGAAGACACAGAGGTCACCTAGACCCAGACACTGTTTCTAAGTAGGGTTTATATTCTGAGACAGTGATGGCCTGCCTTTCCAGCCCATCTTCCTACTGCTTTCTATAAGGCACCCAATGCTCGAACAAGTGAGCTCTCTATTTAAGCTTCCCAAACACCAGATACTTGGGGGTTTCTCCAATATATGCTCACCCTCTCTCTCTCTCTCTCTCTCTCTCTCTCTCTCTCTCTCTCTCTCTCTCTCTCTCTCTCTCTCTCTCCTTTTGGGCTCTATGTCAACCTTCACTTCATTCTACTTAACTAATTACTACTATTACTATCCCATCGACATCATTACTTTGCACTACTGGAGATGAACTGTAGAACCCTAAATGCTCTAGACAGGCATCTATTATCACCAATCTACTCCTGGGAAACATTCCTTTTAAAAACTAAATCTAATACATGTATATAAAAACAACCTGGCTGTTTTACAAGGATCAATTAATTAATCACTCCAGCATTCACTGAATGACTTGCTGTGCCAGGCAGTATGCTGAACATCAAGGACATGCATAGCAACAGTACAGTTCCTATCTATGAGAAACAGTCTATGAACAGAAGCCTAGGTGCCAAGAGACTGAAGAGGGCATTTTATTTCTGCTTCCAAGTACCTGGTTGTGGACACAACATGCAGTTTCCACACCCTAAGTTTTAATTTCTAGCCTTTTCTCTAGGTAGCAGTGGCCACAGAGATTCAAGAGATTAATTGATTATGCAATTTCCAGGAAATGACCTTAAAAGGCACCGTCTGCTCTTATTTGTCCATCCTCCAGCTAACTACAAAGTATCCCCCTGAAGGCTCAAGGAGCCACTTCAGAACTATGACTTAAGGCTCCTAATCATAAGTAGACAGCTACAAAACAGAAAGAAACTTGGTCATAACACTGTAGGTATAAGACCCAACAATCTACTTCTGGATTTCAAAATAAGAATCTGTTTAAGGGGAATGCCCACTGTTTTGTTTTTGCTTTTGTTTTTCAGTAAAGAGCTGCAGAGTAACATTTTAGCCTTCAGGACCAGGTGGTCTCTCTCACACCACTCAATACTGCTCTGATGAGACAGCAGGCACAAACAGAAATAAATGAATGAGAATCTCTGTCCCCATAAAGCTTTATTTGTGGACATTAACCTCATGAACTATTTCTTTTGCATTTCTTTAGATTTAATGAATCTTAATAAAAACAAAAAATATATTCTTAGCTTATGACTGCTTACAAGGCAGCTCAAGGGCCTTAGTTTGCTGACCTCTAATTCAAATTAATGTAACTTGGGGTTTCTTTTTATAAACTGAACTTCTATCTAAGAGACATACTAGAACTATCCTGAGCAAACTGGAAACACTCAGTAAATACTTATAGAATGAAAAAGCAAGCAGAACATTGCCAGACACAAACAGTGGACCTTCTTGGAGTACAGGGATGACTATCTCACCTGATTAGACATGCTAGAGATTTATTAAAGAGACACTACACCAAAATCCCCCAATAAAAAGACTTTGTCCAAGAAAAAAAAAAAAAATCTACCAAGGGTTGGAGGCCTCCCAGGTTGGCATGAAAGTATGTAGCCTGGGCTAGTCTCAAACTCTTGTCATTCCTCCTGCTGCTGGTATTAACAGGCATGAATCACTACACTAAATACTATGTTCTTTCTTTTATTTCAGATTGGGATGCTGGGTATCTATGTGGTGAATGCATGTAAATACCAAGGCAGACATCAATGCCACTACTGATGCCTGACTTTTTATGTGGGTTTTCATGCTTACATGGCAGTACCTTTACTGACTAAGCCATCTCCTCAGCCCCACCATATGCTTCTCAGAAACAGACTTGATACTGTGTTATCTGTGCCTCCCCCACACCTGCCTCCCTACCTGCTTGTCTGCCACAGGGATTGCAATGTTACCAAACATTAAGCAGCTAATTCTAACTGATCTAGAAACATACCAGATCCATAGCCAGAACTAAATGAGTTGACTTTAAAGGGATGGTTTATGATTAGCATGGAAGTAAAGACCATGCCTGAACATGCTACAGTGTGGCAAGAGTGCCACTGAGGTTGAGCGGGTATCAGTCTGGGTATTTGAGGACCTCACCGGCATTGGGATCTTAGAAAGCTCTTTTCCAATGCAGTTCTTCATGATGCTCCACAAGTTGAGGCTGTAGTTTGGCTTATATGGTATTCTGGTTCTCTTTTCCTTCTTGGTTTCTTCCAGCTGATGCTTGTACTAGAAGCAAAAACAAAGCCATTCAATGAGCCACAAAGAACAAAAAATCTGCTATCTATAATGTTCCCTTCCCCCATGCTTAACAAACAACAGGAGTTTCTATTTCTCTTAGCACTTCACAGAAAAATCTTTGGGTATCAAAATAAAATCCCCTGACTCTGATAATTTCCAAATAAGAGTTACCTGTTCATCAAGGCTGATATCACTGCTGGCTCCACTGATATTGCTACCAGTACGTCTTCATGGATGAAAAACAGAGGAGAATTAGAACAAAGACGAGAACTAAAGTTTGGTCCTCACCAGTTCTTTATCAAGCACAATAGCAAATATACTGCACATACTTAGAATGGGTATAAGTTTGGGATCTCTGGAAAATTCAATAAGTGCTAACAGTTTTTCTTCTACTTAACACAAAAAGCACACATCTTAGCAACCATCACCAGCTCAGATTCTCATGGGAAATATTTCCATCATGTAAACACACATGTTCATTTTCTTCAACAGTCAAGGACAACTTACTTGTGGCCCAAATTTTCAGGCATGGTGATAATCTCTGGTGCATCAAAAAATTCATTCTCGTCATCTTCATCGCTCATGTCCCCTTTGCCAGAACAGCACTGATCTACAAAGAGAAAAGCCTCATTTGTTCTCTGTGTTATATTACCAATGCCTGGCACAGTGGGTCCTTTTAAATACTGACCACAAACACAGCAACAATGGCAGAAAACAGTAGAAAAGCAGAAAGAAATCAACAGCTCCAAATGCATCCATGAGCTACCAATTGTGGGGAATTTCTGTCCTGGATTATACCAGAACACTATATAAGAGCTAAGTGTCCTACCTTTACCAGACCCAGTGCTGCCCGGAGTGTTTGCCGGCAGCACAGTGGCTCCCCGGAAGGCTCTCTCCAGGTGATTGTGCTGTTTCGCCAGCTGCTCAAGAGTTTCTTCCAATCGGATACGCTGGTCTCTTTCATACTGTAGTGACTTCTGCCACTTCTTACTATGCGTCTGGGCTAACATGAGGAAATCTCTGCAGGCCTGCACAGACAAAGTATTAGTTATGGCACCTCAACTAGTCAAGACTTCCCGTGAAGTTACCTTATTCTGGGAACATGAGAAGGCATATGACAATTTAATACTTCCTGCTATTCCACAGTATCAGAGACAGCCAGCTGTGTGCTGAAATCAAGGTCAAACGGGAAAGAGTGAACACTGTTGTCATAGTTCTCCTATTTTCCTGGTCACGAGGACCAAGCAAATTCCAAGTGAGCAGCAAACCCAGACAAGGCATTTATGGCAGCAGCACAAAGGGTGGGCATGTGAACTGCACCCAGGGGGCTAATGGCTGAAAGACAAAGGGCATGACAACAGCTTCCAATAAACTAACTAAATACATTTAAACCAAAGCTGAGGACTGAGACTCAGCAGGTGACACAACAACACAGCCACACTGAAGCCATCGTTTCTTGGGCACACAGCATACCTGCAGCCCTAACTACTTAGGCACATGCTACTCACTCTGCCTGCACTGCTCTTCCCTCTTCCCTCTAAGGACCAAGGACAAATGGCACTCCTGTGGCACCCACTCTCCTAACCAGCCAGTTGTTTCTTCCATCTCCTTACCAGCTTCAACATACTTCTACCTAACACATGCACATGACTGAGTTTCTTACTCTCCAAAGGGATCACAAGCAACTTTAAAACACATTTTACAGCTTATATAGGTCTCCAGCTCCTACTACAGAGCAGGAGCCTCATAGTTTGCTTAATAAATAAATGAAGGAAGGAACCAATCTAAGCTTAAAGCTGTATTCCCTGTTACAGAGAAAACTAAAAGGTTCTATTAGAATGTCTGCTCCCATGGTTTCAACAATTGCCTACAGGTCCACCAATGGCTACTAAATCAGTGATTCCAAATTAGACTCTCTGAGTTTCAGACCAGAATATCCAAGTGACTATTCAATGGCTCTAAGTAACTTCTAAATCAGTAGGTCTCACGCTTGATTCACCACATTCTCTTGCTGCCTTGTTTCTTTCTTTGAATTTTTCCACCTCAAAGCGGTACTAGAGCCTTACAAGCTGCCCAAGCCTATGGGGCATCTCTGTTTCAGTTTTGCTTCCTTCTTCACATCCAAATATCAAGTCCTAGTGACTGTCCTTTACTACTCTAGAGTCTGTAATTTCTTTCCATTCCTCTGCAGTATAAGCAGTGAGCACACATCTGGAATGGGGCTGGCTGGCCTCAAATCCTAGTTCTTTCCTGCTATCTAGTTAGTCACCGAACTCGGCTTTACATTCTTTGTGAATGAACAAAGACTAACAACAGAGACAGGCTCAGAGTCACACCCTCCACACGGAACACTTAGAACGCCACCTTCAGTAGGGCAGTAGTCAGACAGCCTGCTCTCGAGACTGGTCTCAGCCTCTTCTACCACCAAGTCCACTCATCTGAATCTGCACCGCCTCAACCTCCACTCAAGCTTCACCTCTAACTACCTCCTTTCTCCAACAGTCTCCCGCAGTTCCCAGACTGAGGTGGAGACCAGGTCTACATACACCATATCACTACCTCCTCCGATTCCTCTCCTTCATTCTCTTTTAATAAGACTGATAATAATTAAAATTTGGCAAGAACTACTCAAATGGTGGTACATATCTTTGATCTAATAAGTACTAGGGGGGCAAAGGTTGTATTTTGGAGGTTAGCCTTGTCTACATCCCAAGTTCCAGAACAATCAGGGCTACACAGAAAAACCCTGTCTCAAAAATTTAAAAAAAGAAATTATCAGGAGACAGTAGCACAGCCAGGCACTTTGCCAAGCATTTTAAATATATTACCTAAAGTCTTTCAACACTACCATGAAAGATCTACTAGTATCTAACCATTTACAGATAAGAAACAGAGGTCACAGAATCAAATATATTACCTAAAGTCTTTCAACACTACCATGAAAGATCTACTTACCAGTATCCAACCATTTACAGATAAGAGATAAAGGTCACAGAACGGGTAGGGTTTCCCTGGGTTATGCAGATAATGACACGGCTGGAATCCAAATCTATACTGCCTTGTTTCTAGGCAGACTTCCATTCTCCCTCACTATTTAGTTAAGATGTCGGCTTCTCTAACCCTCCCAGTACATGCTGAACACCTTCAAGGCACTGCCTATGTCTAGTATGTCACACATGAAGTTGCTCAGGCTGGCTTTGATCTTTTGTTTCTCCTGCCTAAGCCTCCAGGGTGCTGAGATTAATAGGCATGTGTCACCACACCTGGCTTATTTTTAGTATGTCTATTGCATTTAAAGCCTTGCTATTATAACACACAAGGATGAAAGTGCAGCTCAGGCAACAATGAGATTGACAGGGACACCTGCAGTTGACAGCTCACTTCTAGCAAGTTGTTGGACATCTCAGTATGAGTTGTGCTGAGGATCAAACGCAGGGCCTGGAGCATGGTATGCCCAACTACTCTACCACGGAACTCCATTCTCTCCTGAAAACTTGTCTCTGACTTCTAAGAGATCATTCCTGACATGACCTTGGAGATGAATAACTTCCCAAAGAACAAAGATGGTCAACTTCCAAGAGAAAAGGCTAAAAGCAAGGCTTTAGTTTTATAAAGCAGGAGTGTTTTATTTAGGAAAAAATCATATTAAAATAAGAAAAATAAAAAAAGAAGACTGTTAGAGTTGAGATGATAACAATTAGAGGACCTGGGTTTGTTTCCCAGGCCCCATAAAGGTGGCTTGTGGTCACTAGTAACTCTAATCCCAGGGATCTGACGCCCTTTTCTGGCCTTCATAGGCACATAAAAGGTGCACAGACATACATGTAGTCAAAACACCCATACACACAAAACACAAAATGTAAAGTCTACATACTTATCATGGGACATTGGTTTATGGAATTATCAGGTTTCCTGGTCACTGAACACGGGCATCAGCACTGACCTGCTGGTGGCTAACTAACACTAGAAGACGGCTAACCTTCCTGAAATCCTGAAGGCAAAAAAACCTTGTCTTCTTTCTGGCTGGGGTAATTCAAAGTCCTGAAGGTGTTCAATACTTAAAAGTTAAAACAACTATCATCACATAACAAACCAACAAAATGAGAAAAAAATTCATCACAGGAAAAGGTCTTTGATGTGCAGGCACCATAGGAACTAAACTAGTTCTCACGGTCACTCCCTAAACAAAGGAAATCTGGCACTCATGAGGTAACTTAACCCATTTAATTAGAATCGGGGAGAAGCTCTGCAAAACCGTTTCTCACAGAATACTCGTCTCACTTACAAAATGTCCTTCAGTGTTTTTTATGTGAAGGGAGTTAACATAACCCGTTGAGTGAGACTCAGGTAGCAGGAGAAGAAAAGCAGCACTGTAAAACCTGGTATTCCTTTCATAGACCTAGCAATCTGTCAGTAAGGCCAGCAATGCTCTGTGTTTACCCAGTCTCTAGTGCCCATGTGGAGTGCTCTAGAATCAAAGGCTCACACTGAACTAACTAGAATTACAAGTTCTCGACAGTGCTTGAGCCAGGCCCTGCTCACCATCACCATGCAGAATGCCTTAGCCACGCAGGGTCTGAATCCAAGGAGGAAGGAAGCAAAAGAACTTAACCGTGCAAAGGATTCAAGAGGACAGATTAGGTTAAAAAAACAGAGCAGAGAAGCAAAACCACAAAGGAACCCAACTAATAGAGCCTCAGATGCCCTGCCACTCAAAGGCTGCACCACTGGGCTTCTTACTACCGCCCGGAAGATGAAATGCCCCTCTGGCCATAAGCAGAGCACCCCTTCCACCTGGGCACCTGGTTCTGTTTCATGCAACACAATGTAACTTAAAACACCTGATGATGGAAACAAGACCTGGTATATTCATTGCTTCACCAGTCAGGTCAAAGGGGTTGAACTACATTTCTGAGAGAAAGAGCCAGAGGAGTACCATCTTCACTTACGTTGATCATGGCATTGGATGTTATCCTAAAGAGTGTGGCTCGTTCGTTGACCTGTTTGATCTTCTCATTGCTCTCAGCAGGCAGCTTCAGGGACTCCAGCTCACTGAGGGAACGCTGCAGGGCGGTGCCATGCTTAGCTATCAAGTCATTGCACGTGCTCAGGTCCTCCACTTTGCTGGAGAGTGTTCGGAGGGTATTCTGGAGCTCAGTCTTGTCAGTTTGTGAAACAGACTCTTCATCTCCTGATTCATCTGTAGGGATGCCAAGGTTAAGTTCTGCCTCTAGAATCAGGACTGAAAGTTGGAGCCCTGTCTGTCTGTCTGTGCACTCTGAGCAAGTGAGGGCTTGCCATTCCTGAGGATTCCTCTACAACAGTGGTTCTCAACCTGTGTGTTGTAACTCTCTGTGAATCAAACAACCCTTTCACAGGGGTCACATAATCAGGTATTTACATTATGACTCAGTAGCAAAATTACAGTCATGAAGTAGCAACAAAAATAACTGTATGGTTGGGGGTCACCACAACATGAGAGACTGTACTGAAGAATAGCAGCATTAGGAAGCTTGAAAAGCACTGTTCCACCGTGTGGCCCAAGACCTACATGATGCATCTCATCATAAAGTATTGTTGAAAGTACATCATAAACATGCAAAGTATTAGGTCACATTCCTAGACATTTAGATTCAGATGGTGAGACGCAAAGTCTGGGAACCTAAATTTCTTTTAAAATTATATTTATTTATAATTTTATATAGGGGTGGGAGTAGGGTATGTGTGCTGTAGGGTTCATGTGCATGTCAGAAAATAATCTTTGGAGTCAATTCTCTCCCTCCACTGTGCAAATCTCAGAAACAGAATTCAGGTTGTCAAGCTTGGTAGCAAGCACCTTCACTGGCTAAGCCATCTCACTGGACCAGAATCTGGGTTTCTAACTGTGACCAAAGTAGTCCTAATGTACACTGACGTTTCAGATCCACTGAAGGAGGGGATATTATGAAAAACTAGATCGCTCTTAGAATTAAGAGCATATACCTAGATCTTCCAATTATTTTTTTGAGGCAGCTTCTCATGTAGCTCAGGTTAGCTTTGAACCCCCTATGTGGCCAAGGATGACCCTGAACTCTTGATCCTCTTGCTTCCACTTCCTGAAAGGTATGATCACCGTTCCTAGTTATGCAGTTCTGGGGAATCAAAGCCTTCATGCATAATAGGTGAGCACTCTAATCAACTGAACTGCAATGAGCCTTTAAACATTAAAAACTCCAATCTAATCCAAATTATTATTGCAAATCCACCATTACCTTTGGGGTGGCATGCAGGTCCTCTGCAAAATGAGTTGAGAATCGCAGAGTAACTTCTTCAGATAAAGTCGATGTCACTAAAAACTATTAAATTTTCTTTTCCAAGGGAGAGCTAAACTTCATGATGTACTTACTTGACCCTAATGCAACTCCAAAAGCAAACAAAAGAACTCTCAAATCATAAATGGAGTAGGAATCTGGGCTGTACCTCTCACTCTCTTTGCTTTGTACTTAACAGTTTGTCACTGCAAACTGTCTTCCCAGCAGTGCCACTCCTTTGTGAGCTAACATCAGCCCTTAAACAGAAGAAACAAGAAAAGACTTGTCCTCTCTGCTGGACAGAGGCAGCACCTGGGTCAAAACATAACCTGTCACCACAAAACTGATAAAGCAATTAAGTTTCCTCTCATGGCTTAATAGATATTAGGCACTAAGCTAAGCAACTGGCAAACAAAAGCTGACATCTCCATTTGCCAGTGTGCAAGCTCAGTGTGATTATTAATATCTTGAGGGCAAATCCTATTGTTTTCTTTTGGGGGAAAAAAGCTAATTAAAAAAATATTTATTTTTACTATTTTAAACTGGTTTGTGTCTAAGCCCTTATGGGTCAAAGGTGGGCAGATCCCCCTGGAGCACAACTCGCAGATGCTGGTGAGCTTCCTAACATGAATGCTGAGAACTGAAACCTTATCCTTCGCAAGGACAGGGTTCTTTTGCAGCCTGATAAGACTGTTTTTTTAGGTCATCTATCAAATAAGAAGTTATTAGAAGCTGGGCCTAAAATTCCAGCACTTGAGAGGTGGAGGCAGAAGGATCAGGAGTTCAAGGTCAACTTAAACTACAGACAAGAGTGAGTTTGAGGCCAGCCAGGGACATGACTGTCAGGAAAAAAAAAAAAAAATCAAGAGAAGAAAAATTGGCATAATTTTTACAATTCTTACAATTACAAGTTGTAAGATTCCTAATACTGAGGTAGTACTAAAGTAATTATGTCTCAAATATTTAAGAAAATTAACTGACATTACAAATAAAAACACAGGCTAGGCACTAGGCATAGTGGAGAATGTCTTTAGTCCCAGCACTCAGGAGACAGCAGCAGAAAGACAGGGTTCCAGACCATCCAATGCTACTTACTAGTAAGACCCTGAATCAAAAAATTTCAAACAAAAATTTTTAAGCATAATTGGTATGTCATATCTTTAGGACCAGGGCTTTTCAACTTTGGCCAGCTGATTCTCTGTTGGAGGGTAGAGATTCTGTACCTGTCTGTACCTCACAGGGCAGTGAGCAGTATCTCTGGCTTCTAGTCTCTATATGCTAGTAATATCCCAGCTTCTTTATTTTAACTAAAAATATCTCTAGATAATACCAAATGTGTGTAAATGCAGATCTGAACTCAGTTTAGAATCACTACTCAAGAGAAATAACATACAACAAGAAGCTTGGAATATCTAAAGCATGGAACATAATCAAAACATACACTGTAGTCAGGGTTGTAAAAAGCTGTGTTTCCCAGGCCCGTGTTCCTCTGCTCCATACCTGACTCGGCCAGCATCTTCACAGCCTTGGCCTTGGCCAGTTCTAGGGCTGTCACCCAGCGCTGACGCTCTACTTCTGAGCTGGCCTTCAAGTGGTAGGTCTGAGCACCGCCATTGGAAATGATGAAGTTGCAAGAGTCCTCCACAGTGATGTTGGCTGTGGCGAGGTTGATGGTACCTCGGCAGGTGTGTCTCATCTCTGCCTTGGACCTGCCATAACCAGACAAAAAAGGCTAAACAGAAGGTAACAGACATCGGCCCTGCTCTGCTTTTCAGAACACTGGGCCTCTGAAAACTGAGTAGTCTTAGGAAACAACAAATTCTTGTTTTATTTCCTTCAAGCAACTCTTTGAAATTTAAGTAGTGGGAAATTGCTTTCAGAGTTTATAAGCATTGTTTGTGAGTCAAAGTTTATTGCCCCACTGTTCCTCTTACCATTAGCCTTTAAAAATATAGTCTTTACTGAGCTAGAATTGTATGAAATATTAATTCAGCAGTAAATCAAATACAGCTGATTGAGTTTTGAAAGGTGACACAATCATGGAGCCACTGCCACAGTCCAAGCATAGAGCAGTCCTAGCTCTCCTATGCCCATCTGCAGCCAAACTGCTTTCTACTTAGTGAGTTATAAAACACTTTATAACTTTGTGCAACAAAAATTTTGACACTCTCATTCTCTAAGAATAGCTCCATTTTTATACACTGAACCACCCCCTCACTGTAAATCAGCCCAAATGGGAACTGGCATGCCATGCTTAGGATTACATTGCAGAAATGTATAAAAGGCAAACCTTACCTGATTAGACTATTAAATATTGGTTATGGCTTAAATGTAAGAAATAAGAACAACTACAATAAAGAAAGAATAACCATGAAAGAATCACCAGGCATTTTAATCTTTTGGAAAATATAGTTTCTGAAGTTCCAGGTTTTTATTGGTGGGAACTCCTAAGCCGTCCTATTAATAGCCAGAGAAGACTCAGCAGGTCTGCACTCAAGAGGGCTGGGTGTAAAAATTCCCCAATCTCTACTGACAGTTCTATTAATAGACTAGCTTCTGAACTTTACAACACTACTTGGTGACAACAAGCTATGAAGCACTGGACATAAAATACCCAGATTCACATTAAACATCAAACCCCCAGCACTACTGAGCATGTGGAGAAAGTGCCCATTCTTCACCACGGCTGGCCGTGTCCAGGGACCTTCATGTTGAAACTGCAGTTTTCCTGTCCAACTCAGAACATAAAGAGGTCAAAGTCCTTTGCCACAGTGCAAAGCAGTAGAGCCAAGCAGCCAAACACACCTGGCACATCCAGAATTCCTACATGCCAGAAGTGGCACACACCCTTCCTAGACACTAAGATTTAGTATGTTTGAGAAAGTCTGTTTACTGCCCTTAAGAAGACAGATCTGCTGTTGTTCACTTTGTCATGTGTAACTTTCTTTTTCTTTCCCAAACGTACTAATGAGCAGTAACAACAGGTCACAGGGTAGAAGAGAGGGTCTCAAAGGACTGGCCGTTTTCCATGCCCTGCACCTGCCACACTGTAATGTGGATCCCTGCTTTTTCTATTCTTACCTCCCCACACAAGCTTCAGTTACATTATGAATAATGCAGGCTGAATTACAGACCCACAGCTGAAAGCCAGCTTACCCTTAGTACTTGGGCCTTCTACCACAGGCCTCCTTATTGGCACTTTCCAGTGACCACCTCCCAGGATCTCCTCTGGCTCCACCATCTTCTGGCACCAGCCAAGTTTCTCAGACATTATAAAGTCTACAGCTGGTTAACAGACACTCAGACACACTGGGAGGCTTGACCACAGAGCTCTGAGGCTCAGGCAAACACACCCTACGGTTATGTGTAGAACAGAGATAGGAAAGATTCTGCACTGAAGTTCTTCAGTCATTATAGTATTACAGTTATTTTCCCGGTAGAAAGTTCTCGCCTGAAAAGGCCAAATGAAATAGTGATTTAATCTCTAGAACCTAGAAGGAAAAGCTACGATAGACTGCCACAGGTGTTTCAGAGAGAAATGGGATTCTGTATAAGAGTATGTCATGGGGCATCTATGTAAAGAAACAAGATAAAAAAGCTTGCTCAGGTCTGTTCTTCTTGGAGTCTATGAAGGAAATGGCACACGTCAGAGACTGTGGGTTTTGGACATATGACATTCAGAGAAGGAATTCTAGGAAGGAGATGGGGATCACAGGCACCTTACTACGAATAAACTGCCAATGCGGTACGATGTACTTCACCGAAATTCTGGGGTGAGGGGTAATGAATAGATTGATAAACTAGACCCTGTTGATTGCTTGGCTTGTGAGTGGGACCATCCTACTTGGCAACGACAGGCTAATGGCATATTTGGTTATATTTTGGAAGGTGTTTTACATGGAAAGGTAAAAGCAGCAACTAATATGAAGAAACAGCAACAGGTTAAATTATTAATATCCAAAGCCAACACTGATCAAGATTTATACTGATTAAACAATCAGGTATCCTGCAAAGTGGATAAATCAAGAATTTGGTTGGACTGAAACAATTAGGGAATATTTAATTTTTTTTTTTAAGATTTACTGTATTTTATGTGTCTTTTGCCTGCATTTATGTATGTGCAGTAAAGGCTCTTCTCCAACCTAAGAGCACACATTATTAAAGCCCTTGGATAACACAGATTTTTGTTTGTTTGTGTTTGTTTTGTAGGGCTGGCTGTCCTGGAAGTTGCTATATAGACCAGGATGCCTCAAACTCACAGAGATCCACCCTGCCTCTGCCTTTTTTTTTGGGATTAAAGACTTGTTATCACCATATCTAGCCTTTAATGTACAAGTTTTAATACAGGGAATCAATGTTATTAGACATTTATGAACCAAGTCAGGCTATGAATCAACTGAACTTTAGAATAATAGTCAATTAAAGCAAGACATGAGCTTGAATAGATGAAAAAAACTGAGTCAAACTAAAACCTTACATGTATATTATAATTCTTAAATGATTCTAGATGTGTAGGAGAAAGGGTTATATTAAAACTAATTCCAAATACAATAATGAAAATGTCATACCAATTAAACAACTTATGTTGCTTAAGCATCAAGGATGAGCTAAGGCATTTTCTATGTGAAGAGCGATAAAATGTTCCCACCAATAACCACCACCTCGTCTTCAAGCTTTCCTTAAAACTATCTAAGAGCCCAGCCAACGATGTGCATGGGAGTCATTCGTTGTCCCCCCCCCAACCTCCTGAGAGTACAGTAACTACTGGTGAAATTGAACAGAAATACAGACTGAGCCACTCCTCCCTCCAGTGTCCTGGGTTCCCAAACTGGATGGCCTTTGGGAAGAGATTTCAACCAGAAATGGCATTATACTAAGCAAATTCCTCTTAAGAGTACACTTCTGTACTTTTCTCCAACGAAGCACACTGTAACACACTCTATAAACCGTGTTTCAGGTACTTATCTCTGTATCTAATTGGCTCATGTAACATGAACCTAGGTTTTAGGTTTTAAAGTATGAAGAGTAGCTTCAAATCCTGATTTCTCCAAGACCCTGGGAGAGCCGCCCCTGCTAAGTCTGCTTCCTTGTCAAGAATATGGGAACATGTCCTAACTCCCAAGGAGACAGGAGAGCTATGAGCACTGAATGAAATGCTGCATGTAAGACATCCAGCCACAATGCAGCCATTGGGAAAGCTTACAACCTATCCCCAAATCACCTCTTAACACCTGTCTAGTAATATACACCCCAAAGTGTGACATGTTATGACCATGCTATGACTCACAGTAAGTATACATTAACCATACCAAAATAAGCACTGTGAAACCTTAACAATCATTTCAAAAACATGCAATCTTCCTTTAATAAAACTTAATCTTAAGTAAAACTAAAAGGTGCTCGGTGGCTGCTAGATAAGGCAGTGAGAGGAGGTGGGGCAAAAGTAAAAGCCATGATAGAGCGTATACATCTCTATTCTGGACTGTCTAGAGTGAGAAAGTAAGCGCATGCTTGAGAGGTAAGACATATTATGGTGGACAGAATCCCAAAGTCTCCCCGTGTGTGGCATTCTGATGTCTGAATGTGTGGATTGAGTAAGCATGGGCAGGTATATCAAGGGTGTATCAGAAACATTAAATTTTAGAGACTGGAACACAAAAAGTTAGGAGTTGATATTTCTATAATAAGTTCCTGGGGGACAGTGCCCAGGTTCTGACTGTGTCCAGCCTCACAACAGTGCCTTACTTGCAGAATTAGCGATTGCACCCACGTGGTAGCGGAAATACAATGGCAGAGCAGATGCTCTCCAAACAATTGCTGACAGGAAAGACCCATGGATGGAGGCAGATCAGGCACTAGGGGCGGGCGACAGCGGGGAACGGAGCAGTGTGTCAAATCTGCAGGTTCTGACTTTTGCAAGATGTCAACCTGTACAGGTGACAGACAGCGACCCAGGGCGACCTTGGCAGCAAAGCCGGCCGGCAGAGAGTGACAGCGCGGGTCTGTGGGCTGCACAACGGGAGGCCAGGTGAGCGCGGCGCCCCGGAAGCAGTTACCTGTAGTAGCTTAGGAGCCCGTTGCTCAGCACGAACCATCGCCGCTGGTAGCCTTTGATGTAATTGGTCCATTTGAAGAGCCAGCCCTCTCTAGCCGAGCCCGAGCCCCCGGCGCCCGAACCGCCCGAGCCCGCGGCTGGCGGTGCAGAGCCCGGGCCGCCTGCCGCCACTCCTCCGGCCCCAGGGCCCGTGCCGCCGGCCGTCGCAGCCGTCGCGGCCGCCACCCCGGAGCCGGGCCCCGCGTCCCCGCGTCCGCCGCCGCCTCCCACCGCGGGTGGACCCGCGCCGCCGCCGCCGCCCGGGGCCGCGATAGCTGCCGGGCCCGGCCCCACCACTCCTCTCAGTTCGGTCGCCGCCATGAGCCGCCGCCGCCCGGAGAGACAGGACCGGAACCGCCTACGAGCTCCGCCGCCGCCGCCCGGAGCGCCCAACACGGCTAGCGCCTCAGCCGCCGCCGCGCAGCGTCCCCGCCCCGCCAGCCCCGCCGCGGGAAGGAGGGCTCGGCCGCCGGGAAGGAGGGCGGCGATTGGTGCCGCCAAGTGTCACTTGCGGAAGACCCCGCGGACATTGGCATTTCTCTCGAGCCTGTCATGCTACTCCGCCCAGTGAGAAGCTCTAGGCGCGACGCATCCTCCAGGCCTGCTTTCGATTGGCTAAATGGAAAGCCAATCAGGCAGATCTACAAAATCATTGGTGCTTTTCCGAAGCCCGAGGACGGGAAAATGCAGAGCGCCCGGCCGGTTAGGCTTCCGAATGGCTAGCACTTCCGTCAGTCATTACAGTTTCTGCTTCTGTCATTGCCACGTCACCCCCCACCCATCGCTCTGCCCTTCATCCTCTTCCGCCCTTACGGATTGGTGGTTGACATCAGCTGCTCAAGCCTTTCTACCAATTACTGAACGCATTGAGGTAAGTGGGGCAGAGTCCGGCCTTCATATACTCATTCTCATTTTTTATTGGCTGACATCTATGTCTTTCACCTGTCAATGGAGAGGCGGGGCTATGATTGGAGATGATTGGTTCTGGAAATTGTCAGTGAAAGCTGAAGTTGGCCGAGATAGCAAATAAGTTCATGGATGCTCGAGTGGGCAGGCACGTTTGCAGCTTTAAGGAAGTGATGGGCCTCTATAAATGTTCTTTGATGTGGGCGTGCTGTGGAATTCCCTCCTTCTGAATTAAGGCTTGCAGATGTCTTTAATAAAGAGAGATGGTTCGTTCTTAGATCTCCTAGGGATTCCCTTCTCATGTCCTGCCTCCGGAAGAACCCGGAGAGTTCCTAGGCTTCTTCCTGGACCCACAACTCCCCCAACCCCGACCCTTTCTTGGTTTACCCTCTGTCTCTTCATTCTAGATTGTCATACACTTCTACTAATTCTGACCATCTAGTTGCCGACCTAGTTTACGGGGGAGAATAGATTGACAAAGACCTACTGCCCGCCTTTTTATCTCTTTTCCAAATCTAACGACCCTTGTTAGGTTTAGTGTGGTTAAAAACACCATTATCTTGTTTATTGTTCGGGCTTTGTTGTTTTGAACTGGTTGTTGATTAGGTTTGATCAGCTTAATTGCAGCTGCATTAGGGGTCACAGATTTCAGTAATTAGTGCAGCATTGGGCTGTTTGTGAACTGTTATTACAAAAATAGCCAAAACCTACATTTGGGGGAATATAACACCTATTACTGTGTTGCAGTTTCACCTGGCTGTAAGAATAGGTTTTCTTTTATTTAATCATTTCTTCTAATTGTATGTGTGTGTGTGTGTGTGTGTGTGTGTGTGTGTGTGTGTGTACACCCGTGTGCAGGTATTTGTGTATGCTAGAAGTTGGTGGGGAGCCATCCTATAGGAATACTGGGAACAGAACTCAAGTTCTCTAGAAGAACAGGGAACATCTTTAACCATCTCTCTAGTTCTGGGAGTTGCTTTTAGATAATGTAAAAAACAAAACAAAAACTATTTTTCTCATCAGTGCCAAGAAGGTAATCTAAGCTGGGAAGTGATGGCACATACCTTTAATTCCCAGCACTCAAGAGACAGAGAGAGGCAGGTGGATCTCTGAGTTCAAGGGCAGCCTAGTCTACAGAGTGAGTTCCAGGATAGCCAAGGCTACACAGGGAAACCCTGTCTCAAATGGAAGGAGGGGAATTAGAAAGGAAGGAAGAAATGAATCTAGTCTGATTTAGAAAGCCTGGCTTCTCACTTTGGTTAAAAACCTTCACAGGGAACACGTGGAGAGAGGGCTATTCTAATCATGCATTTGTAAGAAAGTGCCTTTGAGTTTTGACCAACTGCAATTATATGTAACAAATGGGAGTTGTGCCACATGACATGTCCCTCAGTTCAGTATGCAATCACAAATGGAAAACGCATACTTTTAAAACCCGGAGATCTTGCTGTCCCCGTTCCAACCCAGTGATCTCACGTCACCAACCCAGAGACAGCATTGTTATGAGGTCCCTGTGATCTGGCAGCACAAAGTAGAAATGGCATTAGTGAACGAAACTGTCTTGCCAAAACAATTGAAACTGAATCAAGTAAAGCCTGTTTATAGGAGATAAAGGAAGCAGCTTAATGATAGACCCAAGGAGACAGCCAGCTTGAGAATGTGGGCTCTGGAGAGATGGCTCCATGGTTGGAATGTTTTCTGCTCTTGAACAGGACATACTTCTCTCAACTCAAACTCATGATCACTGATCACTCAGCTCCAAAGATCCAATGCCTTGGCTTCCCCTGAACATACTCACAAAATTCAGGTGAATGTACTCACAAAAAGATACACATAGAGACACATTATAAAGACACACTGAGATTGTAGCTGAGTTGGTGGAGGGCTTGCCTAGCATACACAAGAACTTGGATTCTACTCCCAACACCACTCACACTAGGAGCGGGAGGTAGTAAATTTATTTAAGACCACCTCAGGTGACATAGGCTGGTTCTGCTTGCTAATTAACAAACAGACTTTAAAGGCACAGTTAAATAAATATGGGATTGGATTCTGGTCTCACAAAACTGACTTTTACACTTTTTCAGCACAGTTACAAAATGAGAATTGTCTTATATTGCCAGCTAGTTACTTACTCTGTTAGTTCAGTTGCTGATGATGGAGATCTGAAAAACAAATCTTCAAGATTTGGGAAAGCATATAGAAGTGAGTGAATGTTACACTAACAGTAATTTTCTTCAAAATGATTCAGTACAAAAGAGAGGAAAAGGAAGACAGCCACCTAATCATTTTTGGTTTCCATCAGTGAGACGGAATAGCCGAGAAATGAATTAAGGTAAGAATTTATTTCTGCCGTATGGTCTCAAAAGTTCCTGTTAAGGATCTCGTTGCTCCATTATTCAAGGTCAGCCTGGGCTATGTGGGATGATTTGGGGCCTGTGTGATAAGAGATAAAACATGGGGAGCATATAGTGTAGCAAAGCACCTTCCTTGTTGTCCAACAACAGAGGGGCCAGGTCCCCAGTGGTTCCCTTCCTCCAAGTCTGCTCTGTCCTCCAGTTTCTACCACTTCCTACTGTCTACTCACATTCCGACTCTATCAAATAACTTAGTCTAGAAGCTGGAGTGATGGATCAGCAGTAAGAGTGCTTTCTGTTCTTACAGAGAACTGAGGTTCAGCATCCAGCACCCATCTGGTGACTCACAACTGTCTGTAACTCCAGTTCTAGGGATTTTGATGTTTCGTTTGAAACAGCCTCTGTGGGCTCCTGTACCCACACAATGCACGTACTCAGCCACACACACACACGAGTGTATAGATTTTTGAAAATAGATTTTTACAAATTTATACATGTTTTCTATGTTCATATTTTAAAACATTTTAAAAATAGATGAGTCTATTGATTAGTTTAAAGCTCTCGTGGATCAATTCCCTCTCAATGATGGAATCCACAACATGGGGGGGGGGCAAGCTTTCATGAATGGAGCCTTTTGGCAAGCAACTCCATATATGTAAACCATCACAGGAGTGTGTATTCTAAAATGTGCACACATGTATATGTACATACTTACATGCTTACCTGGAAACAAAACTATAGCAAACACGGACAGGGGCAGGGCACTGTGTCATTGGTTGGTCGCAAACATGGACAGGGGCAGGGCATTGTGTCATTGGTTGGTCGCAAACACGGACAGGGGCAGGGCACTGTGTCATTGGTTGGTTGCAAACACAGACAGGGGCGGGGCGTCATGTCATTGGTTGGTTGTTTTTCTCACATACCGAGTAGAGTATATCAGAGCTTGTTGTGCCACAGTTTTTGTTTTTGTTCAAAAAGATTTTAAAACATCTGGGCATGGTGGCACATGACTTTAATCCCAGCACTTGAGGGGCAGTAGCAGAAGGATCTCTAAGTTCAAAGCCAGTCTGGTCAACTGAGCTAGTTCCAGGACAGCCAGGACTATGCAGAGAAACTGTCGTAAAGAGGAGGGAAAAAAACAACCTTAAAAAATACTGAGTTATTGATATCACTCCACACTTCCTCCGGAATAGAACTCAGAACTTTTAGTCTGGCAGATGGTGCCCTTCCATGCATCCTCTCAGACGTCCATCCTCCTCTCCTGCTTTTGACTCCACACTGCATTAAATTGATCTACACACCTTCTCTGGGTGGTCCCTGGGCTTCCTCTGCCCGGCTTTCTCTCCATTCAGTGGTCAGTGTGATACTACATTCTTAGAGAGTGTCCTCTGATTTCCATAGCTGTAGCAATCTTCCTTGTTCAGGACACAAACTCACTTTCTCTATGATGTTAAATGTTTTAGGTGTTAGTCAAAATACCAGAGGAAAATAACTTGAAGAAGAGGACACTATTTCTGGATCATAGTTTTAGAACTCAGTCATAGCAGTGGGGAGGGGAAAGAGCTCACCTAGTGGTCACAAGGGAATGGAGGAAGGGGGTGGGAGGATTCAAGTTGACAGTCAAAATTAACCACTTTGGGACTGGAGAGAGGATTTAGGGGTTACAAGGGTGAAGACCATGTACTCTTCTGTAGAAGACCAGATTTCTGTTCCTAGCTCTTGCAGAATGAGAATAAAAGGTGTGGTTTATTTCAAGGAAGAATAAGTGTAGCTGCTTATATTCTAATGCTAATTGGGTCCCCCAAAACAGTTTGCAGGAGAGGGTTTTCACGTAGCTCCTGGTAACCTGACCCCAGTTAATTCTGATTGGTAAATAAAGGTGCCAAAGGCCAACAACTGGGGAAGAGAGACCAGAGGCAGGGTTTAGGATTCCTGGGCTTGGGACCTCAAGGAAGAAGGGAAGAAGTAATGCCATGCCTGAGGAGTGTACAGAACAGAGATGCAAAGCCACCATGTAAAGGAGCCCACCTACTCAACTGGCCAGGAGTTATCAGTGGGAGGTAGATTCTAACAGCATGGAGGTTAGGCAGTTGCTTAACTATTGTGCTGCCCAAGGCATATTAAAAAATAAAAGGTGTGTGTGTGTGTGTGTGTGTGTGTGTGTGTGTGTGTGTGTGTGTCTTTCATTCCAGAACATAAACCATTGATGCAGGCAGTAACCCCATGCTGGGATTTATTAAAAATATAATACTACAAATAAACCTTTTTAAAGCTATAATCTGGCAGTTGAGGAGGAATAAGAAATAATGGAGACAGACAGTCATTCATGAAAAAGGGTCTGAGGAAGAAAAAGAAGACAGCGACCCAGGTGGAGACAGAACATGGCATTTGGAGACCTGAAGGGCCTCTTCTGACGTTTGGATTTTCTTCTTAGTGCTTTGAGGATCAATTAAGCAAGTGACCTCAACTTTTGTTTGAAAATTACCAGCAGCTGGGCAGGAGATGTACCACAGATAGAAGAATGCTTGCCTAGGGCGCACAGAGCTCTGAGCTCAACCCCAACACTCCATAAACTGAGCATGGTGTCACACATCTGTAAATCCAGCATACAGCACTCAAGACGGAGAGACAGGAGGTTCAAAAGTCTAAAGTAATCTCCAAGCCATTTTGTGCTACACAATATCCTGCCTGGAACAAACAAGCAAGCAAACAAGACAAACAAAAAACAGCAAACAAAGAAACAACCCGTTCACTGAATAGCGTAGCATCAGATATAGGAAGAGGTTGATAAATTTCACACCATTTTGGAACTAGAATTGGTGCATCCCAATCAATGTGTATGAATATAAATATTTGAAATTACTAGTTAGTGTTCTCATGGAGTCCTGATCTCATCTGTGTAGTCAGACAGTCACCTCCCCTCTGTGATCTTTGCAGCTCTTTTCTTTATAGGTCTCAGGGACTTGAGCTCTATGCCCACCTTTCAATGGGCCTGTCTGCCTTTAGCCCGTCTTCTAGAGTGTACCTCACACTATAGCTTCCAGAGCGACCTGCCTAATCTGGCCTGCTCTCCATCCAGAATTCTAGTCTTGTCTTGTTCTGCCTTGTTTTGTCTTGTCTTGTCTTGTCTTTCCTTTCCTTTCCTTTCTTCGTCTTTCCCCTCCCCTCTTCTCCCCTCCCCTCCTCTCCTTTCCCTTTCTTTCTTTTTTTCCTCTCTCTCTCTCTCTCTCTCTCTCTCTCTCTCTCTCTCTCTCTCCCTTTTTCTTTCTTCTTTTTTTAAGACAAGTTCCCACTATACAGACCAGGTTGACCTCAGACTCATAGAGATCCACCTTCTTCTGCCTCCTAAGTGCTGGGATTAAAGATGTCTGTCATCACACCCGGTCTCCAGCCAGGATCCTCAAAGGCCTCCTTGGTCTGGAGATAGAAATCCAATAATTCTGGTAGGTTCTAACCTTCCTTTATGACCCCAGTTTTCACCATTCTGTCTATTTCAGTTTACCTACCAAATCCAGTACTTTTATATACTCATGACTTTTTTTTTTAAGTAAAGACTCCTTTTACATACCCCTCTGGTTTTGTTGTTGTTTGTTTGTCTTGGTTTGTTATTGTTGGAGATTGGTTCTAATACTTTGAATTAATACAGCTTCCCAAATCAGGAATCTATTTGTCCAAATGCTAAAGATACTTGCCCCCAGTTGTTTTTTTTTTTTTTTGATCCATCAGTAAAGAGCCAATGGCCAATGGTTGGGAAGGCAGACGGTGAGACCTTTAGATTTGCCAGGGCTAGGAACTGGGAGAAGAGAAGGACAGGGAGAATCACCATGATTTGGAGGAGAAGAATGGGACACGAGAGCTGTAGGAGAGAAAGCCAACCAGTCATGGAAGAATTTGAGTAAATAGCCACTGGTCACTTCCCTGATTGGAACCGGGGTAGCCTGGGAAGGTTTAGGAGTCTCAGGAGTATGGGAGGCAAGAGGGGAGTGTTTGCAAACAGGGGAAGGTTTAGGAATGCCCAGCCTTTGAGCTAGTCATGTCATGTCAAAAATTAACTGATGTTTGTCTGTCTGTCTGCCTGCCTTTCATTCTTGAGTCCAGATAGGTCCACTTGCCTCTGCCTCCTGATTGCCAGAATTAAAAGTACACACCACTCTGCCTAGCTGAGAATGTACCCATGTTTGAAGAAAGATCTGTGTGCAGGTTTTTTTCCTTTCTTTTTAAGCTTATTTTTAAGTTAATATACAAAGAAGTAGGTTTTATTATAGCATTGTGTGTGTGTGTGTGTTTGTGTGTGTGTGTATAAACCTATGCTTGTGCTAATGGAGGCCAGAGGTCAATCTTGGGTAGCATCTCTCCAGAGCAGTCCACTTTGTTTATAATTACGTGGCCTCATACTGTGATGGAGCTTCCTGATCTGGCTACCCTGGGTGGTCAGTGAGTGCTGAAGATTCCTTTATCTCTACTTCCCAGCACTGAGATTACAACTGTGTACTGCCATACTCAACTTTTTAAATAAGAGTTCCTCGTATCAAATGAACTGGGCTTTTTGTTTGTTTTGTTGTTTTGTTTTCTCAAAGCAAAACCCTTTGCTGATTATCACTCCAGTCCCCATTAGAGGATTTTCATGCAAATACTTAGTTCCCAATACTCCTCCCTCAGCTCTGGCTGGACCCTTCCTCCCTCCAAACAGTCTCCCGTTCTGCTTTCCTGTAATGTATACTCCATTGCTTTCTAGTCCTTTTTTCTTCCTCTGAGCATGCAAGTTTTTATATAAGACACGTTTCCTACTTGTCAGGATAAAGTTTTAAACTTAGTTTTTATCATGCGTGTTGGCAGTGGCTGCTCTACAGCTCAGCTTTTACCATGTGATAGTTTGCTAATGGTTTAGATGTTTGTGATGGTGTAAACCTTGTTAGTATAATGCATCGTGGGAACTGGGTGCCCCAATTTCACCCCCACTTCATTTGCATAGTCGATAAAACACATTGTTATTGGGAAAGGTAATCTGTTGGTTTTTTGGTTTTTTTTTTTAGTTTAGTTCTTGGTTGATTTGTGTGTGTGTGTGTGTGTGTGTGTGTGTGTGTGTGTGTGTGTGTGTGCCTCAGTCAAAATATTCACAATATATATAGCTCTGGATGACCTGGAACTTGCTCAGTAGACCAGGCAGGCTTTGAACAGACAGAGATCCATCTGACTGGCATCACAGGCTCCTGCCACCATGCCCAACAACTGATTTGTTCCATGGAGGGACAGCAGGAGTCTTTTGTAAAATATGAATGTGAAGTAATTTGAGTTTGTCTTAGACTGAATTCCCCTCCCATGGCTTTCCTGGGGAGCCCTCCCTTCTGCGCTGAAAGCAGCAGGCACGGGGTCAGAGGCAAAAGAACTCTGTGCAGTGCCAGCAGAGGCCCTCAAGCTCAGCTCTATCTGGACTGCAGGCAGTCCTAGGTGCTCAGTCCTCAGAGTAGGTATGGCTCAGCCTTTCCCCTGCAGATTGTCCAGGGAGTAGGCAATCCTGAGAAACAGACTCAGCTGTGAGCCATCAGCCACCAGCACTTGCTGCTGAGAACAGTGTTGAGTCCCTAAGGTAGGCATCTAGGAGGCCTCTATCCAGAGCATCCTGTACTTGTGAACATGTCTCTCTCAAGTCAAGACATTTTAGTTCACTTAAGCTACACAAAAGATGCCAGCAGAAGCCGTACAGTAACACTGCTGCTTGCCAGAGGGACACTACTCATTCCTGCTCTCCCTGCTAGATTCTCAAAACCCACCTCTTCCAGGTTCTGTATTCAGAGTGGAAGAGAGCTTGGAGAACAAATTCTATTTTTGTGAACACTGGGGACTGGTCTAATTTCCTTTGCTTGCTATCTAACTTTTCCTGGAGCAAGGACTGTTTCCAAGCATTCTAACCTTCCTCTTTCATTCAAGTCTGGGCAACAGAATGATGTAATTCATTGAAACTAAGGAGACACAAAGTGAATTTGTCAAAACAGATTCTTTGACAGAGTCTCAAAGGAAGTAATGGGCCCTCTGTTTTGGGATCATTAGGTGCAAGAACCAAACCTTGTGTGTTTTGTTTCCAGCCACATGGGGAATTATTATGTATTTTTATATAAGGAGAGCTTTCCGTGTCCTCACGGGAGACCACTATTTACCTGCTTATTCACCAGTTACGATGTTCCAGGGCCTTGATAACCTGGCCTCAGGTCCTGGTTTTGCTAAGTATGTCCAACCTTGGGCTGTTTATACAATGGCTCAATAATTTTATCTCCATCTTAGTAAGGGTTTGGGGAAAAATTAAAGAAAGCACAGAGAAGGTGCCTAGATATATGGTACTAAATGCTAACTGTAATTGGTAATTCTGCAAGATCATTAGAGTGCAACATATCTAATCCACATTATGGTTTGGATTTGAAGTGTCTTCTTTTCCAGAGGTTCATATGCTTGAAGGATTGGTCCCTAGCTAGTGATCATAATGAGAGGTGATGGAGTCACAGGACTTTAGCCTCATCATAGATTAATCCCTCTGTAAAGTCAAAGCTGAACGGCTATCAGGAGATATTAAGGGCCTAGTTAGAGGAAGTAGGTTTATGGGGCCTGGGGGACTGCTATGGAGGACTGTCTTGGCTTCCTCTGTTGCTCTGCCTCCTGCCCACTGTGAAGAGAAATGCCCCATCATCACATGCTTCCTGCCTTGATGCTGTGTCTCATCATGATTGGGCCCAGAAGCAGTGGAACCAAGTGAGCATGTGCTGAACCCATGAGACCAAAACCTGCCCTTCATCCCTTAAGTTGTTAAAGTTGATGTCATTTGTATATTTTTATTTATGTGTGTATATATGCATGCTTGTTGGTCTGTATATTACCACATGCAGGCAGTGTCTGTGGAGGCCAGCGAGAATACTACATACCCTGGGACTGGAGTTACACGGGGGCAGGGGGAGGATGGGGGTCATCAGCTACATGGTTAGGACACTGGGACCGATGCTCTATCTTCTGAAAGAGCAGCAAGTAATCTTATCACTGAGTCTTCTTTCCACAACTCCTCACGTTGTTTTATCACAGACATTCTGTCCCAGCAACTAAAAGCTCTGTTTTCATTGAGAGCACCAAACATGCTACAGGGATGCCCAGAAATACTTGAACTTTATAGAAGCAGAAGTTGATTATTATTTTGTCTAAAGGATCTTTACAGATCATGCCACGTATGTTTTCACACCATCCTCACTGTTCTACCTATTTTTATGTTATTTTATTTGAGAGAGAGGCTCTCTGTAACAACCCTGGCTGTCCTGAACTTGCTTTGTAGAACAGGCAGGCTTACAAAGGCCTGGGCTCATAGATCTCATAGAGATCCTCCTGCCTCTACCTCCTGAGTGCTGGGATTAAAGGCATGTGCCATCACACCCAGCTGTTCTACCTACATTTCTGTGAGGAGGTCCCCTGTAGAGCAAACATGAATGTGACTAGGCATGTCACATATTGCCTATGCTTTGTAATCCCTTAGTGTTTACCCTTTATTAACTCAGAATTTTGTTTCAGAATTTTCTTCTTTAAATTTATTTTGTTGCTTTTACTTATTTATGCGTGTGTGCATCGCACAGTTCTTGTGAGAAAGCGAGAAGACAACTTTTGGGAGTTTGGTCTTTCCTTCTACCATGTGGGTCCCAGCTTTGAGCAGCAATCAGGCTTACTGGCAGGGGCCTTTTCCTGCTGAGCCACCCCACCTACCCTAATTTAAAGAGGGGGGAAGAACAGAAAACATTCTAAGTAGGCACATCACAGGGGCTAGGACTGTGGCTCAGTAAGTGAGGTGCACACCCAGCGTGCTTGGACAGAACGCTTTCCCATGCAAAGAAAGATACAGGAAAGTAGCTCTGGGTAGGTGTAAAGTCTTACAGTAGAGGTTCCCTGAAGTCTTTAGACACAGCTTGCTTCCTCCATCCTGTACTGTTTCTGCTGATAAGGTTACTTTTTGCCTCCGGGTGGCCTACTGCAAGAGCTCCCAATCTAACTTCAAAGTAGGCGGAAAAGAAGATCAAAAGGCCAAAGCCCCCCTCTGCCTCATACTGCTGTGTCAGCATTTAAGCTCCCAGCTCCTGTGCCTTCCTGCCTGCAGCCATGCTCTCAGCCAGGACAGTCGCGGTCTCTTAACCCTCTGCAACCAAACCATGCCTCCAAGGCTCGAGGGGCAGAGCAACATCCAAAAAGAATTCAGTATCGTAGTACTTTGGCTTTGACGTGAAGTTGACTGGAGCCAGCACAATGACAAGTATTCGAATAGTCTTATACAAGCAAGCAAGGACCGAAGATGCCATGCAAGGCCTCATCTACAACGGTACAAAGATATGTACACCTGTGCTTTATTTTTGGTTTTTCCAGACAGAGTTTTCTGTGTGTAGCTTTGATTGTCTTGGAATCCATTTCATAGACCAGACTGGCTTCAAACTCACAGAGATCCCCCTGCCTCTCTCTCCTAAGTTCTAAGATTAAAGGCATGCACCACTATGCCCTGCTCAAGGTACACAAACTTTTATCATTAAGAGAGAGAGAGAAAAAGAGTATTTCTGAAATGCAATTGAAACAAGAAACCGCTGGAGAGATATAGAGTAAGAAAAAAAAATCATTAACTGTAAAAAAAATAAAATAAAAAGGAAAAGAAAAGAAAAAGAGAGGAAGGAATTTTGTAGCTAAAAAAATTAGAGCAGTAACTAAGGGAACGCCGTGAAGATCTCTGTAGTAAGTTGTGTCCAGGAGGAAAGAAGGGCGAGGAGTGGAAAGCACAGGATCCCATTCAGCAAGGAGCTGAAAAGGCCAGAGTTGCTGGTTCACAAGGTTCTTCTGGGAGGAAGGCAGGTTAAACAAGGGAAAAGTGAGAAGCCCAAGAAGAGAGGAGACAGAAGGAGCTGGTGGAAAATATGCAAATGGGGCTGAAGTCACCAGCATCCAGGAGCAAAGGCAGTGGATGAAGGGAGAGGAGGTCTGCCTCCTGTAGCACAGAACACAGGTCAAAGTGAGAACCAGCAAGAGAAGTTCCAGACACAGAAGCCAAACCAGAAAACCCAGAGCATTTTGCAAAAAGCCTTGCAAGAAGAGACAAAGTCTGGGCAGCAGGAGCACAGAGAAGAAACTGGTAGCACGGGCTCTTCAAGACTCAGGCAAGGAAACAGATAAAATAAGCAAGGAAGAGAAGGCATAGCGAGGCAACAGGGCTATGCCATGGGCATCTAATGTGATGCTCAAAGGAGGAAGCAGCTCAGGAAAAAAAAATGAGACAGAACACTAGAGGATATGAGAGCAAAGAAGTTGGTTGGGTAGGATCAGAGGTTGGCACATGAAAGTGGGGACAAGGATGGATGGAACTCATGAATGAGGATGTATGTGCACAGGGAAGCCCAGAGTTCAAAAAAAAGCATAGGGGACTGAATTAGATCTGTGCTGCCAGCTGCCTTTACTTCTTTTTTCCATTTCCTAATTGAAGGAAAGAACAAGGAAAGGGGAGAAGGGGAGGATGGCAGAACTGCTGACGGAGACTTAGAGTTTCAACTGCCCACATTTATACTTAGACACCACCTTAAACACACAAAGTCATGTTCACTCTGTACTCACAGATACATGGTACGGATGGATGCCAGTAAGCTTGTCTTCTGAGTAGTTTTCTTTTTTACTGGATATTTATTTATTTATTTACATCTCAAATGTTATCCCCTTTCTCAGTTTTCCCTCTGCAAGCCCCCTATCCCATCCCCCCTTACCCTGCTGAGGTGCTCCCCCATCCCCCCACCGCTGCCTCACTGCTCTAGCTGAACTGCCTTAGCATTCCTCTACACTGGGGCATCAGTCCTTCACAGGACCAAGGGTCTCCCCCTCTCCCATTCATGCCAGATTAAGGCCTCTTCAGCTCCTTCAACTCCTGTCTCTGTGATCAGTCCAATGGTTGGCTTCAAGCATCTGCATTGGGCAGGATCAAGAGCCTCTCTGGAGACAGCTTTATTAGGCTCCCATCTGCAATATTGTCTGGGTTTGGTAACTGTATATGGGGAATGGATTCCCGAGGTGGGGCAGTCTCTGGATGGCCTTTCCTTCAGTCTCTGCTCCACTCTTTGTCCCTGTCTTTCCTGTGTTCTCCTGTATTTCTTTTCTTTTTTTTTAAAATTTATTTTATAGCTGTCTTCAGCTATATTTTATATTTATATTTAAATTTTTAAAAATTTATTTTATAGCTGTCTTCAAGAGAACTGTATTTCTTTTCTTTTTTTTTTAAATTTATTTTATAGCTGTCTTCAGACACATGAGAAGAAGGCATCAGATTGCATTACAGATGGTTGTTGAGTCACCATGTGGTTGCTGAGATTTGAACTCAGGACCTTTGGGAGAATAGTCAGTGCCCTTAACCGCTAAGCCACCTCTCCAGCCCCTTCTTAAAGCCCTCTATCATCATCATCAGATGTGATTTTTAAATCAGAATCTTGCTTTTCTGGTGTGTTGGAGTGTCCAGGGCTTGGATTGTGGTGGGAGAACTGGGTTCTGATGATGCCAAGTGGCCTTGGTTTCTGTTGCTTATATTCTTGCACTTGCCTCTTACCATCTGGTTGTCTCTGGTGTTAGTTGGTCTTGTGGTCTCTGACTGTGGCTTGTCCCTCCTGTAAGCCTGTGTGTCAGCACTCCTGGGAGACCAGCTCTCTCTGGGCACAATTTGGGTATGGAGATCTGTGGCACAGAGTCAGCTCCACAGAGTGAAGATAGAAACTGGAAGGATCCTGTCCCAGGCTGCTCCTCCGATCCGGTGTCCTGAGGGCTCAGGGCGGGTCCTTCGGAGCAGAAGTAGTAGTCTAACCTGTGCTCTCAGGTGTCAGCACTCCTGGTAGACCAGCTTTTTTCCAGAGGGATTTGGGTATGCAGAGCTGTGGCACAGGGTCAACTCCAGGGTGCAGATGGAAACCAGAAGCTTGCCTTTACTTCTTAAAGGTTAATTGTTTAGTGAGCATTCAGAATGGTGGGTTTCACTGTGACATTTTATACCTTCAAATCATTACACTTTGCTCCACTCACCCTTCCCCCACAGTCCTCCCTTGCCCTCTTTCCCCTATGCACAAACTTTAAGAACCAAAATACTTAAGTATGTGTCTGTGATGTGCCATACTAACGAGAAAGGTGGAGTCCTGCCCTGTTCAGGAGCATTTTGGGGAGTCTTAGCAAATGTGCCAAGTGCTGGATAGTGGTTGTAGTTGTAACTGAGTGTTCCTTTCCCTGCTGTTCACTGCAGTGACCGACAAGTCATGTCCAGAGTCTCCTCTTTCTTCTCTTCCTTTAAGTACACACCTATTATCTGGCCATTAGAAAAGGTCTAAAATTGCTCAGAAATGTAAATACAAAATGTGAAAGTTTATTATAATCACACCTTTCAGAGATAATCATTGTTTACAGTTTGTATGAGTTATTTCATTGTCTTATTGGTCTTTTACAAATATTCTAAAACCTGTTAATGACCAACAACCGGTACCTATGCAGTTAGTTTGCTAGGGCTGTCGTAACAAACCATAGGTTTACTGAGCAGCCACATAGAATCTCCCCACTTCACAGTTCATGAAACTAGAACTCTACAATCAAGGTGTCAGCTCAGGTGACTCTGTTTTTGAAGTCTCTATCTTTGGCTTTCAGATGGTTGACTCGCTTTCCATCTCTTCCTCTGCCTGCTCGACACCAGCCCTTGCATTAGAGCCCACTCTAACAATCACATTTTAATTCATTCTTCTTCAAGTACAGTGATGTTCTGAAGTACTGGAGGATTTTTAGGACTTCAAGTTTGGAAAATACAACTTAACCACATCATGAATTCAGTGCTGGGCTATGTGGGAGCTATGGAGTACAGCAGTAAAGCCAGCAGCAGTCTGTCATCAACACAAGTCCAAACAACCAACTTCCCGCAGCCTGCTCTCCACCTCACTCACCCGAGCACTGCAAAGATAACCCCCTGTGCATATGCCCTTGTTCATGCTGCTGGGATTGCCAACAGGTGCAGCCACTATGGAAATCAGAATTCCCAAAAAGTTAAACATGAATCTACCATAAGACCCAGCTATATCACTCCTTGGCAAAGGACAGACATCCGACTCCACAGACCTTGTTCATCATTGTTCACTGCCGTTGTACGTCCAAAAGCTAGAGAATGGAGACAGCCACATGCCTACAACTGAACAAATGGATAAGGCAAATGTGGTATATATGCACAATGGAACACCATTCATCTGCAAAGAAGATGAAAGCATGAACTTTGCAGGTAAGTGGATGGAATTAGAAAATTCGTTAAATGAGGTATCCCAGAGGCAGAAAGACAATGTTGCATGTTCTCTCTTTTTAAAAAAGATTTGTTTATTTAATTTATCAGTACATTGTAGTTGTCCTCATGCACTCTAGAATGGCATCGGGTCCCATTACAGATGGTTGTGAACCACTATGTGGTTGTTGGGAATTGAACTCAGAATCTCTGAAGAGCAGTCAGTGCCCTTAACCACTGAGCCACCTCTCCAGCCCTACATATTCTCTCTTTTTTGTCTGTTTGTATTTCTTTTTCTTTTTCTTTTTCTTTTCTTTCTTTCTTTCTTTCTTTTCTTTTTTTTTAAATTTTCTCTTAGTTGGAGGTTCCTGACTCTAAATCTTCAGAGGACTTACTTTCAGCTACTGGCACGATTTGGTCAGCTCCTACACCAGCCTCCAAGGAATCTAATGCCCTCTTCTGGCCTCCTTGGGTACTGACACACATGTAGACCTGTGTACACATACATGCATGCATACACACACACACACACACACACACACACACACACACACACACACACACAGAGTCAACCTTTTTAAAAGTAAGTTCTTCGATGTTTTTGATTTTCTTAAAATTTATTTGCTTTTTGTTTTGTTTGAGACAGGGTCCAGGGTCTCATGTAGACAAGGCTGGCCTGAACTCCTGACCTCCCAAGTGCTGAGATTATAGGGAAGCATCTTCACAGCTGACTGTCACTTTGCTCTTTAAAGGTACAGATTCTGCATCTGTCAGAAGAGGGGAACCTGTGAGATTTTATAAGGACTGCTGTTTTGTTGTGGGTGTGAACTTCTCCAGTAAAACTTATGTTGAAGTTCAGTTGCCCATGTGAGGTGATTGAGAGACTGTGGGACCTTTAAGAGGAAATTAGGTTATAGGGTCTCCACTCTCATGAAGGAATTAATAAAGTACCATAAAAGTGGGTTAGTTATCAGGAGAGCTTGTTGTATCAGAGAGGTCAGTTGCTCTGTTTCTCAGTTCTGCACACTCCCATCCTGGAGTTTCTGCTCCATAGAGCAGCACATGGCCCTGAGCCAGAAGCTGAGCAGACTCTGGAGCCATGCTCTTGGACTCCCAGCAAAATGGACCAAAATAATTCTCCTTTCATTAGAAGTTAACTACATTAGCAATTTTGTGATAGCAATAGCAACAGAAAAGGACCAAGGCAGTCTGTCACCGTCTCTATTTCTCCTCCCATGCGGTGGTGATTGCTAAAAGAGGTTATCAGGTGTTTTTTATTTTGTTCTGTTCTAAGAAACGCTCTTTCTAGTGCAGTAAGACTAGATTCCTTCCCAGGTTTTACTGTCTATCCTGCTCTTTCTTGTCACAGGATCCCACTCCCTTGGCTCCAATGACATTGACCCTCAGGGGTTTCTTTCTTAGTTTTAGATTTATTTTTTCCTCTTATGTGCATGACTGTTTAGCTTGTACATATGCATGCCCAGTACCTGCAGAGTCAGAAGAGGCCACTGGATCCCCTGCAATTGGAGTTCTGGATGGTTGTAAGCCAGCATGTGGGTGCTGGAAACCCACCCTGGGCCTCTTCAAGAACAGTAAGTTCTCTGAATCACTGAGCCATCTCTCCAGCTCCCACTAGTGGCTTCTTAAGCCTTTTTTTTTTTTTTTTTTTAATTTTTTTTAATTTTTAAGTCTCATATATTACATCCCTAACAGTTTCCCTCCCTCTTTCCCTTCCAACCCTCCCTCCATCCACTCCTCTGTCTCTCCTCAGAAAGGGCCGTCCTCCCATGGATGGCAAACAAACATGGCATATCCACCCAGTAGGAAGAAAAGGGTCCCAAAAGCAGTCAAAAGAGCTAGAGACAGCCTTGCTCCCCACTAGGAGTCCCACAAGAAGACCAAGGCATGAAACCATAATATATATGCCGAGGACCTAGGTCAGACCCATGCAGGCTCCCTGATTATTGGTTCAGGCTCTGTGAGCATAAGTTAGTTGATTCTGTAGGGTTTCTTTGGTGTTTTTGTTTTTATTTATTTATTTTACACTCCAGATTTTATTCCCCTCCTGGTCCACCCTCCGACTCTTCCACATCCCATACCTCCTACCTGCCCCCCCTGTCCCCACCCCGCTCACCCCACCAGACCTCTAAACTCCCTGGGGCCTCCAGTCTCTTGAGGGTTAGGTACATTTTCTCTGAGTGAACCCAAACCCAAGAGTTCTCTGCTGTATGTGTTGGGGGCCTCGTATTAGCTGGTGTATGCTGCCTGGTTGGTGATCCAGTGTCTGAGAGATCTCAGGGTCTGGGTTAATTGAGACTGCTGGTGTTTTTAACACAGGGTCTCATTCTGTAGTTAGGCTTAGCCATGTATTGAGACAACGATTCCCTTGTTTCAGCCTCCCCAGGGCTGGGATTACACGTAGGCTTACATGACCACACTTTCTGCCTTCCGTAACTCCACTTAACAGTGCACACCAGGCTGGACTGGAACAAGGCTTATCTGGGTGGGTGGGTTCTACAGGATCTCAGCTGGCATGAATGCCAGGAGAAACGGCCTTCTCTGAGCCGGTTTTCAGTGAAAGAGTTCTTTTATTAGGGGTAACAAGGGCTATACAAACCTTGAGAAGTAGGTAGGGGTTTTGGGGGTGAGTGTACATCATCAGCTAGTGCTGAGGTGTTGAGAATGATTCATTTGCATGAGGAGGAATTCCAGGTGCTTGCTGAACTTGTCCTTATAGGGAGAGAGGAAGCTAAACCTGCAATTTGGCCACCAGGCTACTAAACTACCTCAAGAGTAGCAGAGGTGGGGCTGTCAAGGGTACGAGTGCTGAGACATGCAGGCCCAGAACAAGGAACAGTTTTAACTTCCGACGAGATGTTCAGTTTGGACATGTCTCAACCTCATTCTTGCTTGGGACTGGCTCCCCCAGTTGCATGGCTTTTTGACCCCACTCCTTCTAGCTCCTTGATGTTTTCATGGACTGCTTTTGTGTAGCTGTTGTTTTGAAAATTACCCATTTAAACTCCCCTCCTCCACTCCCAGCCATATACAAACCCTTTCCTCATTCAGAGCCATTGCCGTAGCTGATTTCTTTCTAGTACTCATTACCACTAGGACTGGAAGCTGTACCAGAACCACAAGCTCTGATTTACATTGTCAGATTGTTCCTGACTTGCTGATAAAATGAGTGACAATGTATTTAGAAACAGGCCTCAGGAAACCGACTGCACATTTTCTGTCTGTTTAAAGAAGTTCATGGAATACCACCTTCAATATTGGTTTCATAGAAGTACAATGATCTCACAGCCAGAATTTGTTGTTGTTGTTGTTGTTGCCTATGTGTCAGCCCTATTCTGGACTCTGGCGTGAAGAAGACAGTTTCTCCATTTGTGCTCACATGTTAATATAGGAATTCACAGAAGGAACAAGCCACTGGGCCACTTGTGACCTGTTTATTTCACAACATCAACAGAATGGAAGTAAGAATTTCATTTCTTCCCAGGATCCAGATATATATAGCACTACACCCATCCTTTTGATTCTAATCTTTTGTTTTTTTGTTTATGTATGAGTTCACTGTAGCTGTCTTCAGACACACCAGAAGAGGGCATCAAATCCCATTACAGAGCCACCATGTGGTTGCTGGGTATTGAACTCAGGACCTCTGGAAGAACAGTCAGTGCTCTTAACCACTGAGTCATCTCTCCAGCCCCCCTCAATTCTAATCTTTATCACAAACAAAAAATGTTCCTTTTCTGGACATTCCCAAGAGGCATTAAGTTGCCTACTGAAAAGTGGAGCCATGAAAACCAATCAGGAAGGCTGCAGGCTTGCCTTCAAGCCATTCTGCTTGCCAGCTGTTTGCACACAAGCTCAGACCTAGATCAGGAACTGTCTTCCAGACAGGACAGATTCCAGTCTGCTCTCTACCAGCAGACGGTGGAGAATCTAGACTCTAGATGATCATTTTGGTGCAGTACAATTATACTTGGTCCTTTTGTTTTAAATGGCTAGAGATCAAAATAGAAAGTTTGCTTGGGGCTGGAGATATAGCTTATGACACATACATGCAGTCAAAACAATCACACAATATATAAACAAATCTTTTCTTAAAGGTGTATTCTTTCTATATTATAAAATAGTTACAAAAATGTAAAGTGATTCAGACTTGTCTCTGCTTATTCTGCATGGAAAAATGACAGACAAGAAGTATTTGAAGATTGACTTGCAACAGTTAAAAACTTTTGTACAGTGGGACACAGAAATAAACAGGGTGACTCTCTCTGCACTGGTAAAGATGGCTGTGGTATATTAGAGGTAAATGTAAAATGTGTCTAATTTGTATCTTTGTGTGGCTACTCATGGTAGAATCACTTCAAGAGCAACACACTAAACTCTTAGCTTAACCTTTTTTTTTCTGGAGAGTAGATCTTTTTTTCAAAGTGTTTTATTTATTTTATTTTTGGACATTGTCTCTCTGCACAGCTCTGGCTGTCCTAGAACTCACTAGGTAGACCATGCTGGCCTTGAACTCAGATCTTCCTGCCTATGCCTCTTGGGATTAAAGGTGCACTACCACACTTGGCTTCATGATTTTGGGGGGTTTATTAGCATATATTCCATATATGATTGCATTTTTATACATGTACATCACACTCACCCCACCACACTGTCTCCTTCCCCTTGCTACTAATCTTCCTCTTCCCAACTTGTCCTTGCTTTACTTTCATGTCTGTGTATGCGTGTGTGACTCAGTGAGTTTAGTTTCATTAGGGTTCCTTATAGGAATGTAGGTAGGGTTTGTTAATAGAAGCAGGGTCAATTCACCAGTGACTATACCACTGAGATAAGAATCTCTCCATTTCCCATCAACTATTAACTGCATATAAAACCTCAGGGGGTGTGGCTTAATTTGTCTTGAGACCAAATCACCTTCAGAAATAGGGTCTTTCAACCTAGTTCTAGTAGCAACAAACAGCAGTAGGAATTGCTGGGGACCTCAGGGAACTTCCTTACCAACAGCGCATGAGTTGTCCACCGTTGGCACTGAGATTTTCATTTAATAACCTATGTTTAGTTTTATCTTGGTTTGTCAAGTATCAGATGTTCTTGCTGTTTTTCCCCTTTGAGACAGGGTCTCATATAATCCAGGCTGGCCATGAATTCATTTTGCTGCTGTGGATGACACCAAACTCCTGATCTTCTTGCCCTACCTCCCAAGTGCTGGGAGTGCCCAATTTTATGCAGTACTAGGGATCAAACCCAGGGATTTGTGTATGCTAGGTTAGCAGTAACACCAGCTTTTGCTATTTGGACTGATACAATCTAAGCAATTTTAAAGGCATTATATTCACAACTGAAAAGGAAAAACCACACACTGATCATCACTTGGTTCTCTTCTACATACTTTGGAGACCTGGAGTCCAATTTTGGTTAGTATCACTTTGGAGAATGAATTCAGCTGAAGTGGGAGCTTGGAGAGTCACACTGAATGAGCAAACTCCTCGAACAGCCTTCTGTGCAACATTCACAAACTAAAGAGGCAGAGGCAGTTATAAGACCTGCAAACTATTCATAACTGTCTCTAAGAGGAAAGAAAGTTAAAATAATGCTGCTAGATGCTGAGTTATCAGATCAAAGCCTTGCCTGCTGAAATCCTGCACACGTTTCTCAGAGTTCATAATGCCAAACTAGTCAAGCAAAGCTAGACGAAAAGCTTAAGACCCCTTTGGCCTTCCCACAGTCAAACTCACTGTCCTACTAAGGCTATAAAACCCAGAGGCCATGTCTTGGTCTTCCCAATGTTTAAGAATGTAATTACAGTGATTCAACAGCTATAATTTTGTGTGTGTGTGTGTGTTTTGGTGTGGGGGGGGAGGCAATTTAGGGTAGATATGAATTCTTACTAACACAAGGGATCTAGCTCAGACTTACTAAAGTGGGTCTTTGATCTTTCAGCTGGTATACTCTATCCATCCTTTTATTGTATTTTCCCATGTAGCAATTTTTTTTCTGGGGCTGAAGAGACAGCTCAGAGGCTAACAGTATTTGCTCTTGCAGAGGACTTGGGTTCAGTTTGCAGCACCCAAACTGGTGACTATGTCATCCATAATTCCACTTCCAGGTTATCCAGAACTCATTTCTGGCTCCACAGGCCCACACATGGCTGTACATGTTTGTAGACAGAACTAGTAATCACTGCCTACATTCACTACTTCTAGGTTAAGAAAATAGCTTTAAAGTACCTAGGAACATTCCCTGAGATTTTAACATTAGCCAACCCAGGGCCTCAAGCAAGTCCTGGTTCCTCCTAGAAGTTTAGTTTCCAGGTCTCTAAACTGTGTAGTGTTGGCATAGCTCTCTTGGGTCCTCTAACTGGACACTTTGAATCTCATCTTGTAGATCTTCCCTAACATCAGCCACCTAACAGGGTTTGTGGTAAGCTTAACAAGGCATCTTTCTTTATACACTCCTCTAATTGTAACATCCCATACTAGCACCCTGCTCTTGGACCCAACACCCCTTCCGACTGTTATTCCTCTAAAACAAAAGTATGTATACTGGTGCTTTGTCTGTATGTGTATTCTCTCTCCACTATGCCCTGTGTTCACAGAAACTACGAGAGGGCGTCAGATCCCATGGAACTGGAGTTATAGATGACTGAGCTGCCATCTTGGGTGCTAGGGACTGAACTTGGGTTCTCTTGAGGAACAGCGAGTGTCCTTAACCACTAAACCATCTCTCAGTTCTCTGTCTTTTTCTATCCTTTCAAATTTGCTTTGGTCTTGCTCACTTTAAGAGTAAAAATAAATGATTCTCATGCATGCTGGGACTACAGTATTTGTGTAGCAAGATGCTTTTTGCTTTTTAAAGAATAAACAAGGCTACAAGAGAAAAACACACCGTAAGGGCAGCTAAATGCTTAAAGGAGTTACCTAGGTCTCTTAAAAGCAAAAAGAAATGGACATCTATCTAGAAATAGTTAATTTATTCAGGGCAAAATTGTATTTCCCCAACATCAAGAGTTTTGCTAGTGAATTCAAATATAATGGAAAACATTAAAAAACAAACTCAGAAACAAAAAGGTATAAAGCACACATTTTCAAGTATACAATTTGTTTTATTTACAATACCCTATAAAAATGTAAATTTAGAAACTTTTATTTTTATTAATTAGGACTGAACAAAAAGCACGATAAAGAAGAAAACTAATCAAGTGTTTACTTGATCGGGTGTGAAGGGAAGGTAGGAAAGGCTCAGTGGAGACAGTCAGCAGATGGTAGAAGAAAGCTAGGGACTGTCACTGGGGAGCAGCTGGTGAAGCCCGAGGCCACAAAATGAGAAGAAATGGAGATGAGTTTAAAGACAGCCAGTTGCAACAGAGGGCTTTACTGTTATACAATACATGTATGTGCAAAACGTTTATTTTCTTTAAATATCATAGCCTGTCCCCCAACTACATTCAAAAAGGTGAGAACAGCAGAAAGTAGGCTCAGGATGGGAATATAAAATAAATTCAATTTAGTTTTTTCAGAACTGCAACCACTAGGGAGCAGAGTCCCCTATCCTGGCTGACTGCTGAGGGGAAGAAAGGTGAGCGAAGGGAAGTGTCCCTAAGATTCAAACCCAGGCCCCACTGGCTGCCAGTGGGTGGGGCTCGGGTGAGACTAAGCAGCCAGGACAGCACTTCTGCTGCAGGGAAGAGGAGACTGAAAAGCAGAGCCCAAGCTTAGCAGCCATGGCTACATTTGGAGATTTCTACCCAAGAGAAGCAGAAGCATGGCTTACAGAAGTCACGTCAGGAAGACACTGCAGAAAGCAGGCTCTATGTGAGGCTCATCTTGGGTACTCTTGAATGTACTTGAGGGGACAGACTCAAGCACACTGTAATCATCACAGGAAAGGTTTAACCGTGTTTGTGTGTGTGTTGTTTCTATTATGGTCGTCAGAAACAAAAGTACAGGTAGGGAGAAAGAAAAGTCCTCTTAGCTTAGAGCTATCAACCAATTAACAAGTTTGATTTAATGTAATGTGCTGTGTACCCTGTATTTATATATTAAAAAGTAGAATCCACCAAATGACAAGATGGAACAGAAACAGATTAAAAATATATCAGCTGGTTTATTTTTAGAGGTATATGGTAACTAAATATTTTTCAAACTAAAACTCATTCTTTAAGGACCCATTGGAGACCATACGAATGTTTGTGTAGGGGTGTGGATATATTTACTTATATCTTGACTTCTACTTAATTTGGCTCTTCTACAGTCCTAGTCGTAAGGGAAAATGAAAAAGACTTCAAAGGGGGGAGGAGCCCTTTGGAAGACTACAACCTACTTTGAATTGTAATAGTGATGATGGGATAAAGGGATATCATATTTGTGTCTCTAGGGCAAAGAAAATGCAAAATTGAGAAGAATTGAGTAAAAGTAGGACATGCAAAAGTGTAACACAGAAGATAAAAGAAACCAGCAGACATACCACCCAGCAGAGTTTCAGAGCAGTGGGGAAATACCTGGCATTCAGAGCTAATTTCTGAAAACAGGAATGGATCCCACAAAACTTTGCTTTGGGTCATAAGCTACCTCCCCTCCCTCATTAAAAAACACTCCATTGGTGATGTCAGCAGTGCAGGTGGCAGCCAAAAGGAGGTACAGGACATTCTGGAGATCTTTTATCGTATCCCCTGAACCAGCCTGAGGATATGAAGAGAAAGATGACTCTTGTATGAGTAAGTTAAAATAGGTTGAATCTTTTACGTTCAAGTTACTATGTCTTTATAAGAATTCTCATAATCCAAGACCTTAGATGCCTCTCAGATTTTGTTGTTTTCTGAGGTACTGCTGCACACAACACAGTGATTTGTTTTAGCACACACACACTTAATAGATGTCTCAATCTCTTACTCTCATTCAGCTTCATACTCCCAGAGTGTGATGGCTAAGATTCCAAGGTAGTGAAATGTGTTCACAACTTACTGCAGTTTTGTCTCCAGCAAGTTCAGCTTCTGCCGGTCCACATAGCGAGAAAAAAGGGAGACTAGATTTGTAGGTATAGAGATTGGCTTGGCCAGGGCTGCTTGGGGGATCTGTAGAAGTTCTCGGGTAGCCATGAACATCACCTCTGTCCTGACAGAGAAAACCCAAAACAGTATGAGAAGTAGAAGGGAAAGAGAAGGAGAGCAAAGATAATTTTAAATATTTAAAATAGGAGATAAGCAATCAATACTGACCACTGGTTATTTTGTGTTGATTCTATAGCAGGATCTGAACTCTGTAGGTCTTCCCCACGGCTTAGGAGAATTAGGAGCAGTGACAAGCCAAACTATAAGAAAAATCAGATGGAATCAAACTTAACAATGTATCTAAAGGGCTGGAGAAATGGATCTACAGTTAAGAGGACTTGTTCTTGAAGAGGATCAAAGTTCAGTTCCCAGAAACTACATGATAGTTCACAAACACTGACTGGCATCCACAGGGTGCACATGCAGGCAGAAAAAAAACAAAAAAAAACAAAAACAAAAAAAAAAAAAACAAAAAAAAAAACACCCAAAAAACAAACAAAAAAAAAAAAAAAAAAAAAAAAAACCCCAAAACAAAACAACAAAAAAACCTCCACTTATACACATAAAACAAATATAAAAGCAACAATGGCAAAACTCAATACAGTGCATCTAAGCCTTTCACACATCAGTTGATGAGACCATGGCACTTAATGGGAATGCCTCTATACCAAAGTCTTTGTTCAGCTGGGCTGAGAGGTCAGGCAAGCCTGGAGTTAAGGATGTGTCTTTCCTCCAAATTTTGTTTCTCACATAGAGATGACAAGCATAGACAGCCATTTCTGCATACCCTATATCCTGTTGTGAAAATACTTTCCACACCATAAAGAGTCAAAATAGATTAAGAAGAAACGCCAAAATTCATGGAAAATTAGAAGAAAAAAATAAGTACAGTTATTTTGTAAAAAAAAAAAAAAAAAAAAAAGGTATTAAGAGCTTCATGAGGCCCTGGATACAGCTCAGTTGGTGACATGCACAAGGTTTCAGGTTTGACTCCCAGCACCGTGTAAACCTGGTGTGACAGTGCATACCTATAATTCCAGCATTCAGGAGAATCAATAGTTCAATGTCATCCTTGGCTACACAGGAGGTTAGGGACCAGCCTGGAATACACAACAGTGGCTCAAAAAGCAAACAAAACTAATTAACAAAATTATAGAGAACTATACAAAGGGTAAAAAAAAAAATCAAAGCTCAAAGCAAATTAAAAAAAATATATATACTCCTGGGCTAGGAAGACAGCTCGGCTGGTAGAGCACCTGCTGTGCAAGAGTAAGGACCTGAGCTTAGATCCCAAGAAATCACAAAAAGCTGGGGACGGTGGTGTGGGGGCTGGAGCGTGGCAGAGCTCTGATGTAGAATGGCTAGCCTGCTAGCCAAATCAGTGAGCTTAGTTAGAGAACCTATCTCAAAGAGCAAAGGTAGAGAATAATCAAGGAAAGACCACCCGATGCCAACCTCTGACTATACAGCCTCTGCACGCATATCACGCTACAGTGCACATGTGTATGCACATCGATTTTTATCTGAAGTCTACAAGCATACAAAGGGTGTTAACAGAAGTCTAAAAGTCACCAACATGAACTCTGAAGAGGAACCAAATGAAAATGCCAACAGCACTAGGTTAAGTGTGTAGGTTCGATCTGTAATGGATCACAAATGGGCACTGGAAGTATTCTGGGATTTCATTCTACTTTTCTGTGTTTGTATTACAAAGGATAATCTTTTCCACAAAATTTTCCTTCATTCTATTTGTAGGCAAATTTTTGCCAGACCCATGATACTGTGTCTTTCTGATTTTTTACTGTTCTTATCAAAAGTAAGACAGACTAACTGATAGGAAGACCATACTAGAGGGATACAGGTATCCTCTACTGCCTCAGATACCTGGTTTTTGCTGGCAGGTCAAAGGAGAAAGGGGCGTTGAGACTTTACCTCCACTGCATATTGTGGCTCTAAACAAGCACCTACCACATAGTAGGCATAATCTAAACACTAAGACAACTGTGCAAGCCTGCATCATTACTTGTACAACATAGACGAGAAAACCAGCTGAGGGCCAAAGAGATGGCTCCGTGGTTTAGAGCACTGACTGCTCTTCCAGAGGACCCAGGTTCAGTTCCCAGCACCCACATGGCAGCTCATAAGTGTCTATATATATAACTAACTCCAAAATTTGACACCCTCACACAGACACACATGCAGACAAAACACCAATGCAAACAAACAAATAAATAAAAGTAGGGCTGGAGAGATGGCTCAGTGGTTAAGAGGTCCTGAGATCAAACCCCAGCAACCACATGGTGGCTCAGAACCATCTATAATGAGATCTGATACCCTCTTCTGGTGTGATTAAAAGTAAAAAAGAAAGAAAACCAGCTGAGCATAAGGCTGGAAGAGGGCAGGAGGCAAGGACCAAAACTGTTTAGAAACCATGATCCTCTTTCCTTATTAGGTTTCCTCTGAGAGGTTTTGAATTTAAAAAAGAAAAAAAAGTTGTTTGTTTGTTTTGTTTTGTGGTAGGTTTTATGTCCTGGAACTACAACTGGGTATGTAGACTAGACTGGCCTCAAACTCAGAGATCTGCTAACCTTCCTCCTGAGTGCTGAGATTAAACAGAAGTACACCAAGTTTTGTCTTAATCTTTACATCTTTAAATGGCATTAACTGAAAGCTGCATGTAGTTTCCCTGTAGCAAGGTTTGCCATGTGACTAAGTTCTGGCCACTGCTACTCAGTAGAAGCTTGTTAAAATTTCTGGGGAAAGTCCTAATAAAGAGGACAGGCAGCTAATCTACACCTTAATCACTTATACCCAGCTATGTTCCTCATGCCAAGCCAGTTTTAACTTTCAGAAAAGTTTTGAAACAAGAATCTTCTGCTAATGACAGGAATAACTGGAGAAGATGCTACAAATTTCATCAGAAACTAATTTTTTTATTCCGTGTTCTAGTTTTTGCTAAAGTAATATGTAATTCTTGAGTAGAAAGCTATAGTAGTCATCATAATTTTATCAAGTCAAATTTAGACGCCACACAAACTTAAGGACACAAGATGACAAGACCACCTTGTTCTGGAGCACAGCAGTGAGGTGAGAATTACAGGGTGCTGGTGCAGTTGCACTTTGAGGTAGGTTCATTAGCTGTTGCAGAAGGCTGGTGACAGTCACTGAAGGAAGGTGATAGAGGAGGAGAGAGAAGGGACTCAGTAAGCATGGCAGCACCTACAAAACATAAACAAGAGTGTTACAGCCTGCAAGCCATTCCCTCCCTCTCCTCACCAGTGGGTGTGGCCAGCAGGCTGCTCGACATATGCAAAACCATTATATTACTGTGTGCAAGGACATCTGGTTGTAATGAAAAAGGAGGATACATATTTTTGTCAGTTTTGATGTGAGTTACTGGCCTAGCACTCACTAAAAATGATTATTATTTTTTTCTTTCTGATGTTAAATATGTCACCACTGGCTCATAGGAGTCACTTTAAATTGATTTGTACATCCCTAGTACTAACCTAGTTCTCTTTCCTCTGTTCTAAGACCAGGATTAGCTGCCATGAGTATGCCGGGAACCAGCTATTACTTCAAGTAGATTCTACAAACATGGTTTATCACTTTTTAGTTCATATAGGTTAAAAACTCAGCACATGTATGTACCCATATATATTTATACATAATACAAACAAAGAGGGGGAGAGAAGAGAATGAACTACAGTTGTACGTACATATTTTTACATTAGTGTCAAACTTACAGCAATCTTCCTGCCTTGGTCACCATAGTGTGGAGAAATGAGGCATGAGTTACCACACGTAACCTTTCTATAAAGTTAACTAATCATTCTTCACTAGCAAGTAATCTCCATGAAAGGTCTTTTTGTACTCCTACCTTTATTTCTACAATGTAAAATGGTGCCTCTCCCACACTTGCTTCCATTGTTAAGTTTCCATGAGATCATAACCGACAGTGTGCCCACTGCTCCACTGACTTCCTTTGCATATTGCTCTAAAACAGGTGTACCTTCTTATTCTGGTCTTTTATTCTTTAGGATAAATATTGAATCTTTAAAATTTTCCTCTACTCCATTTTTCATTTTTGGAGTCTCTTAAAAATATAATAGTTTCAAGGCTAGAGAGATGGTTCAGCTGTTCAGAGTACGTGTTGCTTTTACAGAGGACCCAAATTCAATTCCCAGCACCCACATGGAGGCTCACAACCCTTAACTCCAATTGTAGGGATGTAATGCCCTGTTCTGACCTCCACGGACACTAACCATGCATGAAGTGCACATCCACACAGGCAAGTAAACTATTCATAAGCAAAACTAAAAAAAAAACTAATACATTAAAAAGTGTGTATAATGCATTTATCTGATATTTGAACTTTTCATTCCTTTCTGTAAATACAATCTCAAAGGCTACAGTGGCACTGTCCAGCTCGTCCATGTCTACAGTCCATAGGCATGTCTTCTGTACAGATACCTCAGGTGATGACTCTCAATTTTTAATCAACTACAACTAATTTCCTCACAGGTATCTCATTCTGAATCCTATACTTGCCAATACTATTCTTTTACCAGTTTCTTATCTTTAACTTGAAAAAGTATCAAAAATTTTGCTAATCTTCTAAGAGCTACTACAAGGATAAACAGGGATCTTTTAATCAAGAGTTTTTCTGTGGGGCACAATTCAACTAAACCTCCAGTGCGAAGCTACTAACAACAGAGCAAGGAGGAATATTTAATATCCACAAAAGTAACCAAGAGCCAAAGTTTTCCAACTTGAGAACCAAAAGGAAAGTTGCCCTACATGGTGGGTACCTCATCTTGTGCATCCTTCTTGATAAGGAAAGGGAGGTTCCTGGCAGTTGCCATGAGAATGTCAGCTGCTTGTTCTGTGGAAAGGAAAGGGAGAATTCGGGCAACCATTCTCTTCCCTTTTCGAATACACATGATCTGTACAAAGTGGTCATCACTTGGCCTGGAAAAAAAAAAAAGCCACCTAGCGTCAATAAAGACAATACAGAAAACCCATATTTAAAAAAATTATGCAACACTCATCTGTATTACCAAAATTGAGGATGACTTTATAATTTTATTGTTTCTAACAAAATAATAAAAACAAAAAGTTTTACAAATATGGTAAATAATTTCCCATATTATATGTAAAAATGTGATCAAATTTAAGAAAAATTAAAGAACACGATCAAATTTGATTTAAGTAAAAATTAAGTATTCCTCAGGTTAACCTGCAGGTATTATCAGGGCACACAGAATGTACATAGCTTTGTAATTTAGCTTTTAGCACCCAGAGAATAGGGTATTGAATCCAGAGCCTCCTGTATGCTAGACACATGCTCTACTGCTGAGCTATGGTTATCACCAGCTTCAGTCAACCTCTAACACTTTTCCATGTCAATAAATATTCAACAAAATACATTTAATGGCTACATAACATGCCTATCTAGGGATAAATCATATTTATCAGACCAAAACTAGAAAAAGTATGTTGAAAAGAAGTCTAGTCTATATTTGTATAAGTTGTGGCTCAGGAGAATCTGAGTAAAGAGAAAGGAGCCCTTAGCAGATGTAGTCCTTTTATCTTTAGTATCTGGGATTTATCAAACGTTGTCACAATTAGGTTTGCTTCAGAAAATGAGAAGAAGAAAGATGGCACAGAAAGAGTTAACACTTCACCAGAAGACTGACTGGCTTCCAGGAAGTAAGTAAAGATTACAAAGTTGAAACAATAGTAATTATAAGTCAGATACAATCTGTCACCTCAGCACCAAAATCCAGTAACATTCCTTTTCATCTCCAGTACCTAGCACTAGCCTTGTAGACAATGAATATATATTGTTGAATAAATCCAAGAATGGACTCAGAGGAATTATGGGAAGTTTTATATAAAGTAGCACTGAAGTCTGTTACAAAAAGATACTAGTGTAGTGTGGTGGCCCACACCTTTAATACCAGCGTTTGGATGGCATCTGGATCTCTGTGAAATTAAAGTCAGCCAGGGCCACAGAATGTGACTCTCTCAAAACAAAAACAAAACCCTAGATAGATGCTAAGCTTATAGAAATGGTAGGGCAGAGTATATCCCAAGTATGTAGAGTTTAGTTTAGCAACGGAAGGAACCTCCCATGTCCTCTAAGTACACAATAGTTACCTCTCTTGTCCAGGCAGTGTGCCCCTCAGGTTGTCATACATGCTACAGATTTTGTGCTTTCTTTCATCCATCAGGGCAGGCCGCTCTTCTTCTAGACTTAGGAGATAGCGCCTCTCATAATCCTCCACATCAAGGAGTAAACTGTAAGTCTAAGAGACAGAGAGAGAGAGAACAGGCCCAACATGCTAGGTTAGGACCAGAGTATTAGATAAATGTCTTTACAGTTTAGGACTAACTAATAAAAATACCAGCATAAACAAGTTTTTTAAAAAAGGTGCTCCTGTAAACGTAGAGGAACATGGTGGAATAATAATCCTTTAAGCATCATTCTTTCTCTCTTGAACTGCTAGTCAAATAGTAAAATAGTTAAATAATTATGTTTCCCAATTTTCCTAGCAGCAATGTTAGGCTGAAACACCCAGCTTCCTGTAACAATGCCACCTTCCAGTAAGAAGGGTGTATGAGTGTGTGGAGAGGCCAGGGCTTAACTGTTAAGTGTTTCTTCCATCTTTCAGCACTTTCTATATTGAGGCAGCATCACCCACTTGAACCTACAAGTAGCCAAGTAGGCTTACCTAACTGGCCAGGTTCCTCCAAGGATCCTGTCTCTTGCCCCCTCAGCACTGGCTTGCCTGCCATACGGGCCTGGCATTTATGTGGATGCTGAGGATGCAAACTCTGTTCTTCAAACTTACACAGCAAACAAATATTTTACCATCTGCTCCAGCTCTAGCAACCTGTAGATAGGGTCTCACTTTGAAGACCGTCTGGGATTCACTATGTAGTCCTCAGATTCAGAAACCACCTTTGGGATTAAAATCCACCACACTGGATTCCTGATAAATAATTTGCTAACCAGACAAATCTTTTTTTGTTTCTTGAAACAGGGTTACTCTGTGTAGCCCTGGCTGCCCTGTGAACTTGTTGTATATATCAATAAACTTGGAGAGCCTTCTGCCTCTGCTTCCTGAATGCTGGGATTAAAGACTGTGTATCATCACCAACCAGGCAAAAAAGTTTTAGGCTAACTTTACTACCTGTGTCAACCAATAGTCTAAGCACTTTGCGGGTATTCAATTCACTGCAAACTCAACCCCAGAACAAAACTACCATAGTGGTTTAAAAGTTTAAAAACTCAGCCTCAGGTTACAGACTCAAAAAAGGGATAGTTTGTAACTTGTGCTCTACAGTCCTGCAATGTGGTGTGTGCTGTATAATCTCATTTTCCTTACTATCCAAGAGGCACCCAATAAATGATGTAAAACTAAATCAGTTCATGTAATAGAGAAAGTATATTCCTATTTTTTATTAGGCTCAAGATGACCTGGGTTGATGAGACTGGTCAAGTCTCACAGCCTGAGTTCATGTCTGTGTTGGAAGAAGTCACATGTTGCCTCCTTCAAAGTCATCATGTGACCTCCACGCAGCTGGAGTAGACTCCAGCCCCTACACAGACTTATATATGAAAAAAGGCGAACAAAGCCCAATGTAGTGCTCTCTCCAGGATTCCACAGACAAAGTATAGCACACTTACTTCTAAATGCTCTTCTTAGGTAATACAAAAGAACAGGGGCCAGTGAGATGACTTAGCAGGACAGAGCAACTACCCACCCAAGCCAAACCCCACATGGTGAAAGGCAAGAACCCAGCCCTCCCAGCTGTCCCCTGACCTTCATGCACAATACCACCCCATACATAAAATATTATTAAAAAAGAACAATGCCGATTTACTGATCATTCTTCTAATTCTTGAGTACACTTATATTTGATAGTCCTTTAAATTTAAATCAAACATAGAAATAAATTCAAAAACTTACTTTCTCAATTATGACAAGGGTTTTTCTTCTCTTATCCCGAACTTGTTTTTCTTTTGTTTCCTTAAAAAAAAAGGATAAAAGGACTACTCAGTGAAAATTCCTCATCTCTGTGTAGAACACTTTCCTCTGCCTGAAGGAGCACTGCCGACGGAGCTGTGTGCCATGCGTCAGTAGGTGGCACAGAGGAGAGAGGCTGTGTCTATGCTCAGTGTTCTGACCTGTGAGATGGGCTTCCAAAATGGGGAGCAAGCCAAAAACTTGAAGAACCCTGTCAGGGACTCTGGCCCTGGGCAGGACTGAGCCAGAAACAACTACCAGACTGGCAGCATGGAGCCCCTGACAGGGAGCCAACCCAAGATGAACGGCAGTCCAGCACTACAGAGTTGGGAGGCACAGACCATGCCAAGCACTAGAGTGCAGAAGTGATGCACAGCACTCCTGAGACCATTCCTGAGATGATCTAGACCCTCAGAGACCCCAGGTACCACTGAGAGCAAGTAAGAGGTGGAGAGATGGAAGAGAAAGAGAGATAGAGGGATGTGGGCACAATGAAGACAGGCAGAACGAGCGACTTGAGGGTAGTGAGGGACAGCCTGATGTTAGCAGCCAGTCAGTGTTGCCATCTGGGACCATGGTAGGGTCTTGGCCCGTGCTGCCGTAAGGACGGGGGTGGGGCTGTGTAGGGCTGGCCCTGGAGGCATGAGGGCAGACCCTGCACCTCACCTGGGGCATCACAGGAAGATACAAGTGTGGCAGAACACTACCACGAATTGAAGGAGAGATTAGCCTCCTCCTGCCTCTCATTCACCAACTGTGACAGGTGGGAGACCTGGCTATAGGGCCACGGGAGCACAAGAATGAGCCCCGCCCCTCACCTGCTGCAGTACTTAGGAGGGCAAGGTGCAGGACAGTACAACTGACCCTGTGTGGGGGATATGGGCAAGCTGGCCCGAGGGTGTGTAAGAATTGGTCCTGCAACTTGTTTGCCATGGGGCAACATGAGCAAGGGAAAGATGCTATCCTGTACCCTTGTGCCTTGTCATCTAGGGTTTGTGACAAGGCAGAGACTATCCTCCTCCCCTACCTTGTCCCTCGACATTCGTGGCAGGTGGCAGAGATGGCCCTGGGTTAATGAGAGTGGGAGAACTAGCTATGTCCCTCACCAGCTACACTCGGAAGAGCAGGACTGACACCTTGTCTGAGCAGCAGGGTAGAGATGGCCTTCTCTAAAGGTGAGCTGGCCCCGAGGGTAGGAAAGCGTGAGAGTCAGCGGATAGATTAGATCACGTCTTTCCAATGACTACCACAAATGAACACTTCATTTGCTGGCACTTACATCATCCTCACTCCGAGACGTCACAACAGCATCTATCATCTTCCGAGGATTATTCACACTGGAGACAGTAAGTTTCCCCAAAGAACCTTCAAACTGCACTAAAGGACAAAACAAAACAAACAAACAAAAAAAAAAAAACAAGACCCCAATAAATACTTGGAATATGGTAGAGAGCACTCAAAAGGTTTTTTTCTGTTCTTCATCCATGGCTTAATAATTTATCACAGGACTATAGATAGTAAAGCAATCCCCCTTTTTGTGTCTTTCTATTGCTGTCTGTTTGTTTTAAGACGAGGCCTCAGTATCTTAGGCTGGCTCTGAATTCATGATCCTTCTGTCTGTGCCTCCTCAGTACTGAGATTATAGGTGTGACCGGCCACAGCCAGCTAAAGCAACTCCTTTGCATAATCTATTTTTCACTCTTCACTAATAGAATTCTTAAAAGAAAAATTATTTTATCTTCATCAATTTTAGAAGTACTAAAAAAAAAAAAAAGTAAATTTTTAAAAATTATGGAACTCAAAGGGCAATGAACCCGTGAGTTTATCTGTCAAGCTGGCTATGCTCTCCACAATCACCTCTGGCTTATCAAAGCAGCAGTCTCTCTAACGGGCTGGGCGCTTACCAGGCTTATACGCATGCTCCAGTTTGGCCACCTGAGGGGTGATGAGCTTGGTGCGCTCCTTCTTAGGCCCATCACCGTGTATTTCTTCAGCAGCTGACAATTTCTCCAGTTTTTCAAAGTAATTCTACCACAAGAGAAGATGGGTCTTATTGTGAAACAAGCACAGATGACCACTCTCCTTCACAACTAGGACACTAGAAACACACCTCTAAGTTTTGTTACTTTGTTGTAAACACACACACAATTTTTCAACGTGCTCTGGCTATCCTAAAAATAACTCGATATGCAGACCATGCTAGCCTCAAACTCAAGAGATCGACCTCGCCTCTGCCTCCAGAGTGCTGGGATTAAAGGCACATCACACTCACCCCTGGCCCTCTTTATCTTTCTGTTTTGGAGACAGGGATTCCCTGTACAGTAGTCAATAGCTTCCCTGGAACACACTTTGTCAACCAGGCCTCAAACTCAGAGATCTGCCTCCCAAGTGCTGAAACCACAGGCACGCGCCACCATGCCCGTTCCCAACTGTGGCTTTTATTCAAAACCAATCTATGAACTACAGGTTCACCTCAACAACCGAGTGAGCTTATAGCAAGTTCAAGGCCCAGGGTTAGATGGCTCCACAAACCTCTAACACCCACACATTTTCAAATCTCCCAGCCTTCAAAAAACATTAACTGGCTTGGTAAGATGGCTCAGTGGGCAAGATACTTGTCACACTAGGCTTGATGTCCTGAGTTTAATCTCTGGGATCTATGTGGTGAAAAGAACACCCCCCCCCCCAATCCAACTAATTCCTGACAGTCACATGTAGACTTTGATAGCAGTGCTCACTGCCCACAAATGTTTTTTAAAAAGTATTTTTAAAATCTGAATTAATGAAGATGTCTTTAAAAGTTGGAATGCCAATTTTATTTTTTTCTTTTTCAGTGTGTATGGGGCTACTAGGGACTGAAGCCTGCAACTTGCACACACTAGTCAAATGTTCTCCCACTCACCTACATCTCCAGCCTCACACTACCATATTCTTAATTGGAATAACAGATTATTAATGCTCAAATGAAAACACCAATCTGAAAACACACAGCTTGACAATAGCTAGAATTAAAAAATGGACAGTATCTGCTATCAATCTGAATTCACTGGACAATATCTCAATAAAAAAATTCTACAAGTATTCATTTGACCATTACTTAAGTGACTATTAGCATAGGCAGACAAACTGTTCTGAAAACTAGCCTGGCTATTTACCTGGTAATAGAAATCATCCAGGTAGGGATCAGTGCTCTGCAGCTGCATCATCTGGATCTTAGAGACCCAATCCTTCTCCCGCTGCAACATGAGATTAGCGTATGGATCCTTCCGGAGATGATCTGGATGACTGCGGTGACCTCCTCTGTCTCCAGTACCGTTGAGATTCCGATGCTGACTGAAAGGCAAATACATGCTGCATTCAGGCCGTCAGCGTACTAGCCAGGCTCCTCACAAATACAAGAGACCCCCTTTGCTTTTTGTGAAGGAAAACAGAACTGCACCCTGTACAACTGAAGAGAAAAGAGCTATGTGATACATAATCGCAGAAATAAAACTAAGATCGGAGTATTTTCCCCAACATTAAACACATCTGGTCTGTACTCGCTGGTTTTGTGTCAACTTGACACAAACTAGAGTCATCAGAGAGAAAGGAACCTCTGTTGAGGAAATGCCTCCATGAGAGCTAGCTAAAAGGTATTTTCTCAATTAGTGATCAATGGGGAGGGCTCAGCGCCTTGTGGGTGATGCCATCCCTGAGCTGGTGGTCTTGGGTTTTATAAGTAGGGTGTACAAGCCAAGAGAAGCAAGCCAGTGAGCAGCGCCTTCTCTATAACCTCTACCTCAGCTCCTGCTGGATCTGGGTCCTCCACGATCCTGCCATGAGTTCCTGTCTTAATTCCTTTTAATAATGAACAAAAATCTAGAAGTCAAATAAACTCTTTCTTCCCAACTTGCTTTATGGTCGTGGTGTTTTGCTGAAGCAATAGAACCTCTAACTAAGATAATATTCATATTTGGACTTTTGTGTTAATTATAAATAACCACACACAGCAGGGAGATTTTTCTCCTTTTAAGACAATACACTGAGGCCAGAAAAAAAACCCAAAGCTATTTACCAGGTGGCAGAGTAAGATTTGAATACAGGTCAATCAGATTCTGAGTCTGTATAATTTTTTTTAATTCACCGAAAATCATGAAACATTTAAATGTAGCTAGAAGCACAAGCAAATACTATAATAAATACCCACCATCCCTATTTAAAAGTTTATTAGGCAATTGCTTCACTCGGAAGTCACACAGCCAATCATGGGCAGCCAGTCATACTCAGTACTCAAGGCTCACTCAGGACTATGGGTTTGGGCACAAACTAACATATATAATGTTTCTTTCAGGTCAGTCTCAACTATAAAGTAAGAACCTGTTTCAAAAATCAAGTAATACAGGTTAGCTGAAGACCTTAAAGATTATTGTAGAATGTTTCATATATATTTGTGCACATATATACCAGAAGGGGGTATCAGATCTACTGGAGCTACAGTTATCAGTGATTATGAAGCTGGATGGCAAAGCTGCTGGGAACTGGACTCTGAAAAACAATATATACTCTTTTAAAAGAAATTTTCTCTGTCTGTCTCAGGTCCTCTGGAAGAGCAGTCAGCGTTCTTAACCGCTGAGCCATCTTTTCAGCCTGCATATGGGTTCCTTTTCACAGCAGAGTCAGCATGCCACCTTCATATGGTCTCTCCACACCTGCTCCTCATACCTTTGTACTGCTTATGCATCTGTCTTTGAATGTCTTGTATGCCTTTCTTTCTCTTCATTCCTTCCTTAACTCTGTGTGCCTTAGTATTTTTCTGTATGCTTCTGGTTACATGAGTAACCCTGCTCTTTCATATTACAGTGTATTCTGGAAAATACTGTAAAGTGAAACTGCAAGGATGTGGTCTAGCCATGTTTAAGCTGTATTAGCTACAGCCTAAATCCTCCCCAAAGAGTGGTCTATTCAATACTTTTTCCAAATTAAGTACTGAGACACTTCAAATTTTGCTTGACTAATGATCCAAACCTATTATCTAATTTTAATCTTTATCTCTGATGTAAGTATTCTATCTCTTTAGTTTTAGAAACTACTCAATAAATTTTTTCTATTGAGTATAGAAAAATTTGATGTTTATTAGTGTTTTGCATTTCTTTTTTACAACAAAAATTTTTTTTCAGCTGTCTTTATTACTTGTTTGGCTTCTTCCCTTTTAAGGTCTGGGCCTTCAAGTGATTTACAAGCATGTATTATCAACACCTGGCAAGGCTTAACTTTTAATACAGTTAAAATGTACTAATCTTTCTCTATAAAGCTTATATTTGGAGTTTTGTTTTTAAATTAACATTAGTTTCCTATATTATAAAACATTATAAAATCACCTCATATAGAAGGCAGAGGCGTATCCTACTATCTTTAGTATTTGAAGCCTACCATAGTTTGGCCATACAGCCAGGGCCACATATACAAAAATATACTTACATTTGAATGAAGAAGGAATAATGAGAGGCAAAGACCTTTGGGCTCACATAACACCTACATTTCAAGCTGGCTACTGTCTTAAGGTTACTTCTGAATTAGAAGTTAAAGGTAGTTAAGAGGAGGATTATAAATTTGAAAAAAAATGTCAGATCTCAATTATAATTATTATTTAAGGTCAACATAACTGTAACTATGAATGTGCTGATTAAAATCGATCATGTGAACCAAATAGCTCAGTCTTTGAAGCGTTTGCCATCAAGCCTAACATCCTGAATTCAGTTCCTGGGACCCATGTGTTGGAAGAAGAAATCTGACTGTCACATACAATAAGTAAATAAGTGTAGCAGAGAAGTATTATTTAGAGCTAGCATAGAGTGGACAGAGCTATCTCTCTTTATAGCTTATGGGGCTACTGACAGAATATTCACACATGACATACATTCTACCTCCCCCCAAAAAGAACCAAGGGGCCAGGAATAAGGCTCAGTGGTTGGGGCACTTGACAGATGAGTTCAATCCCCAGAGCCAACTTGGTGGAAGGTAAGAACCAATCCTCCAAGCTGTCCCTGACCTAATGTACACACATGTGCAGCATAAAATAAATGTAATAAAACAAAACACAAAAGGACAGCATTCAGGCCAACAAAATAAGCTCCATACTAAGTACATGTAGTTTAAAAAAAAAAAAAAAAAAAGCAGCTCAAGTCAATGGGCTCCTCTTACAAGTCAGGAGACTGACAGATACTCACTTTCGACTCTGCAGCTGCCGCTGATGCAACAGGCGCCGGTGCTGTGGATGGAGGTGAGTTGTGTCTGCTCTAAACATTGGGGCCTGAGGTCTAAGAAAAAAAGGAAAATGGGTTTTCATTATCTCATCTTAATTAAGTTCATTTTAAAAAGGGTTGTCAATACAGCATAACTTCACATAGGTTCACTCAAGGGATAGCCAATGTATTATATAAAGGGCCTTTTAGAGGGAAAGCCATACTTTTGTATTTCTTCACAATGACCAATGCTCAAACCCAAGAGGGCAACTATGAAACAGTGCACTAGTACTAGAACAATTTTTTATTCCTAATATTTTTTAAAAGATTTATTTATAATGTATAATTTTTTTTTTTTTGTGGGACTGGGATAGAAAGAGTATAGGTGGTAGTTAATTTTACATGTCAATGTGACCAGCCACAATACCCAAGTTTACCAAACCCTTGTATAGAAACTGTCATGAAAGCATTTTATAGACATTTACACTTATAATCCACTGACTCTAAGAAGCTGCTTTCCCTTAATGTCCGAGTGTAGAGGAATGCTAGGTCAGTGAGGTGGGAGTGGGTGGGTGAGGGAACACCCTCATAGAAGCAGGGTAAAGAGGATGGGATGGGGGTTTGCAGAGGGGAAACAGAGAAAGGGGACAACAGCTAAAATGTAAATACATAAAATATCCAATTTAAAAAAAAGCCTCAGGAAATAAAGTTCTGCTGAGTATCTAGCCTACTGGCTGACGTTAATCAAGTTCAAGACTGCAATGTGACTCTACATGGATTTCCAATCTGCCAGTCAGTTCCTTGGAATAAATTAACTTCCCCCACAATTATGCATATTTTATTGATGTTTCAGTTAGAAACACAAACTGCTGTGATTTACATAAGACACAATTTTACCAAAGCAGAAGCCAAGTCAGTATCCTTAACAAACCATGATAGAAGTAAGCAACTAAGCTGGCACTGAGATCAGCTCGCTTCTTGATTTGTTTGCACCTGATATTTGTGGCAATTCTTCAGTCATTAGCACGGTGTATTTCACTCCATGAGTGTTTGCAAAATGGCATGGAGTGAAATTTCAGAAAAAGTAAAAGAAGCAGGTAATTTATCACGTGCAAAGGAAGCATGACACTCCTGAGAGGAGTGTATATAGCCTGAGACTCAAGCAGTTCTCTGACAACAAGAATCCAGGGACTCCTCAAACACTGTACTGAGCAATTATCCCAAACGAGATTATGAAACTTTGACAGTATAAAACCAAAAGGGATGGCTGACAATGAATCGCCAGAGGCATGTTTTGTATACCTTAGGTTTTGGAGGTGTGGTCCTGGGCCAGGAGGATGCTGCTGTGGAGGTGGTGTAGCAGGGGGTGGAGCATTAAAGAAGGCACGGAAGCCTGGGGCTGGGGGAAGCATCTGCCCAACACGTCCTTGTAGCAATTTAGGATTCATGGCAGCCAGTGGGCTACCAACAAATCCAGGAACCCGTGCAAACTGGCTGGGAGACATTCGTCCAGGCTGTAGCTGCAAAGAGGGATAAGATCTTTGACGTAGAAGAATTTGCAATCCTCACTGGTCCCACCCACCTTTGTGAGAGGGGCTTATATTGTGTATTTCAGACTGTTTGGGAACTCATGTATAGCCCAGGATGGCCTCAAATGCATAATCCTAACGCAGCCTCCTAAGTGTTGGGAACATAGGCACACACCATCAAAAAGTAAAGTTCCCATTAATAATTTCAATCGAGAAAACAAAAAGGGGGCAGGGAGAAGTAGCTAACAGTGAAAGAATAAGGTGTCAAGCAATCTTAGGACAGCAGGATTATTTTTATGGGTTCACACCGTAGGCTTACCTGTGCTCCTCCAAGAATCTGTGCTCTCTGCAGGGGACTGAGTACTGGAGGAACACTGGGAGGAAAAGGGTGGCCCAGGAGGGAGGAGTTCTAAGGACACAAAAAGGAATATTACGCTCCTATTACTGAACAAGCAAATCAATATGAAGCAAACTCAGTATAAATTTGGTATAAAATTAGATATTAAAAACTCCCAAACTGGTGAGCCTTATATCAGAAAAGAATGCTAGAAATTATGAAACACCATGTCCATGTTACTGAAAAAGACAGCAGTAGAATGAAAGGCTCAAGCAGCAGAAACCAGAATCTTTCTGTGCTTTTTCCTTTTGTTAAGACAGAGTCTTGCGACATAAGTAGCTCAGCTTGAAATTTACTTGCTATGTAGACCAGGCTAGCCTGAAATTAAGAATGATTTTGCCTTAGTCTCCTGAGTGGTAGGATCACAGGCATAGACAGCAATGCCCAGCTGAGCTTAGAATCTTAAAGTGGCAAGAAACAGAAGTACACTTCTGCCTTTTGATCTTGGGACTAAAAATTCTAGAAAGTAAGAGAGAGATCACAACACATAAAATCTAGGAAATGTCAGCTCTACTACATACTAAAGGTGATCATTAAACAGTCCTGTTATATTGTAAAGGGACATACCGGGACACTGCAGAGCTGGTTTGGAGACATCCTCTCACCATAGGGAGCAGGATAACGTGGTGGCATTGGGGGCCGAACATGAACAGGCTTCGGACACAGAATCTATTAGGACAAACACATACAGAACTACATTCAATGAAATCAGTCTTTAGCCTTCCTATACTCCCTCCCCTCAAGTACTGGTAGAGACACAGAACTCAATGCAAAACCCTACTTCTAAGCAAATTGCTCTGGCTATGGGCTCAAAAAGAGAACCTTCAATAACTTCCACTCACAAATCAGTTTCATCTCAATTGAAGATGATTTAGCTAATTCTCCAGTATCCCCACCCTTCCATGCTATCTGAGGGAAGTACCAGCAGACATTCTGACTTGAAAATTTTCTCCAAGAGGATGTGTTTTGGTTATATCGAGGGAGAAGGAATGATAAGAAAGCTGGAGGATTAACTAAGTCCTATTCTGAAGCCTCAGTGATATGGCCGCCATGCTCAGCAATGTTGTGATACATTGTGACTCCACCATTTCTTAGGATATTGAGCCTAACTAGGCCATACCAACACCACCCTCCCCCCATACCTTCCAAATTGGCCTTCCTTTTCAGCTGCTGGTTTCAGGTGGAGGAAAGTCTATGGAACAGGACTGCACAGGCTCTAGGGAAAGCAGGGATATCTTAAAGGTAAAAAGGGATGTGGACAATTCTGAGTGTTCCCACTCCCCCCAGCTTTCAGTATTCTTTCTGCTAATGTACCCGGCAGCCAGCAAAACACTTAAAAAAAGGATATATGTACTAATGTGGCAAACTACTCTTTTCTCCCCCAGTTAAAAGGTAGCAGCAGCAGCAGCAGCAGCAAATGGTATTAGGGAATGTGTCTCATTTATACTAACTTCTCTAATTGACTATTCTTTTAATGCCTACCCACAACATCCACCCTCCTCCCAGAATCCCAAATAATTTTGCCCAGATTCCCAATATCCTGGGCTGTGTACGTTAATGAAAGGTACCTGTTGGTTGAAGGTGGGAACAGCCATCTGCTTAGGTGGGGTGCCTATAGGAACAGCTCTAACGGGAGGACTTCCAATAATAGGTGATGTTGACCGCCTTGGTAAAGCTCGCTCAGAAAGGTCCCGATCATCTTCTGGGCCCTGTGGGGGCCTCTGAGGCAAGGCATATTCTAATACAGACACTGTAGGCATTTCCTAATTGAGGAAGTGGTTACAAATGATAGAGAAATTAGTTAACTTGCAATATTTTAATAATCTCTATAGATGCCATTCAGAAATTATCTTAATTTTAACTCATACTCAGTAAAAGTCATCCTTTGGTATATAATTCTCTGACTTTTAATAAATACATACACCATTTTTATCATTCCCATAAAATTCCTTTGCATTACCCTTTTGTAATCAGCCTCTGGCCTTGTGCCCCAACACTGTCAAACAATCAGTCCTTGATGTGCAGTTTTGACTAGATTTTTAACTAACTCAAATCATACACTGACATCTATGAGTTCTAACAACTCCCTCTCAGCCTTTAAAACATGAGGGATGAGGAAGGGAGCATTAGCAGTCAAGGTAACAATGATGAACATATAGACTTGTATATGATTACAAGAAAAAGGTGACAACAGGAGCCAACTTATCTGTGGCCGTGAGTCATCCTATCTGAAGAGGAATGCTTAATACCTGAGCAAGCAGTGGTCCACGGATTCGCCTCAGAACTTCAGATCCATCCCAGATGCTGGAATTCAGACTTCCTGGTTGAGGCTGCCAAAAGAGGAATGGTGTGGCTCTCAGACCTTCACTATTGGGGAATAAGCTATAGTGTCCCAGAATACACAAGACTCACCAACTTCATTTACAAAGTTGCCAAATTCAGGAATTATCAGCCTTTTGATTTGTTTTCTTTTATGAGATAGGGTCTTATTCTGAGCCCAGGATGTCCTTGAACTTGCTAAATAGCTAGGCTAATTCCAACCCACAGTTATCTGCATGCCCCAGCCTCCCTATTGCTGGGATTACAGGTGTGTGCAACCCTACCTGACCAATTAATACTTTCTATGGTGTTATTAAACAGAAAATAAATGACAAAGCTCAGTACTTTAACTTACTTGTAAAACTGGCCTGGTCTGCACTGCCCTCATGATAGCTGGATCTTCTAGCTCATTTTCAATCACCATCTTACTGAGCCTTTCTGCTAGATTCTCCTCATGGTCACCCAACAAGTCCATCTCATCTCTCTCTCCATTGCCTGTTTGTTCATCAGCTGCCACAGGTAGTTTCTCTTCCAACTCAGCCAGGCGCTCATGTGCTTCCTGCCAATCATCATCTGTAAGACAGGTCAGTTTAAGAAATGTAGCTCAGCTGCCCAGGATGGTGCATGTCTTTAATCCCAGCACCTCGGAGGCTGAGGTAGGTGGATGTCTGTGAGCTCTGGGTCAGCCAGGCCTACATAACAAGTTCTAGACCAGCTAGAGTAGCACAATGAGACCCTGTCTCAAAAAATTAATTCTCTCTCTCCTTCCCCACCCCCATCTACCTATCTTACAGAAACAAAAGGGTGTTATACTATTTTAAGTTTCTGAAAGCTGACATGGGTCTGGAGAACTGGCTTAGTGGCTAACAGTACTTGCTGTGTAATAATGAAGACTGGAGTTTTGATCCTAGCACCTGTATAACCCCTGAAAACCAAGCTTTTGGATCAACCAACAGTTTACAATATCAATTAAAGGTAAATCTGAACACTAGACTGAAACTGATTTCTAAACTGAAGACAGAGCTTTATACTAATCTGTATTATCTTTGAGATCTTATGTGTCAGTCAAAAACTTTAGGAAAAAGTAAAAACCTATAGTACTAACAAAAGACTTTCTTTTAAATTTTAACTGCCATCTTCTGGGCCAGTGGTTCTCAATCTGTGAGTTGGGACTCCTTTGACAAACCTCTCTCTCCAAAATCACTTACATTATTATTTATAACAGTAGCAGAATTACATTTATGAGGTAGCAACAAAATAATCTTTTGATGAGGGTCACCATAACAAAAGAAACTATTAAAGGGTCACAGCATTAGGAAGGTTGAGAACTTGGAATCTAAGCCTTTGAATCTGCTTTATTCAGTATGTTAAGCCTCTATTATATGATGAGCACTGTGTACATAACAGGGATGTTACCCTCACATTTCTCTCATTCACAAAGACAAATACAGAAAATAAACACAATGAATAAGCAAATGACACACCGCATTAGAAGAATATTCTATTGCACATGGAATAAAGGCTGACTAAAAATAAAAATAAATGGATGGTCAAAGACAAGTCACACTGTGGAGATGCCAACAGAATCAGGATTTTAAACTCTCTCTCGCTACAATGTATCTTGAATATCTTCTCATGTATACATGCAAGATATAACTACTGATTTTTCCTCATTCTTTTTAACTACTATATATGAACTCATTCTATCAACAAATTGTAATTTAGCTTATTCCCTAGAAAAATATTCAGAGGATTTAAAACCACATTGAAAGAAACATGATGGGTATCTTAGACTCAAGTATTTGTGAAGGCTATCTTGCTTTTAGGGCCAGGCTATGAATTTTAAACTTACTGTTTATCAAGTAGAAATGTATCACATGCATAATACCAATGATCGAAAAAACTATGCAAGTAGGACTTCTAAATTCAAGATTTTGGTGTCAGAGTACTTAAGGCCTTCTATTTTAGAACTCTGTGAAAGATCAGAACATATTAGTCCCATTAGGGTGTTCATCAAGTCATCTTTCATGTGTAGTTTTAACTAAATGCATGGTCAACTGACACTTTTTCTTGAAATGTCACCTTATAGAAAATAATTTAAGGAGCCACCTTATTATGAGAAGCTCTGAAAAAGACACCTTGTTGTACTCACAAGGGAAAAATACACTTCAGACAGAATTTATAGAATTTGGCCAGGTGATAATAGGCACATGCCTTTAATCCCAGCACTCACAGGCAAGCGGATCTTTATGCATTTAAGGCTAGGCTGGATTCCAGGACACCCACTTGGGAGCTGGTTCAGTGGATAGAGCATTTGCTATACAGGCATGAGGTCAAGAATTCAAATCTATCTCTAGCAACCCATAAAAAAACCCTGAGTGGGTATCCAATCTGTAATTCCACAGGTAATAGGGTTGGTGGGAGGAATCCTGGGGCCAAGTTGGCTAGATAGACTAGCATACTCTGGATTCTGCTGGGGACTTCCATCTCAGTAAGATGGTGAGTGATTGAGGAAGTGTACAATATGCCCGTGTGCTCCACTTTGTGCGAATAAACAGCAGAACGTTTTTGTTTCCAATGTAACCTCCATATCCTCACACATGAACACACACATACATCACACAAACACATATAATAAAAAGTGAAATTAACAACTCCACACACATACAGCAAGTATATACAAATGAACTAAAACATGAACAAAAATAAACTAAAAAAATATAGTTGTTTAATTATATGCCAGTGTTTGACCTAAGTATAGCATTGGTCAAATAGATAATAAAAAAGGAAGGAGATATTCCTTCACCTAATAAACCAGTGTACCCCAGTGAACTCTTCCCATAAGAGGAGGGAAGTGGAGGGGGGAAGGAACATGGAGCTCTTCCAAATAAAAGTGGTTCAGACTTCCCCAAATACATCTGCATTACAACCAGTAGTTCACATTAATTGTATTAGTTAGTTTCTGAACCCCTTGGTCACCGTGCTTCCTTATTGTTAAAATTAGGAAAATGCTGGGACTAAGGATATAGCTCAGGGTAAAGCACTTGCCTTCTGTGGTGTTGGTCCAATCGTTAGTACAGAGAAAACAAATAACAAATATTGCTATAAATATTAATAAATGTTAATTATTGAGAATGGAACCTATGACCACCAAGTGTAATCTTTTTTCCCCTCTGAGATTGGGTTTCTCTGTATAGCCCTGGCTGTCCTGGAACATACTCTATAGACCAGATTGGCCCAAAAATCAGAGATCTACCTGCATCTGCCTCATAAATGCTGGAATTAAAGGTGTGGACTTCCACATACTGTTTAAGTGTAAACTTATTTTCAGATAATGAATAGGAATTACAGTAACACCATTTGTTACTCTGAGATAAACTTCTTTTATGCAGAAGACAAAGATTAAGTTTCTCATAGAAAGGTAACAACAGAATTTCTGTAGCCAGTGACCTAAAGTATCCACTATGCTAACAGGTATTGTTCAAGGTGCTGACCCCACTATTGCAAACTATCAAATCAACATTTTACACATTGGTTTAAACTCTGTATCCCCTCTGTCTATAATGTTTTTTCAGATCAACTTAGAAAGCAATTTTTTTCTATAACAAAGATGTAAGGAATTAAGAATTTCAGTTTACCAGCCTAGTAGTGCTGGCACACACCTTTAACACTGGTACTTGGTAGGCAGAGGCAGGTGGATCTTTGAGTTCAAGGCCAACCTGGTCTAAAGAGTTCCAGTACAACCAAGGAAATACAGAGAAACCCTATCATAAACAACAACTCCACCCCCACAAAAAAGCCAAAACAAAACACCAAAAACCAAAATCAACCAACCAACTCACCAACCCCAAAAACAAACCACACACCCCCCTCAACTAGCTACCCCACCCAATTTCAATTTATAAAGTTGACCTTTGGAAAGCTTTTCTGCATTATAGTGTTTGTTGACCAAGAAGTTCTTAACCACTCTGTGCTTTAGGTGCCTAGTTACCCAGCTGCCTCTCTATTCAACCAAATGTTCTTCACATGCACCAAGGACCATCACCTGATAACATGACACAGGTCTACAGACCTGCGTATTCTTCTCAGGTCAGGGTGTTCCTATCTTGTGATGACAAACAGAAATGTAAGGGACTGGAGAGGCTACACTGTCAAAACTCTAAATGTCAGTGAGAAGGCAAAGATCATTCTATCAAGAATTGAGAAAATACTGTGCTGTCTCATCTTAGTAAAGTATGTTGATCATATGCAAAGATTTTTAATACCAAAGAACTTGCTGGAAATGGTAACATTCTATACAGTATTTTAATAGAAAAATCTAGACACAAGCATATACCATTGTAGTTTTTACTGTATTTTAGAGGTTACTGCTAAACTACCTTCTAAATACAATTTGCAATTCGTATCACCTCTCAGTGCTTGTAATTCTAATCTACATAGCTTCCCTTGCTATCTCCATGGAGACAGACAACAGCATCTTGGATCATGCCATTCTCCTGAACAATCTCATCTCCTAATTCTGGCTATCTTCCAAGATTCTTTAACTCTTGTCTCTACTGAGCACAGCTTCTACTGTCAGCGTATTTCTTGCTGCTCATCCTCAGGACAGTAGTGGTTTTCTACTGATTTTTGTAAGACAAAAACAAACCTTTCCATTTTTGCCATTTCATTTAACTGTGAGCCTTGAAGACTTTAAACTGTTTAAATTATTGCAAAATCAGTATCCACTGTAAGATTTTTAAAGCTTTTTGGTACTGAAAACCTTGGGATAACCCACTATTGCTGTATTTTTCCTGGCTTTATTATTTAACTTGTTGTACAGACTGAACTTCGGTAATTCTGAAGAAATCACAACAATCTACATGTACCCCGACCTGAACACTGATTGCTGCATTCCAGCAGGTGAGGCAGGAATGTCTACATTTCAGGTATTCATATGTATACTCTACCTGTTCTTTATAAACTTTCTCTTAGTCTCTGAACTTGTTCTAAGTATTTTTATTAATTTATGAAGACATTTTATCATCCAAATTCTTTGTATAGTGTTTCCACTGTACTGAAAAAACTTCTGAGAGTAGAAATTATTATGCAATATACTAGTGATAGCCTCCCACTTTTGAGGGGGTGTGTGAGACAAAGTTCCTCTGTATAGCTGTGGCTATCCTGGAACTTACAAAGCTCTTCCTACCTCCCAAATGCTGGGATTAAAGGTATGTACTGCCTGGCTTTTCCTACCCTTTTTTTGGGACACAGTTTTTCCCCATGTAGTCTAGGCTAGCCTAGAACTCAAGTTCTTCCTCTACCTGATTGTGGTAAAGTGAATTTTAAAATGTATTACATACTAGATCAGAATTTGATACATCCATTAGTTTTCCTTGCATTCTTTACAAACACATTACTTTCAACCTCATTTTAATGTCTACTTTTCCAACGTTGTATATTCCTTATACTAGAAATCTAGAGCTACAAGGAATTGGGAATACTTGTCATTATAGGCGAGGCAAAGAGGCCCAAGTGAGCAGAACTGAAGATGAACTGTTATAACTTAATGAAGGCTGGATTATATAAACAAAACTGGGTCAGAAAAAACACCCAGCTCACAAGTCTGACAACCTGAGCTCAATCCCTAGAACACAGTTGGATGCACTGGTCAACATCTATAATCCTAATATTCCTACTTCGGGACAGGAGACAGAGACACAAGAATGACCCAAATCTCTGGGTGACCTGGCCTGAAATATGTAGCTCTGTGGAAGAAATGAGAGATCTTATCTTAACAAGGTTGAATGTGAGCTCCAACTCCTAAGGTCTTCTATGGCTTTCACAAGATAGCCATGGCACATGCTTACCCACACCCACACTCATGCATACACAGAAAACTCGTATTAGAGGTTGACTTAACACCAAATACAGTATAAAAGATGTCACTTACCAACTGCACCTGACCCAAATGTATCATCATTAAATTGATCAATTTCTTCATCTTCTTCTCCCAGACCCTGAAATGCATCTTCATCTTCATCTAGAGGACAATCCTCCAAAGACTACAACAAAACAAAACAAAACAAATGATCAACTTCTCATTACATTTATGTAGACATTTAAAGTTGGGCCTTTTTAATGACCTTAACATTTTAAGGCTTATAGATGAACACACTGTTTGAAATAGTGGTAGTAATAAATGAACACTTTATTATCTAGAGTTTCCTGTAACTTTTCCAACAAAATTACATATTCCTCACTACATCCATGTCATTTTCCCAACGCTATTAAATCTGTCCATCTTTCTTCCTCTTTCCTGTAGGACTAAACTCTAGGCAGGAAACAGAATGAAGTCATTTTCAGCTATAATTTAAGCATTAAAAAATAATCGCAACTTCTTGTTCTATCTACTTTTTCAAAGTTGTCTTATAGGCAACTTGAAAAAAAATTTAAATTTATTTTCTATGCATTGGTGTTTTGCCTTCACACACGTGTATGTGACAGTGCAAGCCCCCTGGAACTGTAGTTACAAGTTGTGAGCTGCCATTTGAGTGGTGGGAATTGAACCCAGGGTTTGTGAAATAGCAGCCATCTCTCCAGCCCCAACACACCTTTTGAGGACCTACTATGTCTAAGACTCTGCACTAGGCACTAAACCCTGATCTCTTAAGCTGTAATTCTGAACCAAATACAACTTGATGAAAAAAATTTGTGTGAAGATCAGACAAGGAAAATATTTGAGAAAGCTGAATAAAAGCCAGAATCATCACATCTTGGGTATGTTCTACTTTATTTTGTTTTAGTTAGTATTTCTCTAAATACAGGCTGGCTTAGAACTGATTCTCCTGCCTCAGCCTCCAGGGAGTAAAGATCACTGGACAAGCTTGGTATATTCTAATTTCGATCATTTCTCCCAATTCAGACTTATTCAGTTTACCAAGTTTTTTTTTTTTTTGCTTCTGGCAATTTCTATTCACAGTATCTCATTATCTCTTCATATTTATACAAATGTAAAGTCAAGCATTCTACCGTTTTCAATGTTCAAAGATTCCAAATTGGAATTCCACACTCTAGTAAAACAGCTTGTGATATAACTTACCTGGGAACTTTTAAGGGCCTTTCTACCCAACCTTCCTCCCCTAAAGAACCAGCCCTGCAACTGCCTCCACAGCAGAAGCAACCTCTAGCAACTCTATGAAATCAGTGATCTACTGGACCAAATCAGAATGACTCAGTAAGGATTTCCCTAGCCCAGTCTCCAAACTACGTTGGTCAAGGTCACACAGCAGTGACGGTCACCAAACCCACACTTTCCTCCATTCACCTAGAAGGAAGGTCTGCTGGACACGCCCCCCTCCCCACTCCGAGCCTTCTGTACCAGCCGATCCAAGTCTCATCCTAAGGGCCAGTCCCTGCCCCTCCACCCGACGGCTGCCCGCGTGCACAGGGGTGAGTGTAACCCCGGAGAAGGGGTTCCGGGTGCAGGGCGGGAAACGCTTCCGTGGGTACTCCCCGGGGATTTTTGCCTCAGGAAAAGCCACCGGGTAGAAGCGATGCAGGTCTCCAAGGCAGCTCTGCGAGCAGAGGCGCAAGGAAAGGGTCAGGTTACCGCACTTAACGGGCTCTCCCTGCCGCAAACCAGCGGCCCGCTCTCGCCAGTCCCGCCCGCCCCCAGGTGCGCTCCAAGCTCCACCCGAGCCCCGCAGCCGAAGCGGGGTCCCCAGCTGCCCGCGCCCTGCCCCCTCCTCAGCCGCACAAGACCCGCGCGACCGTCAGCAGAGGAAAAAAAAGGGGCGCGCGGGCGAGGGAGGGGTCACTTCCGGTCGCAGCCACTCACCTCGTAGCGGAACATTCTTGGGGAGGGGGAAAGGGAGCGGGGAGGGGAGTGGGGGGGAGGGAGGGAAAGAAGCGCCGACTCCCCGGGCTGCTCCGCGCGCGCGGGTCTCCCACCGGCTCGCGACCCCTGGCCGCCGCCGTACGCCGGAGCGTGCGTGGGGACGTGCGCAGGCGCGCCTCGGGCTGGGCGGACGCCCCGGCGGCGGCAGCTGCGCGGGGACAGATTTGGCGTCTGGCTTCCTAGTGTGAGCGGCGGGAAAGAGATCCCTAGACGAGGCACTGCGCACGCGCGGTCCGTCGGGGGATGACCCAGAGAGTCTGGGCTTGCGGCTCCTCCTCCGTACTCCCAGCGGCACCCTTGCGCGGCGCTTTTAAGTCACGAGGTTCCCGTCATTGACTGGGCGGAGAAAAGCCTTGTGAATGTCACAGGATCCGCCCCCAAAGCGTCTCAGCTGAGAAAATCCGGGTGGGTTCATTTAACGTCCACTGTCCTTCTCGGGGTGCCTTGACTTTTCTATGAGGGGGGCAGTAGTATGGAAAGTCAGTGTTCTTGGAAAGGGACAGGTCGCTGGCTGAATCAGTAGGGAGGCCAACGCTGTGATTGATAGAGGCCAAAGTGTTGACAGCGTCTGTTTTTAGGAAAAAGATGAAGGCCATTTAAGGAGGGTTATCTAAGGTGATATTTTTAGATGCCAGGCGCGTCAGGACGTTGGGAAGCGGGAGAGCCCTAATGGGCCGTGCAGCCTTGGGGCTGGGGTCACCGCAGCAAGGTCGGTGAGCTTGGGTGCAATGTAGACAGCCATTTCCGCTGAGGATCAAGCCCAGCGGGTGCGCGTTCAGCTTGCAAGCTTCAGCACCCTGGTTCTAGAAGTCTGCTTTGGTCCATTATTGCCTCTAGTGAGTCCCTTTGAGTGGGTGTCTTAATTTTTATTTTATTTTTGAAACAGGGTTTCTCTGCATAGCCCTGTCTGTTTTGTTACTATGTTCTTTCATAGATCCCGTCTGCCTCTGCCTCATGAGTTTGGATTAAAGGGGAACAATGTCACTCACTATTGCCCGGCTCCTGTCTCACCTGGGAATTAATGGTGCATTTTAATTCCTTAACACGTTACTGTAAACGTGACTGGATTAATCAACTAGCTTACTATAAGCATTGGATTTGAAAATAGAAGTTCTGGATTGGGAAACGCCTGTTTTTCCACTGCTATGAGAAACTGGGCATGCTTTTCTAAACATCTGACCCTTCAAGTTTTCTTTCATACAATAGGTATAATTAGATCTACCTCAACCAAGTAGTCATGAAATAGTTACATTCTCTGCTCTAACTAGATATAGCCTTAAACCACCCACTGGAAAGTGTTGCAAAGTTGGCAGCTAAAATGTCTAAATTCCCAAATCTAATAATCACTTAAGAGCAAATAGACTTGACTCTTAAGGAGAAGGCTAGGTAAGCTAATAACTGGTTTTGAAGAGATATGAAACATGTGTGAGGTAACAGGTTTTCAGTTATCAAGGTACTGAGAGGCAAACTCTGGTCAGACTTATTTTTGTAAGCCTGCTGCCCTTCATTTACAAAATGTCTCCGGCTTGCTACTATTTACTAGTTTTGTGTTGTGACCAAAATCCCTGAGCAGACAGTTTAAATGGGGGAGAAGTTAATTTTGACTCGGGGTTTCAGAGTGCTTGTCCCTAGCATGTGGAGTGGGAGCATGTGGCAACGGGTATTTGTTTCTTGTGTGAGGAAAAAAAAAAAAAACCCTGAGATATAGAAGAGCTTTAAGATTCAGCTTCCAAGGGACACCAGCTTCCACTTCCTCTACTAGGCCTCTGATCTTCCAGGACTTCCAAGTAATGGCATTACAATTGCAAGCCTTCATAGTTTGAATCAATCATTATATAATCATTATATCTAGCCACTAGATTACAGTGCTCAAGATCTAATTTTCTCTGACAACGTCTTCAGACATACCAAGACATATGCCTCACTGATCTCTTAGGAATTACTTTATCCACTCAAGATGGCCGGAGTTGGCATCACCTGTCGTAAAAGATCTGTAAGGTTATAAAGGAGACCTTTGGTCCTTGAAGCATGAAAATATTTATTTATTTATTTTTTATTTATTAGTTTTAGTTTCTTGATACAGACTCTTTCTATATACCATAGCCCTTCCCATCCTGAAACTCACCATGTAGACTTCAAACTCACAGAGATCTGCTTGTCTTTGCCTCCCAAGGACTGGGACTAAAGGTGTGTGCTACCGTGTCCAATTTATTCTACACATTTAAACAATAAGTTTGGTGATACCACATAATGTTTTCTGGTCATTTAGAAATAAATAGTAAACAGAAAAAAATTATGTTCAGAAACCAAAGAGATCCACCCAGTTTGTGAACTAATCAAGAAGGCAATTAAAAGTAGAAATATTTAAAACTGCATGATAAACACATTGATGCATCAAAGTCAGGCACATGGGAGCTCATGCCGAGAGCCTCAGAACGTTGGGAGGTGAGGGCAGAATCTGGAAGTTAAGGTCATCCTCAATTTCAGGGTCACATGAACTGCTCCTCCCCCTCCAAAAAACCCCTCCAAAACTAAAAACAAAACCTACCAGTTTTAGGATACAGCTGAAGTACAAAGTAGGAAATTACCCACAAGAAAGTATAATTTTCTACGAGAAAAGGAGGACATTTTGTGTATTAGGAGTCTCTGGAGCAGTGGTTCTCAACCTGGGGGTCATAATTCCTTTTTGATATGACCCCCAGTGACCCTTTTTCATATCAGATATTTATATTATGATCTTTAAAGGTAGCAAAATTACAGCTATGAAGTAGCAACGAAAATTTTATGGCTAGGGTTCATCACAATGTGAGGATCTGTTTTCTTTTTGTTTTTTTAGATTTATTTATTATATGTAAGTACACTGTAGCCATCTTTAGACACACCAGAAGGCATCAGATCTAATTATAGACGGTTGTGAGCCACCATGTGGTTGCTGGGAATTGAGCTCAGGAACTCTGGAAGAGCAGCCAATGCTTCTAACCATTGAGCCATCTCTCCAGCCCGAGGATCTGTTTTAGAGATGGAAGCAATTAAGAAGGTTGAGAACCACAGCTTCAATAGAGAAAATATATGTTAAAAGAGGGCTTGATAGTTGGTTTATAGAATTCATTCTTGTAGTACACCAATAGCCAACTCACTAGGAAGCCCAAGATTTTAGTACTTGCTCAGTCTAGAAGGGCAGGTATCTCAGTCCCAATCTGACCCTGTCATCCTGGAGGATTTTTGGAGAGATAATGGTCTTCAGCCTATGTTGGAAGCATGAAGAAACTGGTTCTAAGATCAGCAGAGGAATGCACTTTTCCACAAGAGTAAAAGCACCTGGCAAAATGCAGTTTCATCTGTATGTCCTTTTTTTGAGGACTACTCATGGGTGAGTCTTCAGCACCTCAAATAATCTGATCACAAAAATCCCTGACAGCAGAGCCCAGAACTTTAGTCGACTCTGAGATTCAGTCACATTCACAACCAGAACTTAACTGTCATATACTAAATGTAAGTGAGATATAAAATAAATTCAAAGAAAGTACATGGAGAGATATAATGGAGCACAACAATTAGACGTAGCCAGATGGTGGTGGAAAACATTTCTGCTCAGGAGGCAGAGGCAGGAGATCACTGCCTCGTCTGCAGAGCAAGTACAGGACAGCCAGGGCTACACGGTGAAACCTAATCTGGAAACAAGCAAAACAAAGAATAAAAAAATTAAAGACGTAGAAAAATGTTTCAAATAAGATTTTTGTTGAGCATGGTGGCACACCCAGCATGTGGGAGGCAGAGGCAGGTGAATCTCTGAGTTAGAGGCCAGCCTGGTCTACAGAGCAAGTTCCAGAACAGCCAAGGATACACAGACCTTGTCTCAAAAAGAGCTGAGAAGGGGCCAGGTATAGTGATGGCATATCCATAATTACAGCACTCAGTCCTAGGTAGAGGCAGGAGCATCAGGAGTCAAAGAACACTTTATTGAAGTGTTGGAAGTAATCTGGCCTGCAAGAGAGAGACCCTGCCTTAAAACAAACAAACAGAAAGACTCTAAGCTGAGAAAGGGTATCATATATCACCATACTGTTAGAGGCCCCCAGACTTAGCATAACTAATGGCATCAAGGAAATACATTAATGCAACAAAACCCAGCATGCATCCAGACAGAAACAGCTGCCAAAACATGAACAAAGACCTAATCCACTGAAGTCCATCAAAGTTTCAAAGACTGGTAAAGTCCCTAAATAAACTGACCTTGCTTTTTGGCCCCTTTAGTGCCTCTTCTGGCCATCTGAGATGTGTTAATCCAGGGTGCAGTGTTTGTGCTTGAAAACTCACCTTGAAAAAGGCTCAGGACTATACTGAATTTGAAGACCAGCTAATAAAGTCTTTCTATTGGCTTAATGTTCAAGTAGTTTTTTCTGGCAGATCCCTCACAACAACATCAACCTTTGGATTTATGTTTTCTCCAGTCTTTAAAGGTATTCTTACTTGATACGTATATTATTCATTTTTAAGAACTTGTAAAACATATGGATATGGTGACACTTATCTTTAATCTCAGAACTCAGGAGGTGGAGGCAGGTGAATCCCTGTGAGTTTGAGGCCAGCTCTACATAATGAGTCCTAGGCCAGCCAAAGCCACATAGTAAGTCCCTGTCTCAAAAACAATATTGGGTGTTGGAGAATCTTAGCATCCACATGGTGGCTCACAACTGAAACTTCAGTTCCAGAGGATTGGATGCCTTCTTCTGATCTTCGAGAGTACTAGACATATACGAGGTATACAGCCATGGGTGAAGATGTGGCAGCCAGCCCTAACGACGGCATTGCAATTTTGTGTGCCCCCAAATGAATTGCCTTATCCCAGTCAGAGTACTTAGACCTGGGTAATAATTTACACAGGTTCCCTGTGATGACTAAAGAAACATACTATGGAGCTAGGCATCCCCTTTCCTCTGGAATACCAGGGAGGTCCTAGTGGCCTGCTGTTGAGATAAGACTAGGATGATGGGCTGTGAGGTTTTAACAGATACCTTTGCTTCTGTAAAACTGTCAACATGGGAAAAAGATGAAATGATTGTTTTATGACTGTATGGTGGGAAAGTAAGAAATAACAGAGAAGTAAAACAATGTACTTGCCCAGATGTGGATTCTGCCGATGTATTTAGTTTACTTTACTTGACTTAAAATATGATGACTTTATTGAGAGGCAGTGAAGGATAGAAGGAGAGACCAACTGGGAGCATCAGAGTCACTGTGAAGCTAAGGATGGCCTTGAATTTCTGACCCTGCATCCTCTACTTCCTAAATACTAAATTAATAGGCACATGACAACCATACACTTGCCTTTTTATTCTCACTTCTTACTTTCAAGACTCTGCTAGTTGTTAGACTACCTCCATTCCATAGCTTGAGGTTCTATATTCTGTCCTCAAAGTCACCAGCATAACTAACTCTTCTTTCCTGACTCTACTTAATATTGTCACATTTCTCTCCCCCTCCCTTTGTCTTCCTCTATTATGAAGACTCTGGGATGATATTGGGCATACCTGAGAAGCTTAGAATAAAGTTCCCATCCCAGGAGCTTTAACTTACAATTTCTTCTACAGTGTCAAGTAGCATACTATGTAGAGGCACAGCATGTGGTATGTGTCCTAGGTGTATTCAAAGTGAGTTTGATATTTATCCAGCATTGTGTTTCTTCCCTGTTGAGTTAGGTTGCTTATTATATAACTTTGATGTTTAGCTCAGGGGACAGTTACAGTTATTTAACGTGTACAGCACACCATCTGGATTCAGTGGATGAAAACAGAAACTATGTTTTTTTTAACAAATGAATCTAGGACTTGACCATGTCATGGGAACTGCTCATCTCCACGTCATGGGCCATGGTGCTGCCTGGAGGCTGAGAGGCAGTCATTTGTTGGGAGTGTGGAAATTTGATTTAGTATTTGGAAGTGGGTGCATCTGTCAGCTGAGAGACCTGAGGCTCTCAAACAGGGTTCTCGGCTAGGCACCCATAGCTTGTGGTTCCCAAATTTCTTTACGGAGTGATGACTGGGTTTCAAGGGCAAGTCCCCAAAGAGCAAGTGAGAAGACTACAATATTTATCACCGAGGTCTGAAAGAGAAAGGCAGTGTTCTCATTGTCAGGAGGTTGAGCAAAGCCTGTGGTGTTGGGAGAATCAGTGGAAAAGTAAAATAGTTTAAGAGCTGCCATATTATCCAGAAAGGAGTACACACACACACACACACACACACACACACACACACACACACACACACACACAAATATGGAACAGCCACTCAACCCAGACCTTGAGTGAGTGACTGGCACTTCATTATCAGGTAACCAAGGAAAATGAACATCTGCATCTTCAGGATAATGGAAATAGAGTTGTTCTCTCTAGTTTGTTCTTTATCCCCCACAAATACAATACTGTAGGTATTTTAAGAAATAAAGTTGGGCTGGAGAGATGGCTCAGTGGTTAAGAGCACTGACTGTCCTTCCAGAGGTTTTGAGTTCAATTCCCAGCAACCACATGGTGACTCACAACCATCTGTAATGAGATTTGATGTCCTCTTCTGGGGCATCTGAAGACAGCTACAGTGTACTTATAATAAATAAATAAATAAATAAATAATAATAAATAAACAAACAAATAAATAAATGAAAGAAAGAAACAAAGTCGGGGTCTCCAGCTGATAAGAGGTAAGGTAATAGTTTTTATCTCGTGTGGTTTTAGCATTTCTGAGATGAGGCCTGGACAGATGGCTCGGGTTAAGAACATGCCTGGTATCAGACCCAGCATTCACAAACCAGGTCACAACTGCCTGTATTACCAGTTGTTGCATGTAGTTTTAAAAATCACACTACTGCTTCTGCCCTGGAGCTGCTACTCTCTAACCCCTCTGGCTATGTTCCATTCCACCTAGCTTATTTCTGGGATCGACTGCTGATGGCTACCACCTGGCTTCCTTTCCTACCGGCCTTATGCTCCAGGAGTCAACTGCTCCACCAGCCCACTCCAGAGACCCTTGCTTTGAGAAGGGTCGAGTTACTAGTCCCACCGGAGCTCTTGAATCCAAGATAAAGAACACACATCCAGCTTGTCACTTTACAGCTTGCCTTTTGTGGCATATATACCTCCCACCTGGAATTTATAATCTCTGTCTCTCCTTTAGCCCTAAATGTAGTGGCTTGTTCCAATTAGCCCCCACCAAACATCTTTGGCCACCTGCTTGTAGCAGAGGTCACAGGCCCTAGCTGCCCTGAGATCTTACATTGCTGCATGCTTCTCGTTCCAAAGCATGGCAGAAAAAGCCCTCTCTCTTTCCCTGCATCTCCCTTTCTCCTTGGGACCTGGAACTCTCAACTATACCTTCTGTCCAGCAATTGGCCCCTGGCCTTCTTTATTGACAAGTCAAGAATCAATTGGGGAACAAGACCTTAGGGACAGAACTTTCTCTAATAGCCAGTCATAGAGGATCTGACATTCTCTTCTGGTCTCCTTGGATACTGTGTGCATGTGGTACACAAAAACATTAGCAAAATACCCACATACATAGAAATTAAGTTACAAATGCAGTTCTGAAGATGAAGTTATATTGTGTAGGTCACACTTCTGGCTTCGTCTAACTACCAAACATATCATTGATAAATCAAATTAATTTGCCCCTTGTGGCAATTGAAATCAAGATACCTAATTTTTTTTTAATTTAAGAATTAGTGAAATTACTAAGTCCTGCATTTTTGAACTATTACACTGCCCAAATCTACATGGTATGAATTGTGAAGTCATAGTTGTTATTATTTCATAACCTGTAATATACGTCAGGATGATCATTTGATATAAAGGGTGACCAAGCCAGTTCAGTCAGTCAACAGGTTCTCAAGCGCAGGAGGGAGAATTAAAAAGAAAAAGGGCAATTAGATAACACTGTAGCATTTCTGAGACTGAGGCCAGTTTATTTTTTCCCAGTTTGCTTTTATACCATTTATACAAGCAAGTGTCAGTTCTAGGTTAAGGGAACAAACAAGACAATAAACACAAATAGGGGACAAGCCAGGTGATAAACAAAGTCCCATGATCACTGTTTCTAAGGGCTTATTGATATCTGAGCCCACTTCCCTGTCTTATTTTTTTAAGATTTATTCTTTCTTTCTTTCTTTCTTTCTTTCTTCTTTTTTTTTTTTTTTTTTTTTTTGTATATGAGTACACTGTAGCTGTCTTCAGACACACCAGAAGAAGGTGGTGGATCTCATTACAGATGGTTGTGAGCCACCATATGGTTGCTTGGAATTGAACTCAGAACCTCTAGAAGACCAGTCAGTGCTCTTAACCACCCAGCCTTCTCTCCAGCCCCTACTTCCCTAGCCCAAAGTCATACTCTTGCCTGAAGCCTATTTCTTTGTTCTAGACTAAAATCAGATTCCTACCTGAGCTTACTTCCCTGTCCGGGCCCAAAGTCAAATTACTGCCTGAAGTAGCCTACTTCCTTATCCTGGCCCAATGTCAAATTCTTGACAAGCTCTCCACAAAAGGGTAGTACAGTTTTTCTTCTGAAGAACTTTTTTCCTAGAGAGAAGAAAGGGTGAACAGGGCCAGTTCAGATGACTCCACTGGTGGCTTCTGGTGGTCACAGTCATTCAGTACATTGCATCTAGTGTTGTGTTGTAGTACACTGGAGCTTAATTGTACTTAAAATTCATAAAGTTTATAAAAACCCTCTGTGATTCTAACAAATTGTCAAGAAAAGGTCAGTAATCTGGTAAAAAGTAATATAATCCTCTACCAGACCTTGACAAATACAGAGGTGGATGCTTGCAGCCAACCATTGGACTGAGCATGGGCACACCAATGGAGGAGTTAGAGAAAGGACTGAAGGAGGGAACTGGAGAGATGGCTCAGTGATTAAGAGCACTAAACGCTCTTCCAGAAGTCCTGAGTTCAATTCCCAGCAACCACATGATGACTTTACAACCATCTGTAGTGGAATCTGATGCCCTCTTCTGGCGTGTCTGAAGACAGCTACAGTATAGTCATAAATAAAATTTAAAAAAACAAGGAAAAAAAATCTATAATTAAAAAACAAAAAAGGACTGAAGGAGCAGAAGGTGTTTGCTACCCCACAGGAAGAACAACAATATCAACCAACCAGACACCCCCAGAGCTCCCAGGGACTCAACCACCAACCAAAGAGTATACATGGAGGGACCCATGGCTCCAGCTGCATAAGTAGCTGGGCATTGAAGGGAGGAGAGGCCCTTGGTTCTGTGAAAGCTTGATGTCCCAGTGTAGGGGAATGCCAGGGCAGGAAGGCGGGAGGGAGTAGGTGGGTGGGGAATACCCTCATAGGAGCATGGGGAGGAAGGATGGAATAGGGGGTTTCTAGAGGGAAAACCTGGAAAGGGGATAACCTTTAAAATGTAAATAAAGAAAATAGCAAAAAAAAAAAAAATCAATATAATCACTAGACTTTGAGGAGTTTATAGACATCTCATCATGATTGGATGGATGATCACATTTATGGTAGAAAAAATCTCTTATTTACCTCTTTAAGAGTATATTTAGGATTAAAAGTGTGCATACTTTTAATCCCATCACCCTACAGGGAGAGGCAGGTGGATCTCTGTGAACCCCTGGACAGCCAGAGTTACATAGTAAGACCCCGTCTCAACAAACAGACTATATTTAGAGGTGGAAAAGATGACTCAGCAGTTATGAACATTTATTGCTCTTGTAGTGGATTCACATTTGGTTCCTAGCGCCCACATTGGGTGGTTTACCTGTAATCCAGCTCCAAGGGAACCAACAATTTGTGCCTTCATGCACCTATTCTCACATGCACATAGTCACAGACACAAAAGTAAACACCAAAATGATATTTACTGTGTGTGTGTGTCTGTGTGTCTATCTGTGTCTGTGTGTTGGGCGTAAAACATGAAGGTCCTAGTGCCCACAGATTTTCAGAGAAACCAGGAATGTAAGCACACAAGGGAAAGATGAAAAACCCATTCCACTATCCAGAAAGCTGAGAATTGGAAGTGATTAACAACCCGGTGGTCTGTGTTATGTGTTGGGCTAGTCATAGCAAGTTCCTATAACCAGGACCAGAAGTGGGTAGTAATGTAAATGACTCCTACAGCTACAGGTTACCCCAAGCCTCCACAACCAAGACCAAAGATGAGTAATAGCTCAGATGACTGTACACTATCTGTGTGACTGAGACCAGGCCAGATCCCTAGGCTCTTAAGCTAGCACAGGTAACGCATCTTCTTGGAAGAAATGACATGTAGTATGAGTTGAGTCTCAATGTAACTATGCTTTTTTGTACACCAGGGATTGTATTGCACCAGAAAACTTATTTCCAAATTATATTGGTCTTAAATGCATTGGGAATAAAGCACCTGGTGTTACACCACTGGGGACCAGGTGTTCAAATGCACGAGCCTTTAGGGGCATTTCTTATTTAAACCACCACACCTGTTAATTAGTTGTTCCTAACTCCCTCTTCCACTGTCTCGGCATCCAAGCTTCTAACCTTTACTTTTATGAGTTTGACTGTTTGGAATCACATAGAAATAGAACCATGGGATTCTTGTCCTTCTATGATTAGTTTATTTTATGTAACATATCACTCTAAGAATTTATTCATATTGCTACACAGTCAAGGGGTTTCTTCCTATTATTTTATGTATGTGTGTACACTGTCATTGTCTCCAGACACACTACAAGAAGGCATTGGAAATGCTCATTACAGATGGTTCTGAGCCACCATGTGGTTGCTGGGAATTGAACTCAGGATCTATGGAAGAGCAGTCAGTGCTCTTAACCCCAGAGCCATCTCTCCAGCTCAGTTTTCTTCCTTTTGAAGGATGAACAATATTCCTTTCCACGTGTTTACCACATTTTCTCATGCAGTCGTTTTGGTGGACATTGAGATTATTTTCACATCTTAACTACTGTCACCAGTGCCTTCAAGGAGACTGGAAGTACCAGTGTCTCTGTGTAAACCTAATTTTTTAAGAATGTCAAGTTTTTCTTCACATGCAACATTCTTTCAAATGAATTAGACAGAGACTATAAGATTTATTTGATAAACTTTATGGCTCAATAACTAGGCAGTTAATAATCTATTTAAATCTTCTAAACTAATCTGGCTACCTATCATCCAGAATCCTGCATTTTAGTATTGGTCTGACTTTCTGGACTTCAAGTATTTTTCCATGTTTCTCTGGAACCCCCAAATCCCACCCACCTTCCTTTCCCTGGCTGGCAGAACCCCATTCCTATTCCCTCTTCTGCCAAGCCACTGGCTGATTAGTTCTTGCCGACAATTCAGAGACTAAGTGGGGAGCAATGTTTAGCCAAACCTGAAACAGGACATACTCGAGTAAGCATTGCAGTGCCCAGTCCAGATTGCAACAAAACATGAGGGCAGGAGGCAGGGAAGTCAGCGTTTGAGTAACACAAGGATAATCTTTACACAGTGCACAAAAACATTACGCCTGCATCTCTTCCAGAACATGATTCCAGATATTTCCAACAAATACTAACAAGTGGGGTATCCATGTCATAGGGTAGCTTAGTTGTTAATATTTTAGTAAGTTTCGTATTACGTTTCAGTAGTGGCTGTATCATTTTGCTTTCCTAACAGGTTATGAGAGGTTCTCCCTCTTTGTATCTTTGACAAAGGGATTGACTTTTACTTCTTAATACAAATTTATTTATTTTATATACTTGGTATTTGGTCTCTGTGTATGTGTATATGTGTGCCATGTGCGTGCTGTGCCCGAGCCAGTCAGAACAGAGTGTTTGATCCCCTGGAACAGGAGTTACAGATGGTTGTGAACCATCATCTGGGTGCTGGGAACTAAACCCTGGTCGGAAGAGCAGCCCATGTTTTAAATTGCCAAGCCCTCTCTTCAGCCCTATCTTTTGATTTTGATAGTAGGCGTCGTAACTTGAATTGAGGTCCTGAATTGTGGTTTTGATTTACAATTTTTTTGATTTATGTCACTGAGCATCTTTTTCAATACCTGTTGGCTATTTGTATATCTTCTGAGAGAAATGCCTATTTAGGTTCCTAGTTTGTTTTAAAATCAGATTGCTAGTTTGTGTTTTAAAAAGATGTTTAGTACCGAGTTGTGTAAGCTCCATACATGTATTAGTCATTGATTTTGATGTATACTTTGCAAATATAGTTTCCAGTTCTGTGGCTGTATTTCTGTTCTGTTGTTTCCTTTGCTGTGTAGAAGGTTTTAGCTTGATGCTGCCTCCCTTATCCATTTTTTCACTGTGGCTCATGTGCTTAGTTCTATCTCTTGAATCTTTTGCCCAGAGTCAGGAATATTTCCTTTTATGTTTCTTGTAAGCATTTTATAATTTTGGATCTTATGTTTAAGTCTTAAATTCATTTAAAAGATTTATTTTTATTTTTCTACTTTGTGTGTGGTGTGCAGATGTATGTGCATGTGTAGGTATGGAGAGGTCAAGTGTCACTCCTTAGGAATCTTCTATCTTTTTTGAGATTTTTGAGATAGTCTCTTATTGGGATCTCAGACTCACCAATAGGCCAGGCTGCTTTGCCAGAGAGCCCGAGGAGTTGGGATCACAAAGGCACACCACTATGCCAGGTTTTTCTACATCAGTGTGTGTGATGGCTAGTCTTAGTTGTCAACTTGATTATCTCTGGAATGAGCTACTATCCAAAAATGGTGGGTACACCTGTGATCCAAATCTTGAGGCAGGAAGAAAACACGCCTTTGATCTGGATCTCGAGGCTGAAGACACAGGATTTTGCTCTAGACCTCAAGTCATACCTTTGATTTGGGCTGTGCCTTCTGCTAAAAGCTTACATAAGGACAATGGAAAAAAGAAGGGGTTGTTCTATCTTTACCTGCTTGCAATCGTTCCACTGAAGCCTACTTCTTTGGGATTCCAGCTTATACAGAAGACCAGATGAAAACACTCAGCCTCATGGGGCTGAGCAACTACTAGATTCTTGGACTTGACGTTCACAGTTGGCCATTATTGGGTTAGTTGGACTGCAGCCTCTAAGTCATTCCAATAAATGCAATTCCAAAGTCTTTTGACTAGAGAACCCTGACGAATACAGCACTAGAGTAAAATTCAGCTCCTAATGCATTTTACCAACTCCCAAGCTCCAAGTTGCTTTAAAAAAAAAAAAAAAAAAAACAAAAAAAAAAACAACACTGTAGATAAGATCAGGTGTCATAAAGACATTATCATGTAAGTATATAATACATTTTTGACCATGGTATTTTCTATTTATTTTATGTATATAAGTACACTGTTGCTATCTTCAGACACACCAGAAGAAGGCATCGAATCCCACTACAGATGATTATAAGCCACCATGTGGTTGCTGGGAATTGAATTCAGGACCTCTGGAAGAACAACCAGAGCTATTAACCATTGAGCCATCTCTCCATATCCCATGGTACTTTCTTATATTACCTATTCTTCTTGAGTTAATTTTCTTTATTGTTCTTTTCTGTGAGGTGTTGAGACAAGGTCTGACCCAGGCTGGTCTTGAACTCTCTTTGTAACAGAGGATGAGCTTGATCTTCTGATTTTCCTCATTTCACTAGGATTATAGGGATAGCATATAGTTTTATATAGTGCTGGGGATCAAGCTTCATCCATGCCAAAGTAGGGATTCTTCCAATTAAGTTATACTCCCAGACCCTGAGTTATGCACAGTGTAAAATATAATACAAAACCTGTCCCAATGTGTTTGAAGAATTGTCAGATAGAGGAGACCTCTAGAGAGGAGAAGAAAAAGTGAAGAAAAGGACCAGTAGAAGGATGTGAATGTAGGAGTGTAGATGACTTTAGCCTGAGATGAAGTTTGACAGCTTTGCTTTGAGCTGTCCTGTGAGGAATGGTACTGTTTATATATATATAGTTTAGAATTAACAGGTAACACAATCACTGGACACAGCAACTATCATCCTAATTTGTAAGCCATTTTAAGTTAAATTCTCTGGTGGCAAATTCTGGTTGATCCTCCATCTAAACCAGGGACCTTTTGTTTACATCTTGTCCTTCAAGCTCTCCCCGTCCAAAATCAAAATCAAGTCACCCTTTCCTTGGAATGGTACTTCTTAAAGGTAGTGATCGCGCCTGCTGATAGCCAGAACAGATCCCAGTGACTGTCCAAAAAGATAAAGGAGAGAATCTGTTTAGATTTATTTTATGTGTATGAGTGTTTTGCCTGTATGCATGTATGTGTACCACTAGTGCTCAGTACCTGAGGAGGTCAGGAGAGGGTGTCATATCCCCTAGATCCGGAGTTAAGAATGTTTATGAATAAGCATGTGGGTGTTGGAAACCGAATTCAGGTTCTCTGAAGGCGAACCTGTGTTCTTTCCCACTAAGCCACTCTCTAGCTTCAACCTGTTCTCAGAAGTGTAAGATGCCATGACACCCACTTCCGTCATCCCCATTATCTTCACTTATTAAATTAAACACACCTCTCTTTATTCCCATTCTTTTTCCATTATTGAAAATCTCTCTAAAAAGTTTTAAGCACTGTCAAGAACTTTCATTTTGATTAAGGGCAACAACAACAACAAAAACAACAAATTCTACATGTTCCTATCTATAAGGCTTTAAACATCTTTATTATTTTTCCACCCAGAACCTGCTTGTGCAATAAAGAAACTGAAACCCACAGAGATGGGGAGACTTGTCTGCAGCTACACATATACCCTATGGGCAAAGAAAGCCCAGAGTCACAAGACCTCAGTCTTTAGATTTGTCAGTACTTGTGTTCTCATCCTGAATATATAATTCCCAAGCCATTTACTTTTTTTCCTGAACTTCCCTGATATTTCTCATTAGGTATATGAATTAACCATACAAAGTGCCTGGTATATAATAAAGTTCCAACTAATGTTGCATTGCCTCTCTCTATTCGTGCTTAGGGTATAATATTGCCTTATGGTATAGCTTTATTTTCAGAAACACAGAAGCATAAATTATCTCTGGAAGTCAAACCTAGCATATTAGAACACATGTCTCTATGTGCTAGGGATATTCTTGGTCTTTTACGTGTCATCCCACCATTATTCTTTGAATTTTTGAATTTTAATTTTAACTTAATGTGCATTGGTGTTGTCTGCAAGTGTGTCTCTGTGAGATGGTCAGAACCTCTGGAACTTGAGTTACAGACATTTGTGAGCTGACATGTTGGTGCGAGAATTGAACCTGGATCCTCTGGAAGAGAAGCCAGTGCTCTTAACTGCTGAGCTGACTCTCCAGCCCCCATCTCACCATTATTTTATTCTTATCATTAGTTGGTTTGTTTGCCTTGAGACAGGATTTCCCTATAGAACACAATGTGGCTTCCAACTTGCAGTCCTTCTGCCTCTGCCTCCTGAGTGCAGGATTGCACCAATATGCCTGGAGCCTTCATAAGCAGTATTATCATCCTCTTTCAATTTCTGAAGTGCCTTGTTTAGATAAATCAAGATCTTTTTACCTACAACTTTCTCAATGCCTTCCTCAGAGCATCCTTTAATTCCTTGTTCCTCATACTATAGATCAACGGGTTTAAAATAGGGGTGATAAAAGTGTAGACCACAGACACCATTCGGCCCATTTCAGGAGAGTAGCTGGAACTGGGGGATAAGTATATAAAACTGGTGCAGCCATACTGTAGGAGGACTACTACAATGTGAGAGGAGCAGGTGGAGAAGGCTCGATGGCGCCCTTCAGCAGACCGGATCCGTAAAATGGCTGTGATGATGAAGACATAGGAGATAGAGATCAGAGTTAGGGGGATGCTTAGGACAATGAAGCTGATGATGTATAGGGCAGTCCTATGAACATGCGTGTCTCCACAAGCCAGGCGTATGACTGCAGGCATGTCACAGTAGAAGTGGTAGATCTCATTGTTGCGGCAGAATGGCAGACTGAAGATTAAAATAGTTAGGGGCAGTGACAGCAGGAATCCCAGCACCAGGGACCCCACCATCATCTCCACACATAGGGACCAGCTCATGATGAGTGTGTATCTCAGAGGGTAGCAGATTGCAACAAACCGGTCGTAAGCCATGACTGCAAGCAGGACACAGTCAGCACCACCCAAGAAAACAAAGAAAAACATCTGGGTACCACAACCAGTGATGGAAACAGGAGTTTTACCCATAGAAAGAAGGTTTGCCAAGGCCAGTGGTGCAATGGATGATGTATAGAAGATTTCCAGAACTGCCAAGTTAGCTAGAAAAAAGTACATGGGGGTGTGGAGTGTGTGGTTAACATGGACAATCACAGCGATTGTGGCATTTCCACTGAGGCTGGTCAGGTACATCACTAAGAAGGTCACAAAAATCACCATCTGCACCCCAGGGTCAGATGAGAATGGACGAAAGAAGAAATTTACCTTGGCAGTTTTATTTAGTGTTTCCATGGGGGATGTATAAGACCTACAGCAAAGAAACATGATAGCGCTCTCAGGTGTCTGCCATTAAATATGAGGTCTTTCTAACTCCATCATGCACTGTTGGAGCACCCTCCAAGGCACCTCAGCCACGATATGCATAGTTTATTTTAAAGGGCATAGAACATATAACCTACACATTTATCAGTTCCTTGACTCTCTTTTCTTTCTCTCCAGGTACCAGCGACTGAGAGTTCCTCAGTGGTGGGAGCTTTGGTGACACGTGAATGCTGACACACAGATTCGGAGCACACCACAGTTCCAGATGTAGAAGAGCTCCCCAAAGCACGTACTGAATGAAGCAACGAATAAGACCCAACTTAAAGCTCAAAGCTGTAAAATGAAGAAACAGGATAATGATTCATCCTATGAAACTTGAAATAAAAAAAAAATGTTTCAACTGTATAGGCAGATGTGTGTCATAATTTAGAAAGGCTTATGTTATTCGTATTTTATGATATCATCATAAACTCTTGTGTTTTTCAAAACCTAGAGTCTTTATTGATTCATTTTGCTTCTGCTGTTGTTGAGAAAGGGTCTCTTGTAGCCCAGGCTGGCCTCAAATTCACTGTAGAACTGACCCTGATCTTGAACTTCTGTCCTTCCCCCCACCACCTACTGTATGCTGGGGTTTCTGGTGTGGACCACCATGCTCAGTTTAATGGGGTGATGGGGTTTTGGGCCTGCTAGACAAGGACTCTACCAAAAAAGTTAAATTCTAAGCCCTGAGTTTGTCTTGTTTTTCTTAATGCAATGATCTCTAGTTCCATTAATTTTCCTACAAATGTGCCTGCTTTTCTAATGCTTAAATGCCAACTTTCATGTACATCTGCCAACTATTCCAGTCCTTTTGGACCTTTCTGTTCTTCTCCAATTCCACTTTGACACTGACATAGTTGTGTTTGTACCGTGTGCTTTACTCTCATCTGAGCCTTGCTTCCAACTTCATACACTTGTACTCTCTTCATAATATCCTCTTCTGTTTAGTCTAGAGCCCACCTACTTTCCAAACTCTAGGCTCTGTTCTTCCATGGATTCATCATAGGGTTACTCTAGTTTAAAATTTCCCTTCTGAAGTTGTTCATGACACTATGATTTAAGTGACACCACACCGCCTTTTCTTATATCACTATGTCCTGTACCCAATTATATTTTTTAGTTTTTCCAAATTTGGGCTGGAATTTTGAGGTCAGGAGCTCTTATGACAAATAGGCATTTATTTTTGCTCAGCATAAGACATAACAAAACATGCTTTATTAAGCATTTGCTCATTTAATCCATAGCATTACTTTGGTAGGCATGTGTAGTCACCAAGCCCATCTAACAGATGAAGACACACATAGGCTTTATGAGATTAAGGAAGTCAGTGACTCAGAAAAGCCTGACTTTCCCTTCCTTCTTTCTGTTTCTTTCTACACATGGTTTCTTTGGGTTTCCTTATTCTTTCTCTTGATCTCCCAGTCCACCTTTGTCATGATGCCTTTTAAACTGCCTTGTGGCTGACCTTCACTGTTTGCTGAGTTTAACTCTAAACAGCACTGCTTTCTTTCTTCCTCTTCTCCATCTTCCTCCTTCTGCTAGCTATGGTAGTTAAAGCTTGCTGGTCCTGGGATTCTTCTTATAAATCCTAATGAAATTGTCCTTGAACTTATTTCTGATTCTGTTCTTAAATCCTTTTATTAAGAAGACTAAGAATACTGAGAGGTGACCACAAGTTCCTTAGTAACATGTGATAACCCTGAAGGGATAATCACACTCTAGAAACTTACTGAATATTTTCCTGGAAAAACAAGGAAAATTTTTACTATCTTCCTTTTTGTAGATGTTGTGGTAGGAATGTACCAGGAAAATAAAAACAAGAATAACATGAAAAAAGCCAGTTGCCAGAAAAAGACTGGAAGCCCTTCCACACCTGCACTTCTACAGTGAATAATGCAAGTGCAAACTCACAAAGGTGGGAGAGACAGGCAGTATGTAAATGACATGGAAATGAAGGTGGGCCCCAACTTTTAGAGCTAGTGCTTTTTCCTGCAGTCCACTAGCTCACTCCCATTCTCAAGTACTTTCCCCTTCTCAATAAACTGTCTTTACACTTACTTCCAAGAGAAGGGAAGAGTGCATGAATAGATAAATAAATAATGAAGAAAAAAGTCTCTGAAAACAGAACTATAAAATAAAAAAGCCATGGTTGGATCAATTTGGTTGCACAACATTTCTGTTTAGCTTTAGGTTATGCCACACTTCCTCATTCTTCATCCGTTAAGTTGCTTTGCTGAGTGATTGGCTACTGTTCAGCCCTAGCAAGAACTAGAAGTGGTCACTGTGGGAAAAATACAACTAAGATAGAACCAAGGACAAAAATGTTAGGTTACAGTGTTTTTAGATTCAAGGTACTGTCATAACCTAGACTGCAGCTTATCCATTAACTGCTCCCTTGCCAATGCAGCAGAAAGAGTCTCTGTTCTTTTGTCTTCTAATGAGCAGTGAGAAAGTATTTGTCTAAAGGCTATGTTGTTTCCAGATAGAAGAACTGTGGTTTAACTTATCCTTCCTAAGAGACAGATGGAAATGAAGGAAGAGTCTTCTGTGAGCTATTGTGCAATGCCCCAAGAATTTTCTTAAGAATAGTGTTTGAAACACCTGCCTCCTGGATGCTGTGACTCTAGCTCAAAGACCAGGACTATCTAAAACTTAGCGCAAACCACACACAATGAACTACTCAGTTCATTGAGACTCTAGAGATGAGAAGTCTCAGTGGTGCCTTCTATCATGTCTCCTTAACCTCCTTAGGCTTAGGTTAGGCATAAATGTACCTAGTTTTAAGATAGTTGTATATCAGTGGCTATATAGTTTTCACTTTCTTGCAAAGTCTAAAGAAAAGGAGAAGACAATCATTTAAATACTGCACAATTTAAAAAAAACTGCACAGTCCAAGACAAAACAAAATCGCAAACATCGAAAGGTTGGTATTACACCCATCTTCATTTCTTTATGAGAGGCTTCACAGTCATCATTTCCCCTCCCACGTGATGACTGATGGTGACAATGCAAAGCTGTAAGTTAGTTTACAAATGGGAGCAGAATTAACTTAGCATATACGGGAAACTCTTGCCATTGCAACAAAGAGGCCAACCAGATACAGCCTTTGAAACATCCAGAATGGTTATACACAGATTTCTAACCACATGATGGCAAAATACTGAGCCAAACACTGTTCATTGTGAAAGCAAACAGCTCTAATCTGTGTTGACGTCATTCTTCACAGACACCTTGGGTTGACACTGAATCCATGTGTCCTTCCTGAGTTGGAATGTGTTATGCTCTAGGATCTAAAGTTGTACCAAGCCGTGTTCCTGAAAAACTGAGGTTGCAGGACCTTTTGGAGACAATTTTTTGATTTGAAAAAATTGGGAGCAATAATGTTTATGTCAAAACAAATACTGTTATGAACATTTGTGGATATGAATAAAGAGAATGTGATAGGAGAAAACTTCATGTGAATTTGAGAAGATAAAAACCCACAATATTTCAAATAAATCTTTTGTTTCTTTCCCCTTTGTGGCTGATCACTAAATTCTTAGGAGTGTAAATAAATTGTCTTATTATTGATTAGGACACTGAGTGCAAAGGTTTTTGGTGTGTGGTTTACAGCTTGGATTGACAGCCACCTAACACAAGACTCAATTCCCTGACGTTTTCAAGTCTGGGATCTTTACTTGAAACAGTTCCTCTCCTATTATCCTTAAAGAAAACAACCAAAGTAACAAGCAATTTCTTCTGAGACAGATACAACTAAAATAAAGAATCCCAAGAGGTCCTTTCATTTAAAAACAGAAAGATAGTTTATTATTATCTCTTGAGATTATATAGCAGCATGAACCAAGAACAATGGCTTACAAGTTCTTGGCCCATTTTCCACCCTTGTACTAGCTTACTAGTGGCTTATAAATCACAGATGTCTGTAGAGTGAGAATTCGTCAGGTTACCTAGTTTACCTAGTTGAGGAAGAGAATGTTTGATTTGTTTAAGTTTGGAAAATGGATCAGTTTAAACACTAGTCACTTAAGTACAAAAGATGCCAAAGGGGACTCAAAGATGACAGAGATGCCATCTCCTCTAAGGGATCAATGGGGCAGCTCTGTTAACCGAGCTTCTCTTACCCTGGTTCTGTTTTCTATCGTTCCTCACACATCCCACCTTGTCAGTTTCTGTCAATTGGATTTGTAGTCAACATTTAATCCCAGGGAAAAAAAAGGTATAATGAAAGAAATCTTATTTTACTAAAGAATAATTTAACTTAATTTACTTAAAATTTCAGTGACTTTAGTTCAATAAAACTGCCTTTTTAATTATATAATACAGTGATTCTCAATGTTCCTAATGCTGTGACCTTTAACTCAGTCCCTCATGTTGTAGTGACTCCAACCATAAAATTATTTTTGCTGCTACTTCTACTTCTTTTTTTGCTTTTTTATTAATTGTAATGTAAATACGAGATACACAGGATATCTGATCTGTCACCTCTAAAGGGGTCACAACCCACAGATTGAGAACCACATATATAATGTAATTCCAGTTGTATGTGTGTGAGATACATATGTATAATTGTATATGTTATATACATTTGGAACTGATGTTTCCAGGAAAGATGGATGAAAGTAGACTATAAATGGAATCACATGGAATATATTAGAATTCAGTCTTTATCTAGTTTTGTAATCCTGCAAGTCAGTTTACCTCCTCTCCTTAGACTACTTCACAATAAGGTTATTGTTAGGTGCAAATTAAACTGCATCTATGAGAAAAGTAATCCAGAATGCCTAGCATCTATTAACTGCTCAGTAAGTGGATACATTTATTGAGTCATTCATTGTTTAGCAATGAAAATAATTTCTGAGTGCATAGAGTATGTGGAAACCTATCTCATATTTTCTGGAAGAGCTTGTGGCTCACTTGGTTCCATTTCTGGTTTCCTGCATCACCTGTACTGTTAAAAAAGATACTATCATATATAAAATTGTGTGTGTGTGGTGTTGTGATGTGTTGTGGTATTGTGCTGTGTGAGAACATATGTGTACTCTGTCTTATTACAAGGCAGAGTCTCTTACTGAACCTGGAGCTCACCATTTGGGCTAGGCTACCAGTCTGTAAGTTCCAGTAACTCTCATCTCTGCCAAATCCCTGTGTGGTCACGCCCAGCTCTTCATGTGGGTGCTAGGGATTCTAACTTAGGCCCTCATGCTTCCAGAGCAGTCTCCCTATCCCCAGTTAAACATGATTTGGCTTTAGGCACATCTGTATGGCTGGACTGACCTACGTTTAAATATTAGCATAAATCTGGACTCACCCAAAGATGGGAGTAAAATATTAGTTTGGGATTTCGGTTGTGAGATGAGCAGACATGGAGGAACAACGTCATAACCATCACACCCCAAGGCAAAAGCTCTGCCTGCAATACAGCACACGGTAGCTTCTGGAGACACAATGGCTGCAGTTACCAGGGAAGAGCTGCTGCTATCTAGTTACTAACAAGAGAGGACAGGAGGCTGGGAAAATGGAGATAAAACAAAATTGGACCCCTTTGCTATTCACTAGCTTGTTTAATTGCTCCTTTGCTTTATAATGATCTTGTTGTAAAAAAAGATTTTTTTTTTGTATTAGGGAAAATTCCTTTATTTCTCTGGCCTCAGTTTTTATAAAGAGGAAGAAAAAAAATTGGATTTTCCAAACAGCAGCAGCATCAGCAGTAGCAGCACTATAGGTTTCAATGTCAGATGTAGTCAGCAAAAACTACTGCATCCTTATAAGAAATTAGTTTTTGAAAGAAAGTCTAGCTATGAAGCTTTTACTGGCCTGAAACTGGCAGAGAAGGCTGGGATAGTTTGAATTTAAGGAGATCCTTCTATTTCTGCCTCCTGAGTGCTAGGTTCACAGGTGTGGACCATCAGGACTAGCTATGACATTCTTGAATAACAGTTATGTATGCTTTGCTGAGATTTTTCCCCCAGAAACTCCTGGGACTGACTCTCTCTCTCTCCCTCTCTCCCTCTTTCCCTCTCTCCCTCCCCACCTCTCTCCCTCTTCCTTCCACCCCTCTGTGAAATCTAGAAAGGAAAGAGAGTCAAAACTGGACTCATTTACTGACAGCTTACTCCTGTAGGCCAACAATGGCAGTATCCAGGCAACTTGATGTGGTTGACATGATATGTCTACCGGTGAACCATGAAGGGTTCAGGCACTCGGAAAACAGTTGTTCTCGTTCATTGCAAAGATGAGCAGCATTTATTGTGTACCTTTTCAGTTTTGTTCAGACATTGCTTCATGTAAAACGGCCTTTTAATTTTATGTAACATCTGACTTTATTGTTCATGTATATTTAATTTTAAAATTTATTACGATTATTATCATTATTATTTTATGTGTTTGGTGTTTCGCCTGTGTGAAAACACATGATTCACATGAATACCTGGTACCACGGTGGGCAGAGGAAGTCGGAATCCTGGAGCTGGAGTTAGAGATGGGTCCTCTGGAGGAGTCAGTGCCCATTTCTTCAGTCCCTCGTAGTTCTGAAGGAAGAAACGGAGGTTTAAAAGTTTAACCAAGTTGCTTAGATCAACTTGGAATTAAGTTGATCTAAGGAAATAAGTAAGCAAATAAATGACAGCTCATTGTACAATGTACTAGGTGCAGAGCAAGTGACAGCAGTCCTAGACAGGGAAAGTCCCTTAATTCTATCTTGTAACTTTGTTTTTTAACTAATAAACTATGCCACTTTAAAGAGGTGCACTAGTACCCCATCATAGAAGCATGTTAGTTTTCAGACTGGAGAACTGGCTCAACAGTTAAGAACACTTGTTGCACCCATATGACAGCTCACATATGAAAGTTCATGTATGACAGCTCACATATGATAGCACATGTATGACAGCTCACATATGATAGCACATGTATGAGAATTCACACATGGCAGATCATGTATGACAGCTCACATATGACAGCACATGTACGACAGCTCATACATGACAGCACATGTATGACAATTCACACATGACAGCACATGTATGACAGCTCACACATGACAGCTCACTTATGACAGCTCACATATGTTAGCTCACAACCATTCTTTAGCCCCACGGAATCTGATGCCCTCTACTGGCCTCCATGGGCTCCAGGTTTGCACATGGTACACATACATTTACACAGGCAAAACACCTACACAAACAAAAATTATAAAAACAAAATTTTAAAATCATGCTGATTTTGAATTTTTATTTCCTTTTCACTCATTTTTCATTACATACGTATTTAAACATTTATTTTCATAAATAGTTTTGATAAATTTCTCTCTATGTATACACATTTATTTATACATTTTGGGGAGGGGGTGATGTTTCCAGGGAAACACACATACACACACACACACACACACACACCACATATACACACACAAACACACACACGAGGGTAAGAGAGAGAACGAGAGGGAGGGAGAGAAAAAGAGGTGGGAAGACAGGGTCTCACTGTATTTCTGGTTGATCTGAAACTCACTATGTAGACCAGGCTGGCCTGGAACTTAGAGAGCTCAGCCTGCCTCTGCCTCCTGAGTGCTGGGATTTAAGGTGTGCACTGCAGTATCTGGCTTTATTTTGACAAATGCCGTTTTAATACGAGTTTTAATCTTATATAAGCTCTAGCTCTAGTTTCTGGGGAAAGAGGGGGAAAACAAGAAAGCTCAACACTGGATGAGAAACAGAATAACAAGACCCACACTGGCCAGTCCAGCCGAGGGAACATGCTGCAGTTACCCGGTTCTCCTCTGTTTGCAGCGAGGCCGTAACGAAATGCGTGCCACTGTAGTTGTTTCTTGATGCATAAGGAGTCACGTGAAAGAAACTTCTGATTTTTTTTTATAATACCAGTAGATATTTTCTATTTGCTACTGCTGTGAAGTTAAAATTGTGGCTATTTTCTTTTTTTACAGAAAAGGTCTCCGTGAACATATTCATGTGTGTTTAATGTTTTAAACACACTGATGCAAATGATTGAATGTTGAGCGTATTTCATCTAATTTCAGATGTGTGGCCTTTTACTCTTTGGGAACAGATGTTTCTCTCTGCCTGACATCAATTTGACAAGCATGGCTCTCACAGTTCTTGAGTTCCTGGAAAGCTTCCTGGTATTAAACGCTGCTTCGCAATAGCAACCAGGCAATGACTTCGTTGCAAAACTCCACTCTCAGCCTCTGTTCCCTGGCCAATGGGTTCCCAAGCCTTGGCCTGATGACAGGCACAGGAGTTTTCTAAATTAAAATCCAGGGTAAGGGGTGAGATTCTTACCTTTCGATGGTCTTTTTTGGACTCCAGTACGTTATGAATTTACAAGAGTCCTTGGCAAAACTCTAAACCCTCAATGGCTGTGCCTCAAGACTTCTGTGTTGTCAAATCTCCAGGCTGGCATGGTGGCTACTTCCAGATCATACATGTTGCTAACTGACAGCATGATGATAAAGCATCGTAAAAGCAGACATAATTACTATTCCACAAGCTCCTCTAAGTGTTTACTCCACTCTACGCTTTTCTATGTTCAACGCGACAAGTGGCTTTTGCTTACAACATCTTGGTAGCTTGGAACATACCCTTGAAGTCACGATAGTACTCAGACTTGAAATTATTTTAAAACAGCAATCATAACTAACCTTGCTAACAAACCATTGTTGGTCTCCTGAGATGACTGAGGTCAGCTTGGGAAACATAAATCAGCAGGATGGGAAACACTGTACCCAAGAGTTAAATTGCATCAGGGCTATTCCACTGGCACGCTTCCCCTAGGGACTGTATTTTAGTCACTTTTCATGTTTTCAGTGATGAGGTCAGTTGGGGGCAAAACAAATTACTGTTTTCACTTGGCTTACCTTAAAAATTATTTGCTTATTGTTTTTAAGGGTTAAAACTGGGAAGAATAGAATTCGAAATGGGGATTTGAAGCAATGCAGAATGGTTCAAAGATCAGACAGACCTGATGCTGGGGAGACGGCTCAGGTGGCAAAGTGTTTAGATCCCTGGCACCCATGTAAAAAATTGAGATAAAACACTTGTAATTCCAGTGCTGAAGGTAGAGGCAGGAGAAGCTTTGTTGCTTGTTGGCTAGCCAGTCTAGACACATTGGAAACCTTCAAGTTTAGAGAGAAAACTTGTCTCAAAAAAATAAGGCCGACAGTGATACAGGAAGACACCTGATATCAACCTCTGGGCAACACATACACACTCACACTCACACACAAACACACACATTCTCTCTCACACACACTCTCACACACTCTTTAACACACACATACTCTTACACACAATCTTACACACACATATTCTCTCTCACACACTCTTGCACAAACACATAATCTCTCACATACATAAACAAACAGGCATACACACATATTCTTTCACACACACACACACATACACTCTCTCTCTCTCTCTCTCTCTCTCTCTCTCTCTCTCTCACAGCAGATCTGTATTCAGAAATTTTAAAATTAAAATTTGGCTCAGCTAACCATCAGTTGTACATTTTTGAGTAAGTTATTTTTTTAATCCTCATTTTCCTAATCTGCAAGTTGGAAGCAACACTATTCCTTCCCTCATGAGCTGATTGTGGAAATAGACTGATATAATGCACGGACAATGCTTATCACAAGAAACAGCAGACTATTAGCTCTATCACAATTACTGTTACAGAGGGAACACTGTAAAAGTCCTATCATTCAGAGAACATTGAGAATTGTTGATGTAATTTAACCCCATCTACAATATGGTTATTCATGTATACTATTTTTGACAGAAATGAACTAATCCAGATCATCTACAATGGGAAATGAAATAAGACAGGAAGAAAGACTTCAAAGGAAATAGTTCTAGAGAATAGTTATCAGATACAGGTCCAAACCTTGAGGAGAAACATGAGATCTGACATACATCTTCATCTTCTCTGAGTATCACACAAAGGCATGATGGATAAGAGGTCTATAACAAAGTCTATCACTCTGGAAACCCCTTCTTCCAACAGCGTGACATCATTTCACGATTGCAAAGGAAAGCAGCTGATTCTGTATTTTTTAAAATGCTGTACTCAATATATTGTATGGACAGTCAATGCTTCACTATAAAACAGCTTTTACAACAGATGATTACTGTCAAATTGTAGGGTTTAGTATTCTGAGTGTGTTTAAGGGGGCTAGATACATTAAACTTATTATGACATGGTATTTTACACTTGTGTTAGGTTTAGTAGGATGAGATCACTGTAAGTTGAGGGCATCTGTATATTCTATTAAAATATCAGCTCCTTTTAATCTTGTCCTTGCTCTGCATTTCAGCTCTTTACTCTTCCTTGATACTCTATTTCTGTATTCATCAAATACTTACTTCAAGCTATCTGACTTCAGGATGCTTCATATTTATTTTATTATCATTGTGAAGTAATCTGGAAGCAACAATTCTTGGTAGATAAGACGTTAGGCCACTTAAATATCAGGGCACAGACATCTTTTAGGTTAGGGAATCACTACTTGACAATTGTACACAATGGATAAAATAATTTTTCCTAATTATTAAGCATTTTGGCTTTTCCAACACACCTGAACCACTCATGTTTTCCTTTTTATGAATTCTTTATATAAATTTATAAATGAGATAGAGATAGAGGTAGATAGACAGACAGGATTCAATTGCCAGCACTCACTTGGTGACCTGCAACTATTTGTAACTCCCATTTCAGGGGATCTGGTACTCTCTTCTGGCGTCTAAGGGTATCAAGCATCCATATGTATACACACATACATGCAGACAAAACACCTATACACATTAAAATAAGCAACCAAGCAAGCAACTAGGCAACCAATAGAACCAAAACTAAAACCGAAACTAAAACCAACCAAAAAGCATATTATTAGAGAAAATTACTTTTTTTAAAGTAAATATATTTTTAGATTTATTTATTTATTATACATAAGTACACTGTCATTGTCTTCAGACACACCAGAAGAGGGCATCAGATCCCATTACAGATGGTTGTGAGCCACCAGGTGGTTGCTGGGATTTGAACTCAAGACCTCTGGAAGAACAGTCAGTGCTCTTAACCACTGAGATATCTCTCCAGCCCAGAGAAAATCACTTAATCACAAAGAAAAACAGAAACAGAAAAAAAGATCTACAAATAGTAGGTGTGATGACTTAGTAGGTAAAGATAACCGACTTGTGTAAGGTCACACTACTATTAATGAATGGTGACAAAGTTAAAAGCTACCAGTCCTTCTTGGAGGCAGTCAGGGGAGAGGACAGCTCCCATGCATGGTGCTTCCTTGTATAAATAAAGCATTACTGGAACACAGACACAGCCATTTGTTGTTGTTTTAGACAGGATCTCCCTATGCTGTCATGGAATTTGCTAAGTGGACCAGGCTAGCCCAGGCTAGCCTCATACTTAGACATCCTCATGCTTTTTTCTCCTCAGTGCTGGAATTATAGGCATGCATCACCAAGCCCAGCTGCCCATGACACTTTTACTTAACAACAGTAAAGCTGAGTGGTTATGACAGGTACTGTGTGATCCATGTCAAAAATGTATCTGTTCTCTGGGATTTTACAAGTGTGTTAATCATCGCCATGGAGACAGCCTTTAATTATATACGGATACTTCATTAAGAAACATATTAAAATCTCATGGCAGGCTCTAGGGGAGTGGCTCGTTGATTTAGAATATATGCTACTCTTACAGAGGACCTGAGTCCTGTTCTCAGTGTCCTCACAGGAAGGCTCACAGCTGCCTGGAACTCCAGCTCTAGGAGATCACATGCTTGCACCCCACACCTCCAAAACTGAAAAAAGAAAAAACAAAACAAAACAAAACAAAACAAGCAAGCAAACCAGCCTTATAATAAGCCTTACTTTGTTTTTTTTTAATCAACTTTTTATTGCTTATTTGTGAATTTCACATCACGCATCACATAATTCTACTCGTCTCCTCATCCCTTCCTATCTGCCCTTTACCCTTACAACCTCTCCTACAAAAGAAAAAAATATCTTGTCATGGAAGCTATAGTGTGTCATAGAGTGTCCCACATGCACTTTTTTGTCCCCATATCTTTTTTTTGTTGTTGTTGCAAATTTTCGTTGCAATGAGTCGTTGATCTGTTTCAAAGCCTCTGGCTTCTGCTCCACTATCAGTACTGGGCCCTCACTGGGACTCCTTTTGGATATCCTGTTGTTAGCCCGTGTCATGGAGATCCTGCAGCTTTGGCTCTACAGGATCAGCTCCTTCATGCACTCCAGCGGGATAGATGGGATAACGGATGGGATAGATGGTGGTGGCCAACTCAAAGCCATGGATCTGGGTCTGGTCAGCCAGCTCTACTGCACACACACCACCAGGGTGAGCTCTCCAGCACTGCCCCAGCTAACCCACCCAATGCCCTAGCTGGCAAGGGGTAGGGTCAGTTCTTATCAGAGTCTAACCAGGGCCTTCACCACCAGGGCTACTACTGTGTTGCCTTTCTCCTAAGTGCTGCAGCTGGTGAGGAAAAGGGTCAGCTGTCCTGCTCTCATGACCCTGGGGGCCAGTTCCCATGCCTGTCATAGGTGGCAAGGGGTGAGGTAGGGGAAGGGCATCTCCCTCTTGCTCACACTACTGCATGGCAGACAAGTAGAAAGCCCTTCTCTCCTAAGCTCATGGCCTTGGGGTAGCTCACCCTCAACTCCCAACACCAGATGTGGGCCACCTTCCTGAGTGCTGCAGTGGGTGAAGGACAGGGGCCAATGCTTCTGCTCTCACACCCCTGGGGCCTGCTCCCCCAAGATGCATGATGCCCCAGTGAGGGTGGGCAAGCTTCACTTTCAATAGCAAAGTAAGAGTCAAGCTTGTACAATAACTGATACCAGGCAGGCTATTTCTGATCACTACAATGTCAGCCCTTCCAGGAGCTACAAAGCAGACAAGGGAGGATTGGTCTCATGGAGTATAAATATATACCTAGTAATACTAAAGAATTTTCATAAAAGGCTATTATTATGTTTAAAGCCTAGCATGGGGATGAGGATTTGCCATCCTAGCAGGAGCTTAAGTTTGAGGTTCTCAGCTAGATCGTGAGCTTGGGAACAGCTGACACGAGACTTTCAAAAAACAGAGCCAGACAAAACAAACACACTATATTTGTTTGAGAGCTGGTTCTATCTGGAGAAACAAAGTTCTAGCTGCCGCTGACACTGCAGGTCCCTGAACCAGATTTTGCACATACTGGGTCCATTGAAAACATGGTGCTCTGGGATACAACTTAGATGTCTGTCAAAGTGATTTTCAGTCCTAAAGACGCTTGTTTTAACACAACTAATTTTGGCCAAGCTGTTTAACTTCTGAGCATTTTAGTTTTTATTTTGTTTTTAACCATGTGTAAATGTATGTCAGTACGGATAGTTGTAGGCACTCTCAGAGGTCAGAAGAGGGCACTGGATTACCTCGGGCTGAAAAGACCCCTGGTTTTGAGCTGCCTAATATCAACACAGGGAACAGAACTCTTGTCCTCTGGTAGAACAGCACTGAGCTGTCTCTTCAGCATCCAGTCAGTTGTTTAATTCCTTTATTTCCCCTTTTGTGTGGCCCTGGTTATTCTGGAACTCACTCACTTGGTGGATAAGGCTGACCCTGAACTCCAGGACTCACCTGCCTCTCTCTGCTTCCCCAGTACTGCTCCCCACACTTGCTCAGTTGTTTAACTCCCCTTTCAAACGTTTAATGATAGAAACAAAAAAGTACCTAAAAGTGAAGCTTCTGGGAAAAGCATTTGTTCTTCTGTGTCTCGTAGTGTTCCTCATACTTGACCTTGGCCTTCTGCCTGGCCCATGTTTCAGAAATGGGTCTCTAAAGACGTTCATGTTAACAACAATTTTGTCCGAGGGGATAGATATCCACAGAGTACCTTGTGTGCATGAAGTGACTCTTGCTTGGATTTTTTTCAAACCTACTTTTAATATGGGTTCTTAAATGCTTTAACCTTTCTTCTAGCCCACCACCCACCAGAGGTAGTGACAAAACAAAGGATATAAGGAAATGGAGGAAGTGGATCTGTTTAGAAGTTGTTCTTTGGAGCAAATCCAGTCTATGTTGTCAGGGAATCAGCAATTTAATTCCTACAAATCTGCAGTGGCAGCTTGATCAAGTCACAAACACTTCACAAATATACCAGCAGTTTAGTTCAGTGGTTGTCTTAGTCAGGGTTTCTATTCCTGCACAAACATCATGACCAAGAAGCAAGTTGGGGAGGAAAGGGTTTATTCAGCTTACACTTCCATATCGCTGTTCATCACCAGAGGAAGTCAGGACTGGAACTCAAGCAGATCAGGAAGCAGGAGGTGATGCAGAGGCCAAGGAGGGATGTCACTTACTGGCTTGCTTCCCCTGGCTTGCTCAGCCTGCTTTCTTATAGTACCCAGGTCTACCAGCCCAGGGATGGCACCACCCACAATGGGCTGGGCCCTCCCCCCTTGATCACTAGTTGAGAAAGTGCCTTACAGCTGGATCTCATGGAGGCATTTCCTCAACTCATCTCTTTTCTCTGTGATAACTCCAGCTTGTGTCAAATTGACACAAAACCAGCCAGTACAGTGGTGTGTTGGGATAGCAAACACAAATCAGCAGAAACAGTCAGGCCTCAGCTGAATCAGCACAAGTCAGCAGGAGCAACCAAGACCACAAGAGACACCAGGAGAAATTCTCTGCAGTACCTCTCTCAACAAAGTAAAGATCAGTGAAGACACAGACCAAGGACGTGTTGTGAAGCTAGTTATGCAAGTTCCTCATCACTTTCTATTGAGTCCTGTTTAGATGCTTTGCAAACATCATATGTTCTCCATGAGTTCTGCCTCAGTACATGAGTGTGTCTTAACAAAACTCCACGTGAGTCTGTATCAGCTGACATCACTCTGGAGTCCATGGAAGCAGCAAGAAGCCACTAGAACACCACAAAAAGGTTTTTGGTTTGTTTTTCTCCAAGGAGTCATGACAAATAGAGCTCAGCAATGCAATGTAAGATGAACCAATACATGTGTGTCATTAGCAAAGAACCCTTCAATTCTTCATCACATGTCCTTTCACATGCTTGCTTCAGCAAAACATCCTCTCACCTGTGTCTGCTTCAGGAAAACATTTTCTCACAAGTCTGCCCCAGTAAAACACCATCTGACATATTTCACAAAGGATTTTGATCTCTATTTTCTTCTTTCCCATGGCGGCTGCCACATTTTGGGGAGCATGGCTGTAAGGAGGGTCTGAGGTGTGCCATCATCAATGTTCTTCATGAAGGCAGCTTTGTGTCTGTCTGGAGTAGCCTCCAGCCAGGACCAGCACTACTTTTTTTGGTTTTATGAACTTGCCTATTTTGGCACCAAGCCGATACCCAGCAAGCAAGTTTTTTTTTTTTAACTCTTTAAAAATAAGGGTTTTTTTTTGTTTTTTTAAAAAATATTTATTTACTTTATGTATGTGAGTTCATCAGAAGAGGACACCAGATTCCATTACAGATGGTTGTGAGTCACCATGTGGTTGCTGAGAACTTCTGGAAAAGCAGTCAGTGCTCTTAACCATTGAGCCATCTCTCCAGTACATCTTTTAACTCTTAAAGTTGCAATTTTTATCACCCATAACAAGGAAGCATTAATTAATTAATTAGTTAATTAATTAATTTAATGCTCAATTAGCTTTTGTGTCCATGAGATTGTGTGTGTGTGTGTGTGTATGAGAGACATGGCATCATCAGGTTTGGAAGCAAATGCTTTTACCCTCTGAGCCATCTTATTGAACTTTTTTTTTTAAAGACAGGGTCTCATATAGCACTGGCTAGCCTTGAGTACCATAAGCAACTGAGGATGACACTGGACTTCTTATTCCCCCTGCCTCTGCTTCCTGAATGGTATGATCACAGGGTTATGTCGTCAGGGCTGAGTACTGAACCACAGGGTTTTGTGCTTTTAGTCATAGAGTTTTGCTCAATTTTCACTAGCACTTGGAGGTGGGTGTCATACATTTCTGAGTTTTACAGTGAAAATGCTGGAGTCCATGTTTCTCCAAAGTTACAGAGATAGTTGGGGTTGAAATCCAAAGGTAGCCCAGAGAATAAGCACTTGGTTAACTGCAGACTGTTGTTTTAATATAGCTTAGTGACATGGGACAGTAACTTTACCCTTGACTCTTTTCCTTGTACTAGGTATGGTGGAGAAGGAGAATCAGACAGAAGTTGTATATTTCCACTTTTGGCCCTTTTCAACCAACTCCACGGTGGCTTCTCTAGTGTTTGTGGGCTTCTTGCTGCCTTATCTAGGAAGTCTCATTGGAAACCTCACTATTGGGCTTACAATCTGGCAGGATCACTTTTCCCATTCTCCAATGTACTTCTTTTTTTTTTTTGTGTTGGCCACATTAGAGCTTGGCTATTCTACCAACGTTGTTCCACTGACTATAGCCAGCATCCTCCATGGGGAAGATGCCTATCTCTCTGTCCAGCAGTTGGGCCCAGATGTTCTTCTTCATCCTTCTTTTTGTTTTTTTAAATTTATTTATTTTTATTTATATGAGTACACTGTTGCTGTCTTTGGACACACCAGAAGAGGGCATCAGATCCCATTAGAGATTGTTGTGATCCACCATGTAGTAGCTGAGAATTAAACTCAGGACCTCTGGAAGAGAAGTCAGTGCTCTTAACCACTGAGCCATCTCTCCAACCCCTTTTTTATCCTTCTTGAAGGATCTGATTGTGTCCTTCTGGTCATCATGGCTTATAACAGGTATGTGGTCATCTGTCATCCATTACATTACAGCCTCATTATGAGTTGGAGCTGTGTGGGCAGATAGACGGCTTTAGGTTCTCTGGGGCTGGGATTTTTTTTGTCACTGCCTTTAACCATTCTGATTTGCCACCTCCCGTTCTGTGGCCACAGTGAAATCTATCACTTCTTCTGTGACATGCCTGTAGTCATATGCCTGGCCTGTACAGTTACCCACATACACCAGGAAGTTCTCTTTGCCATCAACGTGGCTGGAGTGGCCATTCCTTTTCTCTTATCGGTCTCTCCTACGGTTGCTTTGTGGCTACCCTCCTGAGGATGACACCAGCAAGGGGAAATGCCGGGCTTTCTCCACCTGTTCCTCATTCCTCCTCGTGCTTGTCCTGCAGTATGGATGTTGCACCCCTCATCTGCCTTTGCCCTAGCTCCAGCTACTCCCTGGAAGAAGGCCAGGCACTATCTGTTGTCTATACCTTCTTCTCTCCGTTGCTGAGTCCCATAATCTACAGTTTAAGGAACCAAGGAGTGACTGATGCAGTAAAAAGACTTTTGGCAAGAATGTTCTGGCTCAGAAATCCATAAAGATTCCTTCCTGGGGAAATTATTCACCAAAAAAAGGGAAACACAGTCTGATGGAAGGAAACTCAAACTTAACAGGAAGTGAGAGTGGAGCAGCCATTGCGCTCATGACTACCTGGGTCTACGAAGTGCTTATCGTCACCCCTACTTCTACTAGATTTTCAATAACCGAGTCCTGCACTGACTCATGCTGCCTTAAGCAGACTTCTTTTTTACCACAGGACTTAGAATAAGGGCTGTCAGAGGAAACTCAGAGAGGAAAAGATGAATTGATTGGTGACAGCAGTTGATAAAGACTGTCATTCTGTTACACTTTGAAGGCTTGTAGATTCCAGTGTGTCTAAATACAGAAATGCTTCCTTGACTTTCCTTGTTGGCATTAAATGTCTCCTGATACTTCACTTTCTTACTACAATCTTGCTGAATGGTACTATCTGATAGTGATCATTTAATAAAACAACTAAGTCATTTTTCTTTTTTTTAAAATTGTGTTTAGTAAGTCATGGTATTAACCCTGTAATAAAACTCACAGGGTTCCTTTGAGACAGAAGAAATAAAGTATTCTTTGCATTTTTTTTCTTGCACTTTGCAAAGGACATAGTAAGGGTTCAGCCTTAGGGTCCAGCAAACAAAGTTGAATCCTAGTCTTTCCTTTATTTCTCTTATTATTTTTCTCTTTGTTCCATTGTCCTTACTTCACTCCTATGGATGAGTGTTTTGTATGCATGCACACATATACACCATGCGTTGCCTTGTGCTCAATGAGGTCAGAAGAGGGTTCAGATCTCCTGAAACTGGAGTTACAGAAGGTTGTGAGCCTCCATGTGGGTGCTGGGAATGGGAACTGGGTCCTCTTCAAGAGCAGCAAGTACCCTTAGTGCTGAGTCTCTCTCTAACCCCTAATATTTTCTTCACATTAAAAGTAGATAGTAAGAATGTCTGTCTGTCTGTCTGTCTGTCTGACTGTCTACCTAACCTTTGGAGCCAGACAAAGCTACTGTTACCCTTAGTCCAACCTCAGGCAAGAATATAACAGGCTTAGGAGACTAATGGAAAGGGTTAGACGGAGGATTGGGAACACAGAATGATAATTCCAGGGTGTCTTTCAAAACAGAGAATAGGGTGAGAGGGCAGATGGATCAATGGGTAAAAGTGCTTGTTGTGAAATTATGGGAATGTGGGTTTGAGTCATGAGTGCCTACAGAAAAAGCCAGGCATGACTGTGTGTGCCTGTAGTTCCATGCTTGTAGGGGTGGGGGTGGGGAGTAGTCAGGTGGATGATCACTGGGGCTTTGTTGGCTGCTAGCCCAGCTTCAGGTTCAGAGAAAGGCTTAGTCTCAAGGGTATATGATGGAAAGTTGTAGAACAGGACAGTTGATGTCATTTTCTGGCCTCAGTTTGTATGAATGTGTCTTCACACCTGTACATGTATGTGCACACACACTGCAATACACAGAACAGCAAAGAAACCACTTTATTTAGCTTTTAATTTAATTGATGTGTATGTGTGTATATGTTCTACGAGTGAATGAGCTCTCAGAGGCCAGAATAGGGTGTTGAAGCTTCTGGAGCTGTACTTACAGGCAGTTATGAATCCCTGACATCGGTACTGGGATCTGAACCTGGGTCTTCTGCAAGAGCAGCAAGTGTCCTTAATCTCTGAGCCATCTCTCCAGCCCCCACCTCACTCTTTTCTTGGTGTTGTAAAAACTTAATCATAGATGCTAACAGACCTTCTATCTCTTCTCTGATATGCAACACATTAAGTCAGGAGGAGAACAGAGAAGAACAGTGTGAAAACCCAAAGGCAAGGATTCCTAGGTCCATGGCCAGGTGAAAACATCACGAGTCACAGGGCCACACAATTATTCTCATTAACTCTAATGAAGAGGACATCCAATGAGTCGTTTATCACTAGCCATCGGTACTATGTTCTCAATGGCTTGTCAAACAAGATTTGAAGCAGCTTAAAAATACTTATACAAAAGTTAAAGTGACATAGTCAAAAGAATTGGGATAAAGAAGAAAATTCGAGTAGAATTTTAAAGAACTTAGTAGGAAGATTGTCATTGAGAAGTGTGTTTCTGCAGTTTTGAGAGTGCCTACCTACATGTCTTTAGGTTTCCTAACAGCAAGTAGAAGTAATAGACTATGATTGAATTCGAGAATATTGGCATTCACCTAACAGTAAGCAGTTATATTGGAGACATAATTTCCTTGGGCAACACTTTTGAAAGGAACGTTTCCCACAGTTTTCAGTATGTACTAAGATGCCAACATTCCGAACATTAGCTCATATTCATTGAGCTTTTATTTATATACCTGACAACATCTTAGCTGCCTAGTAAGTGCTAACTCACTTGATGATCACAAACTCATCATCACGTTGCACATAAAGAACCATGGTATGGAGAGGTTAAATGATTCTCCCGACATGTCACATCTCGTAAGTCAGCACCATCTTATCCCAGAGCCAATGACTTGAAGGCAAAATGAACTTTCTAGGATTGATGTTTAGCTCAGGCTGAGGCTCACTAAGGGCAGTCCGGTGATGGTTCACAGACAAATAAATGTTTTCTAACAGATGTTAAGAGAATAAGTCTAAACTATTAAGGTTGAATGTGACTGCATCTCTCTCGGTAAGTGCTCCATAAACAGTTCTGCTGACCTGTTTGCGAACATATCAATAGAAAAGAGAAAGCTCCAGGATACAATTTTGTAGGGAGCTGCACTGTGCCACGCCCCAAAGATGGCGCCGACCTCCACCCTCTGCCTTCCTGATGGCGAGCGCTCCCTGTAATAAACAACTCCTTATTTGGACGCACTTGCCTGGCTCCTTAACTTCCGCATGGTTACAACCTATCTGCATTGCCCACGTGGCAGCTTATGGTTTGCCAGTCTAGAGTATTTAGCCTGCTCCCTTCCCTCCCCCAGGGGGCGGAGTCAAAAGCCAAGCTGAAAAAGAAGCTTGTACAAAGTTCCTGAATAAACTGCTTGAAGATCTTCCCCGGTCCTGGCTTCCTTGCTGGTCGAGGTGGGGTGCGACACAATTTCTGTCCAAATGTTAATATATGTGTGTGTGTGTGTGTGTGTGTGTGTGTGTGTGTGCATGCATGTGCATGTGCGTGTGTTTGTGTGTGTGTGTGTGTGTGTGTGTGTGTGTGTATTCTGAAAAATAATGAGCCAACATGTTTTACATTCATTGTGTAAGATTTACATATGATTGGTTTTCATTTCCTTCATTTTACGTCCATCATGATGCTCCAGTTTCATAATGGAATTTTAATGGGATTTACATTGGAACAGTATGAAATAATGACATTATGTTCTAATTTAATCTATTTTAATTAAGTAATAAAATTGTGGTCCTAACCTGCTGGAGTAACTTGAGGTCGTATAAGCTATGCGAAGAAAATGACTAATGTGTTTTTAGAAGGTAGCTATTTATGGAAACTAGAGATTTATTTATTAAATTTAGATATATCTCTATCTACTGGGAGAATTTCTCTTTTTTTTCTTGCCACTTTATTTTTTAAAAAAGAGGGACACATATACAGATTTTAAAGGCATTTTGGCATAAAATTATATGAATATTTTTGTCACTACTTAATTTTTTAGAGGTTTGATAGCATGCATTGAAATCCCACTAGTTACCATAAGCATGGAGTACATGTAGCACAGAATGTAAGATGGAAACAGATTTCTTGTAGAGTATAGATTAAGGATAATGATCTGTGAATACCAAAAATTGCCACAAGGCTATTATCTTAGCTCTTGGATTATTAATGATTTAAGGTCCAGGTGTACCACATTCTGAAAGGGTGCTATACCTTTATTTTTTTCCTAAGAAGGGTTGAGGTTTTCAATATTTTTTTGGCCTTTGTTTTTCTTGTGCTTCATATAGTCTGTGAGTTGTTTCTGAGGTGTTCAGAGCTTTCTGGGGTTAGTATCCAATTATGAGTGACTGCATATTATGTCTGTTCTTTTGTGACTGGGTTACCTCACTCAGGATGATATTCTCTAGATGCATCCATTTTCTTAGGAATTTCATAAAGTCACTGTTTCTGATAACCGAGTAGTACTCCATTGTGTAAATATACCACAATTTCTGTATCCATTCATTTACTGAAGGACATCTGGGTTCTTTCCAGCTTCTGTCTATTATAAATAAGGCTGCTATGAACATTGTGGTGCATGTGTCTCTATTGTATGTTGGAGCGTCTCTGGGGTATATGCTCAGAAGTGTAATAACTGGATCTTCTGGTAGGACTATGTCCAATTTTCTGAGGAACCACCAGACTGATTTCAAGAGTGGTTGTACCAGTTTACAACGCCACCAACAGTGGAGGAGTGTTCCTCTTTCTCCTCATCCTCGCCAGCATCTGCTGTCATCTGAGTTTTTGATCTTAGCCATTCTGAATAGTGTGAGGTGGAATCTCAGGGTTGTTTTGATTTGCATTTCCCTGATGACTAAGGATGTTGAGCACTTCCTTAGATGCTTCTCAGCCATTCGATATTCCTCAGTTGGGAACTTTTGTTTAGCTCTGTACCCCATTTTTTAATAGGATTGTTTGATTCTCTGTTGTCTGACTTCTTGAGTTCTTTGTATACCTTGGATATTATGCCTCTATCTGATGTGGGGTTGGTAAAGATCTTTTCCCATTCTGTTGGCAGCCGTTTTATTTTCTTGATAGTGTCTTTAGCCTTACAGAAACTTTGCAATCTCATTAAGTCCCATTTGTCAATCTCTGACCTTAGAGCACAAGCCATTGGTATTTTGTTCAGGAAAATTTCCCCTGTGCCTATGTGTTCTAAGGTTTTACCCACTTTCTCTACTAATAGTTTCAGTGTACCTTGTTAAATGTGGAGATCTTTGATCAACTTGCACTTGAGCTTTGTACAAGGAGATAAAAAAGGGTCTATTTTTTATTCTTCTGCATGCTGAGAGCCAGTTGGACCAACACCATTTGTCAAAGAGGCTGTCCTTTTTCCATTGATGTTTTCAGTTCCTTTGTTAAAAATCAAGTGACCATATGTGTGAGGGTTCATTTCTGGATCTTCTATTCTGTTCCATTGATCAATGTGCCTATCTCTGTAACAGTACCATGCGGTTTTTTTTTTTAACACCTTTGCCTTGTAATATAGCTTAAGGTCAGGGATAGTGATTCCTGCAGATGTTTTCTTGTTGTTGAGGATGGATTTCGATATTCTAGGATTTTTGTTATTCCAGATGAATTTGCAAATTGCTCTTTTCAACCCTATGAAGAAATGAGTTGGAATTTTGATGGGGATTGCATTGAATCTGTAGATTGCTTTTGGCAAGATGGCCAATTTTACAATGTTGATTCTTCCAATCCATGAGCATGGGAGATCTTTCCATTTTCTGAGATCATCTTCAATTTCCTTCTTCAGGGATTTGAAGTTCTTGTCATACAGGTCCTTCACTTGCTTAGTTAGAATCACACCAAGGTATTCCATATTATTTGTGACTATTGTGAAGGGTATCTTTTCTCTAATTTCTTTTTCAACTTGTTTGTCCTTTGAGTAGAGGAAGGGTACATATTTGATTGAGTTAATTTTATATCCAGCTACTTTCTGAACTTGTTTATCAGCTGTAAAAGTTCCCTGGGGGGAATTTTTGAGGTTTCTTAAGTATACTATCATGTCATCTGCAAGTAATGATATTTTTACTTCTTCCTTTCTGATTTGAATCCCTTTGATTTCCTTTTGCTGTCTATTTGCTTTGGCCAGGAATTCCAGTACTATGTTGAATAAGGTAGGGGGAGAGTAGGCAGCTTTGTCTAGTCCTTGATTTTAGTGGGATTGCTTCAAGTTTCTTACTTTTTAGTTTGATGTTGGCTATTGGTTTGCTGTATATTGCTTTTATTATGTTTAGGTATAGCCTTGGATTCCTGTTCTTTCTAAGACTTTTAACATGAAGGGGTGTTGAATTTTATCAAAAGCTTTTCCAGCATCTAGTGAGATGTCTATGTGTTTTTTTTCCTTTGAGTATGTTTATATGGTGGATTAAGTTGATAGATTTCCATATATTAAACAATCCCTGCATCCCAGGGATGAAGCCTACTTGATCATGGTGAATGATCGTTTTGATGTGTTCTTGGATTCAGTTTACAAGGATTTTGTTGAGTATTATTGCACCAATGTTTGTAAGTGAGATTGGTCTGAAGTTCTCTATCTTTGGAGGGTCTTTGTGTGGTTTACAAATGAGAGTTATTGTGGCTTCGAAAAATGAGTTGGACATCGTTCCATCTGACTCTATTTTGTGGAATAGTTTGGAGAGTATTGGTATTAGGTGGTCAATAAATGTCTGATAGAATTCTGCACTGAACCCATCTGGACCTGGGTTTTTTTGGTTGGGAGGCTTTTGATGACTGCTTATTTCTTTAGGTATTATGGGATTATTTAGATGGTTTATCTGGTTCTGATTTAATTTTGGCATCTGGTATTTTTCTAGGAATTTATCCTTTTCCTCCAGATTTTCTAGCTTTGTTGAGTATAGGCTTTTGTAGTAGGATTTGATGATTTCTTCAATTTCCTCAATTTAAGTTGTTATGTCTCCACTTTGCTTTGTGATTTTGTTAATTTGGATACTCTCTCTTTGCTTTCTAGTTAGTCTGCCTAAGGGTTTATCAATCTTGTTAATTTTCTCAAAGAACCAGCTCTTGGTTTTGTTGATTCTTTGAATGATTCTTTTTGTTTCTATTTTGTTAATTTCTGCTATGAGTTTGATTATTTCTTGCTGTCTATTCCTCTTGAATGTATTTGCTTCTGTTTGTTCTAGAGTTTTCAACTGTGCTGTCAAGTTGCTAGTGTATGCTCTCTCCAGTTTCTTTTGGGAGGTACTCAGAGGTATGAGTTTACCTCTTAGTACTGCTTTTATTGCATTCCATAGGTTTGGGCATGTTGTGCTTTCATTTTCATTAAACTGTAGAAAATCCTGAATTTCTTTCTTTATTTCTCTTTTTACCATGCTATTGTTGCGTAGAGCATTGTTTAGCTTCCATGTGTATGTGGGCTTTTGGTTGTCTTTGTTGCTATTGAAGACCAGGCTTAGACTATGGTGATCTGATAGGATGCATGGAAGTATTTCAGTCTTCTTATATCTATTGACGCTAGTTTTGTGACCGACTATGTGGTCAGTTTTGGAAAAGGTGTGTTGAGGTGCTGAGAAGAAGGTGTATTCTTTTGTTTTTGGGATGAAATGTTCTGTAGATGTCTGTGAATTCCAATTGGTTCATAACCTCTGCTAGTTTCACTGTGTCTCTGGTCAGTTTCTGTTTCCATTGATGAGAGTAGGGTGTTGAAGTCTCCCACTAATATTGTGTGGGGTGCAGTATATGTTTTGAGCTTTAGTAGGGTTTCTTTTATGAATATGGGTGCTCTTGTATTTGGAGCATATATGTTAAGGATTGAGAGTTCCTCCTGACAGATTTCCCCTGTAATGAGTAAAAAGTGTCCTTTTTGTAATCTTTTTTTTGATAAATTTTGGTTGATAATCTATTTTATTTGATATTAGAATGGCTACTCTAGCTTTTTTCTTGGGGCCATTTATTTGGAAGGTTTTTTTCCCCAGCCTTTTACTCTCAGATAGTGTCTGTCTTTGTCTCTGAGATGAGTTTCCTGTATTCATCAGAATGCTAGATTCTCTTTATATATCCAGTCTGATAGTTTATGCCTCTTTATTGGGGAAATGAGTCCATTTATGTTAACAGATATTAAGGAATAGTGATTGCTGTTTCCTGCTACTTTGCTTTTAGAGGTAGAATTTTGTTTGTGTGTTTTTCTTCTTTTAGTTTTTTTTTTGCTTGGTTATTTTCTTGCTTTTTCTAGGATGTAGTTTTTCTTTTTGTATTAGGTTTTTAATCAATTATTCTTTGTAGGGCTAGATTTGTGTTCAGATATTGTATAAATTTAGTTTTGTCCTGGAATATCTTGGTCTCTCCATCTATGGTGATTGAGAGTTTTGCTGGATATAGTAACCTGGGCTGACATTTGTATTCTTTTAGTGTCTGTATGATGTCTGTCCAGGATCTTCGAGCTTTCATAGTCTCTGTTGAGAAGTCGGGTATAATTCTAATTGGTCTGGCTTTATATTTTACATGTCCTTTTTCTCTTACTGCTTTTAGCATTCTCCCTTTGTTTTGAACACTTGTTGTTTTTATTATTATGTGTTGGAAAGGGTTCCTTTTCTGGTCCAATCTGTTTGGGGTTCTGTAGGCTTCTTTTGAGCTCATGGTCATCTCATTCTTGAGGGTAGGGAAGTTTTCTTCTATGGTTTTGTTGAAGATATTTACTGTGCCTTTTAATTTATATTCCTCATCCTCTTCTATTCCTATTATCCTTAGGTTTGGTCTTCTCATTGTGCCCTGGATCACCTGGACATTTTGGGTTAGGAGCTTTTTTGTTTTCGTATCTTTTCTGACTGTTTTGTCAAGGCTTTCTATGTTGTCTTCGGCCCCTGAGATTCACTGTTCCATCTCTTGTAGTCTGTTGGAGATGCTTGCACATGTGACTCCTGGTTTCTTTTTTAGGTTTTCCACCTCCAAGGTTGATTCTTTTTGTGTTTTCTTTATTGTTTCTATTTCCATTTTTATTTCCTTCATTTGTTTATTTGTGTTTTCCTGTAGTTTTTTTGAGTGATTTTCCTGTTTCCTCTTTAGAAGCTTCTATTTGTTTTTGTGTGTCCTCCCATGCCTGTTTAAGACGGTTATTCATGCTTTTCTCGATGATCTCCATCATCATTGTGAGGTATGATTTCAATTCTGAGACTTTTCTTTTTGGAGTGTTTGGCAATCCACTGCTTGCTGTGGTGGGAGAGCTGGGTTCTGTTGTTGCCAGTTGTCTTGGTTTCCATTGCTTAAGTTCTTTCATTTTCCTCTTGCCATCTTGTTATCTGTGATTATATGCAGTCTTGTCAGTGACTGGCACCTGTCTCTCCTGTGGATATGAGGGCCGGTGGGCTCAGGAAGAAAGTTGCTTTTGAGTGTTCAGCTTTTAGTGGGCAAGCTGTGAGTTCTGGTAGCAGGGACTGAGCTCTGTCTTTGTGGGCTCAGGTGTGGGAGCTCTTGTGAGGCTGTTCTGGGAGCTCAGCCCTGTGCCCACAGGTCCTGAGTACTACTGGCAGCGATGTGGCTCTTTCCCTAGGCCAAAACAGACCCTTTTCCTGATAGCACAGTACTTTCTGCTCTCTGAGAACTCCCGGTGTGCTCTCCCTGGGACTATGTGCCAGGCTCCTTTCTGGACCAGGTGTAAGAGGGCCTGTAGATTTGTATTTCAAGCACTGCCTTTCCCAGGCAGAACCTGGTTCCCAGTGATAAGGGCCTGTGCCTTACTGTGGGCCTGTGCATTTAGTCTGTGAGCAGGGGCTTTCCAGGCTAATCCCAAGTCTCTCTGCCAGAGACCCAGCCCTTACTGTGTGCTAGAAAGGCACCTTTTCTGCAAACTCTGCCTAGCCTCTTCTTCGCTTTGGTTACTCACACCTCAATCTCACCAGGCCTTCAGAAGTCCATTTCTTCTGCACCTTGTCAAATCAAGGTCTCTTCTGCTTTTGTTGCTCTGCATATTCCAGGAAACTTTTGGGTGATTCTCCTGTCTCTGCTTACTAACTCCCTGTAGTGGGGCTGGGATTGTTGATACAAATAATGGCATTTATCTTTTTGTAGGTTTCAGGGATCAAATTCTGGTTATTATCTTTTACCCACTGAGCTATCCTATGGGCCTTTCTTTAGTAGTGCTCACTAGACTCTGTCTCTGCTCTTAACAAGAAAACTGATCTTTGTACCACACAGCAGGCATTGGAGCATCTTGACTTATTCTTCCTAAAGTAGTGAAACATGGATTTTGATCAAAGTCTTAAGGATTGGCAGAAATATAGGCTGGTGCCTGTAGGTTGTACACACATAGGCACTTCTTGTGTGCTGTGTTCACTGTGGTTTGAAGTTGATTTTTGGAAAAGAAATTACAGTGGTGGGTGATCCAGAACAGTATAGTAAACAAGTGGAGAATTTGAAGAAAGGACACTGGGTGAGAATAATGCAATGGTCATTGCCATTTCTGAATTCCTTGGAGTTTAACTCTAGAAGATAATGCCAGAAGATAACTGAAGGGTGGCATTACCTGCCAAGAAATGAATGGATTTTTTTCTCCCTGAAGCCTTAAGATGGGTATTTTCTTAGTATACACAGTCTAAGAATTTAACATACAATGATAGGGGTGTAGGAAAAATGCTAGAGAACTAGAGGGATTGGGTGGAGGAATACCAAATCTTTCCTCTGTGTCATTCAGAGAGGATGTGACTGATGGCCTCAACCATTTGTGTTATATGTGAAGAATAAAAACAAGGCAATGACTAAGGTATAGCCACATCCAGTAGTAGCAATTACGCCAGTTTAGAAGATCATATCTCCAATTCTATTTATGCTCAGAGACCTACTGGGGCTGGTCCAGTCGAAAGCCAAGTCAGTCTCCTGGGGCTTGGTGGAATCAAAGTGGGCAGGGAATTCTCCAGAAATGAGATGAAGGGTGAGAACAGAGAAACAACCCAGAGTTTCAACTCCACAAATCCCCAAGTCCCATAACCTTCCCTGGTGAAGGGGCAGTGGGGACGAGCTGGCACATAGAAATGTGTGCTGGCCTCAGAGGAAGGCAGATTTTCAAAGGTTCAGCTCCATGGTTGTCAAGCCATTAGGAGGACCACAGCTTGCGCTTTGGTCAGCCTTGTGTTGAAGGTGAGATGCCATGTCTCTGAGTAGTAGAAAGGAAGAAGACTTGTCTGTACAGCTGCGTGCTCTAGTCTGTGTCTTTCTGGTGTTTAGTCACAGATAAGGTGGAGCATAGTTTAACCTCCTGTAGCTAATGAGAACTCCCTAGTCTTGTGACTGTGAATGTGGGAGAGTTTTGTTCACTCATCAGTGTTGTAGATGAAGACAAAACCTACAAGAGTAAGTTTTAAAATTATTTTATTTTATTGTATTTGTAGTATGCAGACACGAATAATGACTAGCTATGGACTTTGTTGGGTAGCAGTCATTATAAGGACAAGCACAAAGTATCAAAGAGAAATAGCATCCCAGATGCCTAGAGCTGGAAATAGTAATATATATTTCTTTACTAATTGCAACTCAAATGTTTCAAAAATAGAATATTTGAAATAAAACCTGAAGAATAAAAATAAAAGTCAACTGTAATGATGAAAGCAAAGACAATAGAAATATCTATTTAATTATAATTTTGGACCTTTCTAATGTTGCAACCCTTTAAATACAATTCATAATGTTGTGGTCCCCAACCATAAGATTATTTTCATTGCTACTTCCTAACTATAATTTTGTATGACATAATGTAAACATCGGTTTTCGGATGGTCCTTGGTGGCCCTGGTGAAAGGGTCCTTTGACTTCTGAAGGGGTCACGACCCACAGGTTGAGAAACACTGGACTAAGGAATATTTAATAACTGAGTATAAAGCTAAGTTTGAGTGTCCTATCGGCTAACACAAAAGGGAAAATACAAATTATATAACGATCACGATTAAGTAGAATGTCATGTGTATGTCTATTCATAGGAATATGCTGCAACTCTGGGAGTGTGGTATACACATGTAATTTCAGCACCCATTGAATAAGTAGAACCTTGAGTTCATGATCAACCTCAGCTACATAGCCACTATATGTCTTTCTGATTCTCTGATTCTTGTCCTCCCTCCCCTTTTCTCTACTTCCCTGTCCTCCCTGCCCCTTCTCTGTGTATGTGTGTGTGAAGATTTGTCTGTGTAACCTAGATGGTGTGGGAACCTGCTGTATAGACTGGAATGGCCTCAGAATTCACAGAGATTCTCTTACCTCTGCCTCCCAGTTGCTATGTTTAAAGGGATACACTACCATACCCTGGAGCCAGTACATGTCTTAAAAAAAAAAAAAAGCTGGGTGTACTACTTTTTAGTCCAGGTAATACCAGCACTTAGAAAGCTAATCTCCACAAAATTGACACTATTCTGGGCTACATGTTAAATTACTGGCTAGCTTGTGCTTTAGTCCCAAAACAAGACAAAGCAATTTCCCAAGCAAGCAAACAAAAACCTCAGCACGAAAACTATAACAAAATCAAACTAAACCACTGAAATAAAAGAAAGAAGTTGGTGTGTCAGTAACGACATAAGTACATTGGGAACAAAGGCAAGCATCCCTTCTGTGACAGATGAAACTCACTGAGGACTTTAGTCTTAGGAACCTTAAATGGGAATTTTAAAATTACTTGTATTTTATCATTTTATATGTATCGGTATTTTGCTTGCTTGTATGTCTGTGTGCCATGTGTGGTCAGAGCCCACTGAGGTCAGAAGAGGGCTGGAACTGGAATTAGAGACAGTTGTGAGCTGCCACATAGGTGTGGATAATTGATCCTTGGACCTCTGAAAGAGCAGCAGTGCTCTTAATCACTGAGCCATCTCTCCAGCTCCTTAAATGGGAATTTTAGCAGTCAATATAAACATAATGAAAATCAGGGAAAATACTAATGTCCCAATTCTCTCAGAAACACCCCTGAGAGTGGATAGTTTTCTTTCAGAGCAGTGGTGTGACTGATGCAGGCTACGCATGTAACTTGTGCACCTTTCTTTTTCTCAGCCAGCATTATGTAATAAATACACCTTCAGCTTCTGAAATACAAAGATTGTCATAGTGACAACATTGTGTGTATCTGTCTATCTATTTATCTGTCTGTCTGTCTGTCTGTCTATCTATCTATCTATCTATCTATCTATCTATCCATCCATCATCTATCTATCTATCTACCTATAACTGCATATGTATGCACCTGGCTTCATGCTCTAGACTATTTTATTAAGATTTCTTCCTTAGCATAGAGTTTTTATTCAGTGCATTTAACACTTTAAAACACTGTGGAGAATAGATAATTTTTCTTTCCACAAAAGGAGTATTCCCAATAGAAACTGGGTGCCAAAATGAAGGTGATTATTTTCATAGACTCTGGACATCACTGCTTCTATAAATCCCACTCAATAAATGTTTTTGTTTACATTTATTTGGGTTTTTTTGTATATATGCACACGCATGGATGCTATGCAGAATAAAGATACTCACCGTGACTCAACCTATGGCTACCTTGAACTTGGAATTCATAGCCTTGAGAATTGTGAGAAATAAAAATCTATGGTCTAAACCATTCAGTCAATGTACATTTTAAAATAATATTTCATATTAACACAAAGGTTGATTTATTAGAGAAAGAGAGAAAAATGTCCATTTCACTTCTGCAGGCAGTAGAATAGGAGTGTTCTGTGTTATATGCATGCTTATTTGAGTGCTTATGCTAGTGTGCATTTGTAAAGGTCTAAATTACTAATGCAGACACTATGCCTATGCAAATTTGCAGTGAACCTTATTTCTACTGGTTATAGTCAGTAGAAAAAATTCAATAAATAACAAAATTTAAAACAAATGAAAAATACAGGACATTTCCTTCTTCTAGAATTCTTTTGGCATACATTCCAGTCTGCTGTGTGTAATTCCCTGTGGACAGGGGTTAGTGTTGCATTCATTTTCAGAGGCAAGGGCAGAATTCAAGGAACTGGGAAGGGAAGGTGAAGCATTAAGGTCCCATGATGGTGGACAGCTGTCTTACCCTTGAGCTTCAAGTGACAGGGAAGAGAAATATGTCAGCAAAACCTAGGCATATCGAGCTATAGCAGACAGCCTACTTAATCAGAGCTGTAGTTCCAGGACTCAGGGAAAGAAAGGGACAAATGTGAGAGTGAGTTTACTGAGAAAGGTCTCTCATAGTGTGGCTTTCCAAATCATACTTCATTCAAATTGGACCCAAGTTAACAATATGCTCTGAGATCACTTAGTACTGGTTCTGTTTTCACACTGTGTATAAGGACCTGCTTAGAATGAATTGACCTTGAAAAAACCAGTGATGTAATCAATCTCATTATGCTTCGGGGTCCCAGTGTAATTAACTTGTAAAATTGTAAGATAACTGAATAGCTTTAATATTGTTCTACAGTGTTCAATAAATAGAGAGGGTGCCCTCTGTCCAAGAGGTCAGAAATCCAGAACAGGTGAGGCTCACTCTCGCTTTAGATGACTTCTGTTCTGCAGCTCAGAGAGGATGCGGTGTGCAGTGTGAAGGATGAACATTCTATTTCTTTGTGCTCTTTGTCATTCTCCAGTCCCTTCCTCAGTTTGGTACAATAATAAGCCAGAGTATGAGAGAGTCATCTGATGCAGTCTTTACAGACTTCTAAAGAAAGCTAGAGCATGGATCCAAAGACAGATGGTGAGTAGCCAGAAAGCCATGCCTTAGTCATGTCCATAGAGGCGGGAGGATCGGGCAGTGTCACAAAAACCAGAAGTGAGGAGTTTTCAACAGGTTTGGATGCAACCCAGATGTCACAACCATCTGTTTGATTCAGAAATCCCTGGTGACCTTCAGGAAGGTTGTCTCAAACAGTAGAGAAATTGACCACAGAATACTTGAGATAAAGGAGAGGAGATGGTTTATATGAAAGAATACACAGAGATTTTATTGCTAATTATTTATGAGATGGTGTTTCATTTAACTCAAACTGCCCTTAAACTCCCTCTGTAACTGTAGAGGAGCCCAAGTTCCTGATTCTCTTGTTTTTGCTTCTGAAAGGCTGGGATTATAGGCCTAGGCCACCACACACAGCAAAAGGCTTTGAACAATGACATAACGTTGATGCAATTGATTTATCTTTTGGGAAGTGTATTTGCTGTGGGAAGCTGAGCAAATTCCTTATGAAACAGGATCCCAGACAAAACAAGAGGGGCTGAGGACATTATCTGTGCAGAAAGGGTAAAACTTAGGCATATGAGAAAATGTGACAGCCTCAAGGTCAGGAGGAAAAGTCACGTCCAGAGCCTATGAGAATAATGACAAGTGTCTTCCAGGTAGGTTCTGTCTATCCTTAGGGACATCACCTGTGCCAGTAGCACATCCAGTGCACTAAGTAAATGGAGGAAGGAAATCAGACTGGGATGGTCCTCTTCCACTTCCGCCCCTTCTCCAAACTCCCTGAGGTGCAGATGCTGATCTTTGTGCTTTTCCTCATGATGTACCTGGTTAGCATTGGAGGAAACACGTCCATCGTCCTCACCATCTGGATCAATTGGTGTCTCCACACCCCTATGTACTTCTTCCTGGCCAACCTGGCTACCCTGGAGATCTTCTATTCTTCTACCATAGCCCCCCTCACTCTGGCCAGCATCCTGTCCTCAGAGAGGACTGTGGTCTCCCTGGCAGGCTGTGGTGCCCAGATGTTCTTCTTCATCTTCCTGGGCAGTGCTGACTGTATTCTGTTGGCCGTCATGGCCTATGACAGGTTCATGGCCATCTGTCACCCTCTGCGCTACTCCCTCATCATGAGCTGGCATTTGTGTGTGCAGCTGGCCCTGGGGTCCCTGTTGTTGGGTTTCATCTTGGCTATGCAGTTGACTGTGCTGATCTTCCAACTGCCTTTCTGTAGCAGTAAGGAAATCAGTTTGTTCTACTGTGATGTTCTTCCTGTCATGAGACTGGCATGTGCAGACACCCATGTCCACGAGGCCACTCTGTTTGTGGTCAGTGTCATTGTCCTCACCATCCCTTTCCTCCTCATCATTCTCTCCTATGTCTTCATTGTGGGTGCCATCCTGAAGATCCGCTCAGCTGAGGGGAGGCACAAAGCCTTCTCTACCTGTTCTTCCCACCTGACTGTTGTTCTCCTACAGTATGGATGTACAAGTCTTATCTACTTGTGTCCCAGTTCCAGCTACTCTCCTGATCGGGGCCAGGTAGTATCTGTGGTTTATACCTTTGTCACTCCTATGCTGAATCCTTTGATCTACAGCATGAGGAACAGAGAACTCAAGGATGCTTTGAAGAGAGTAATAATGAAACTGGTTTTGATCCAAACACAAGAAACACTCTAAATAATCCCCTATAATATCCTGGGTAGAAATCCTGAGTTGAATATATGCAAAATGATAGAGTGGGGCCTGATATATCTTTGTTTTGTTACTGTTTTAAAAATGTTTTATACTGTTATTTTTTTCTTTAAAGTTCAGTTTTCTTTCCTCAGCTTCAGATTATTCATTTTTGGAAATGGAAATGAAATGCTCCAAGTATTTAAACTTTGAATTAGTTCTGAAGATAAAGAAATACATTAAGTGAAAATAGTTTGTCTCTCTCTTTTTGAAGCCACATTGGAGTTTATAAAATATGAAAAGAAAAATATTCAGAAAAATATTTAGACAAGTATGAAAAAGAAGGGTAGGCTTTTAAAGGTAGAATTGCTAATGTACTACTTAACAGCTAGGTCATGATATATCCAGAAGACAAGTGTTTCCCACCCCTCCTTTGCATCCTGTTGTTTTTATATTCTCTCTGCCCCTTCTTCCAAGATGTTCCCTGAGCCTTGATATTAAACAGGGATTTAGCAGTGTTATCACTACTTTCCAAGACATTCTATGTTACTTCTGTGTTCTACTCTGGACTTTTCACTAGATAAAGTTTCCAGATTGTTAGCAATCTTCAAAATTGTGCCTCTGGAAAGGGTTGAAGTACCACAGTAAGCGAAGACTAAAATTGAGAACATTCTAGGTTTTGTGCAAATTTAATAGTGGGAGTCTTTTTCTCTAACTCAGCTATCTTTCAAATAATTGAGACAGAGATTATGACATTTACTTAACAAGCTTTAAGGCACAATAACCAAGCAGATAACAATCTATTCTAGTCCTCTAACATAACTTAGCTAGTTTTCATTCAAAACTCCAAGATACTTGCATTTTAGTATTGATCTGGCTCTTTGCTCCATGTGTGTTCTCATCGTAGTGTTTGGTTTTTCAGCTTGTGGTAAATCCTTTCTTCTTCCTTCTCCCTATCCTTTCTGTGGCTGGAATTCCCTCTGCCCAGCTGAACAGCTTTTTATTGACCAATCAGAGAAAAGTGAGGAATAATGCTTATAAGACATTGTGACAAGAGTTTCTTACAATAAGCACCACAATTGCAAACAGACAAAGAGTCACAGAAATCAGCATTTGAATAACACAAGGACAATCTTCACATAATGCCCAAAAACATTATGCCAACATTCCAATCTCTGTAATGACTCCTACTGTGTAAATTTTGAGTTGTTAAATTTATTAATATTTCCTCCTAATTTCTTTTCATGGAAGAGATTCTAGCAAAAATTCTGAAGTCCAATTTCTGTTTTACTCACTTTATTTAAAACCATTTTATTTGGAGACTACATACATTCATGTAAACTTTTCTCTAAAATTGTAAATACTGTAATTTAAGTCAGTCTTCCTCTTTCTTCCTATCTCTCGCTTCCTCATCTCTCCCTCCAAACCCTGCCTCCTCATCTTCTTATTCCTCTTCCTGTTTATCAATATCTATTCTTCGGTTTAGAACCCTTCTCAGCATTATGAAAACTGGGAGAAACCCAGCTGCCCTCTTTCCCTCAACTCTGCTGGCTTGTCTGGGCTAACACGCTATCACCCCTTCACCTCTGCATTTCTGGGAATCCAACCAAGAGTGCCTACACAGAGGCTCAGCTTTTGACCGTATATAGGCACAATCCAAGATATTAACTGACATGTAGCTCTTCCTTGCCTAGGATCTATACAATCCCCTTGGTTTTTCCCAGGTGTGAGATCTCCCTGACCCCATTCCCTGGGACCAGTAAACTTACCTGGGAAGGGCCTAGTGAATCTGGTCAGTTTCAAGAACTTCCTGAAGGTGTTTTGAGTTGTTTACCTTTCTTCTAAAGGAGATCCCTGCAGGATGAAATGTTTTAATTCTGGAACTGTTACTCAACAGTGGGTTTCCTGATGATCATTTTTCTTGACAATGATATCAGAACACTGTAGTGTATAGTTTATATTACCCTACTTTAAGCTCCAGATGGACTGTTCTTCCAGCCCCCAACCAGGTTCTCTTGGATCCAGGGATCCAGGGATGAAAGGCACGCACACACACACACACACACACACACACACACACACACACACACACACACACACGTCTTATTTTTAATATGCGTTTTAGCTCAATGTTCGGGTACTTCTAAGCCTCCCAAGTCTAATGTGTTCTCACCTTCTGCTAGGGACAGCATACCATGACAGGGACTGCCAGCAGTAGATTGGGATGGAGAAGCCCGTGGCTGCTCTTCGTAAAAAACAAGTGTTCCCATTTCTCCTATTCTTAGCCCTGGACAAAAAACATATCAGTTTAATTTGTGTGTGGCTGCTTTTCAGTTGGCCTTGGTGCGAATAATTCTCATTCTCGCAGGGAGAGTTAACCTCTAACTCAAAAAGTATACATCTTTTATACATTTTTGCGAGGGGGGTGAACTACTATTTTACCATTGGTCAGCAGTATAACTTTTAGAAAGGGGAGAGGATGGGGGAAGGAAAGGGGGGAGAAACTTTGGCAGTAAGGTTGTTGACAATTTGGATTCTTGAAATTCAGTACAGGGAGGGGTAGGGAAACTGTTCCTAAAGCAGTTATTTTTGATTTGTCTTAACTCAGCTTGGTTAGTATAGTTTGACCTGTCTACTAAAACTTTGTTTTTACATTTTCAGAAACCTTATATATTTAGAAACTTTGAGGGGTTTCTAAGAATGGGGTGTTTTGGAAAAGTCTCAGAGCCCCTAAAAATTTTGTTTTTTACAGAATTTGTTTTTAAACAGAATTTACTGGAATGTGAGACCCTAAAGACATGGAAATGGCTGAAATCAGACTCAGAGACTCTCCAGTCATCCCATCCTGCCTGTGTCTGACAAATAAAAACAATGGCCCAGAGTAATTTTCAGAAAAACCACAGAATATGCTGACTGATAGCCACCTGGCCCTCTAGAAAGCCCTAGAATATTATAATTAGCTCATGCTCTAATCACCCAATTCTGAGAAACAAAACAAGGACAAAATCCCACAGAATTTGCTGGCTGACAGCCACAATGTCTTATGGAAAAGACCCAAATATGCATCATTATTAGCCTAAACCCCCTCATCCAATAAATCCAAAGGTCACTGTAACCCACCAATTCGATGTCACCACTCCATGTTGTTGCTGAAATCTGCCCCCTGTAAAGAATAAAAGATGTGTGCTTTTTGAGTTTGGGATTGACTTTCTCTGCGAGGATGAGCAACCCCATGTACATGGAATAAAAACCTCGTGTTATTACAGTGGTCTATCGTCTAATTGTGTTCTGTGGGTTGCATTCCTGAGCTAAGACTCCTCAGGGACTTACAACAGGAGCACATGTTCTTGTGTATGGTGGGTTGTCTTTTGGGTATATGCCCAAGAGTGATATACATGGGTCTTCATGTAGAACTATTTTCAATTTCCTGATAAACTGTCTGATTGTTTTCCAGAGTGGTTGTACTAGTTTTTAATCCCACTAGCAATGGAGGAGTGTTCTTTCTCTACATCCTGGGAAGCATGTACTGTTACTTGTGTATTTCATCTTAGGCTTTCTGATGAGTAAAAAGGAACCACAGAGTCATTTTTATTTGCATTTCTCTAATGACTAAGGACTCTAAAAATTATTTTCAGTGTTTCTTGGCCATTATAGATTCAGGAGAAGGGTTGCTGTATAGGTTGTATATAAAAAATGGGAGTAAGAAAATAAATTTACATTAATTTGAGATTTGAATGATGTCCTTGGTAGCAGCTGGATTGGCTTCTGGTCTTCATGCCCACGCAGGATTTCCTTGCCTTGAGTATGTGTGGAACCTTGTTATTCAGTTCTGACACTATAGAACAGCCAACACGACCATTTGTCACATATGAGATTGTGGTTAAAATACATATTATTGTCCTTGCTGCATCTGTTTTTCTTCCTTTTGACTACTCCCTGTTTTCCTTATTCTTTCTCTCTTGTCCTTTCCTCCCCACCCCCATCTTGTTCTAGAAATCAGCTGCTATGTTGTAAACTTACCTATGAAAAAGTAAACAACGCAAGTACTGACAAGGGATCCCTCCAGTTGATACCAGCAAGGAACTGCTGTCTCCAGCTCAATAGCCCTAGAGGAATTAAATCCTGACCAGAACTATGTGTGACCTTGAAAGCAAGTCCTTCCTCATTAAGGTTTGAGAAGATCTTGAGGCTGAGGCAGCCAGCTGAGCTACACCTGGAGCTCTTAGACACAGAAAAAATATGAAATAAACAAGTGCTTTTGCTTCAAACCGTGTGTGTGTGTGTGTGTGTGTGTGTGTGTGTGAGCACACGTGTGCAGGGCTGGAGTGAAGGTAGAACATAAAAGATCTTTCTCTTCTCATCTGTGGCTTGCTTTATTGGCTTTTAAGCCAAGGCACACCTTTAATCACCACCTCAAGCTGCTGAAGTCCAGGCCTCACCATCAATAAGTGAGGTAGAGCTAAAGCTTTTCTCCCCTGAGGGACATAAACAGGTTCAGAGGGAGGAAAATGAAGATCCTCCACATCACAGGATTCTGTCTTGGTTTGTTTGTAAAGGTAAAATAATATTACAGGTTTACGAGTAAATGGAGCACAAGTACTTAAATTATTTCTATCACTGTTTACTGATAACATTTCAATTTCTGCCAGTCCTGGAAGAACAAATACCCACAAATAAATGAGTTGAAAATCCTCTCTTCTAGAAAGACGGAAGAACCTTGCATTCTACAATAACTATCTACAATATTGCATTCTACAATAAATATCATAGTAGATTACCATGAAGGGGAACTGGGCTTCTGTATTTCATTTGAAGTTAAGTGGGCTTTTTACTGTTGTTAATGCTTAAAACATTAACAAAAATCGTGATGCTAATAGAGATGACATAATGATGGCAGTTGGGGTGGGGGAGTAGGTTTTGTGGGTTCCACAGGACTCCACCCTCCACAAAGAACTATAGACAACTAAGAAATACTGAAAGTGGGAGAAATAGTTTGCCAGAAGGAAGACCATTGGATACCAACATCATGATATCATCTCTGAAAACACGGGTAAGATTTAATATCGAACAGATTCTATTTAGGAGTACATGGCGCTGTGAGTCGCCTGGGTGCAGAAAGGTCTGGGCTGAGCACATGAAAAGTGCGGCACCCCACTCCCCCGAAATGGCTCAGGGTATCAGGAACTCTGCCTTAGGGACTCAGTTTCCACCCAGAGGTCCAGTGCATGCAGACCAAACGCTCAGGCCATTTGCCTCATGGAACAGCGAAGATCCAGGGACACAGGCCAGGTACATGGGAGAGACAGGAACCAATCACTGACAAGACCGCGGATAATAGCAGACAACAAGATGGAAAAAGGAAAGTGAAAGAACTTACTCAATGGAAAAAAAGACACCCTGGCAACATCAGAACCCAGCTCTCCCATCACAGCAAACAGCAGAATGCCAAATAAAGCCTCAGACCTGAAATCATACCTCAAGATGATGATGGAGATCCTTAAACAAGAATGGGAGGAAAAGCATAAAGAAATAGAAGCTTTTAAAGAGGAAACATGAAAAACACTCAAAGAAATCAAAGAACTACAGAAAAACAGAACCAAAGAGATAAAGGAATTGAAGAAAAAAAATTAAAATGGAAATTGAAACAATAAAGAAAACACTAAAAGAGACAACCCTAGAAGTAGAAAACCTAAAAAAGAAAGCAGGAGTCACAGATGCAAACATCTCCAACAGACTACAAGAGATGGAAGAGAGAATCTCGGGGGCCGAAGACAACATTGAAAACATAAACAAAACAGAGAAGATGCAAAAACCAAAAAGCTACTAACCCAAAAAGTCCAGGAGATCCAGGACACAATGAGAAGACCAGACCTCAGGATAATAGGAATAGAAGAGGGCAAAGAATATCAATTAAGAGGCACAGTAAATATCTTCAACAAAATCGTAGAAGAAAACTTCACTATCCTTAAGAATGAGATGACCATGAGCATAAAAGAAGCCTACAGAACTCCAAATGGAGTGGACCAGAAAAGAAATTCCTCTCGACACATTATAGTCAAAACACCAGTGCCCAAAGCAAAGAAAGAATACTAAAAGCAGTAAGGGAAAAAGGTCAGGTAACATATAAAGGCAGACCAATCAGAATCACAGCCGATTTCTCAACAAAGACTATGAAAGCTCAAAGATCCTGGACAGACATCTTGCAGACCTTAAGAGAACAGAAGTGTCAGCCCAAGCTGCTATACTCAGCAAAACTCTCAATTACCATAGATGGAGAGATCAAGATATTCCAAGACAAAACTAAATTTACACAATATCTGAGCACAAAAACAACACTACAATGAATTATAGGTGGAAAACCCATTACAAGGAGAAAAACTAATCCCAGTAAAAACAAGAAAATACTTAAGCAAGAAAAGCAAAAGAAGAAAGACACACAGGCACAACTCTACCTCCAAAAGCAAAAATAGCAGGAAACAGCAACCACTATTCCATAATATCTGTCAACATAAATGGACTCAATTCCCCAATAAAAAGACATAGGCTATCAGACTGGATAAATAAACAGAATCCATCATTTTGCTGCATACAGGAAACTCATCTCACAGACAAAGACAGACTATATCTCAGAGTAAAAGGTTGGGAAAAAACCTTCCAAGCAAACGGCCCCAAGAAGCAAGCTGGAGTGGCCATTCTAATATAGAATAAAGTACATTTCCAACCAAAACTCATCAAAACAGATAAGGAAGGACACTTTTTACTCATTACAGGGAAAATTTGTCAGGAGGAACTCTCAATCTTTAGCATATATGCTACAAATACAAGAGTACCCATATTCATAAAAGAAATCCTACAAAAGCTCAAAAAGTATATTGCACCCCACACAATAATAGTGGGAGACTTTAACACCCCATTCTCATCAATGGACAGATCATGGAAACAAAAACTGAATAAGGATGAAGTGAAACTAACAGAGGTTATGAACCAATTGGAATTAACAGACATCTACAGAACATTTCATCCTAAAACAAAAGAATACACCTTCTACTTAGCACCTCATGGCACCTTCTCCAAAACTGACCACATAATCAGTCACAAAACAAGCCTCAATAGATATAAGAAGGTTGACATGCTCCCATGCATCCTATCAGATCACTATGATCTAAGGCTAGTCTTTAATAACAACAAAGACAACAAAAAGCCCATATACACATGGAAAATAGCAATGCTCTATTAAACAATAGCATGGTCAAAGAAGAAATAAAAAAAAAATTAAGGATTTTCTAGAATTTAATGAAAATGAAAACACAACATACCCAAAAATACGGGATGCAATGAAAGCAGTCCTGAGAGGAAAACTCATAGCTCTGAGTGATTCCAAAAGGAATCTGGAGAAAGCATACACTAGCAACTTGACAGAACAGTTGAAAGCTCTAGAACAAAAGGAAGCAGATACACCCAAGAGGAGTAGACAGCAAGAAATAATCAAACTCAGAGCAGAAATTGATCAAATAGAAACAAAAAGAACCATTCAAAGAATCAACAAAACCAAGAGCTGGTGCTTTGAGAAAATTAACAAGATTGATAAACCCTTAGCCAGACTAACTAGAAGGCAAAGAGAGAGAGTATCCAAATTAACAAAATCAAAAAGGAAAATGGAGACATAACAACTGAAACTGAGGAAATTGAAAAAAATCATCAAATCCTACTACAGAAGCCTATACTCAACAAAACTGGAAAGTCTGGAGGAAAAGGATAAATTCCTAGAAAAATACCAGATACCAAAGTTAAATCAGGACCAGATAAACCATCTAAATAATCACATAACACCTAAAGAAATAGAAGCAGTCATCAAAAGCCTTCCAACCAAAAAAGCCCAGGTCGAGATGGGTTCAGTGCAGAATTTTATCAGACATTTATTGACGACCTAATACCAACACTCTCCAAACTATTCCACAAAATAGAGTCAGATGGAACACTACCTAACTCATTTTTTGAGGCCACAATAACCCTCATTCCTAAACCACACAAAGACCCTACAAGGAAAGAGAACTTCAGAACAATCTCACTTATAAACATTGATGCAAAAATAGTCAACATAATCCTTGCAAACCGAATCTAAGAACACATCAAAACCATGATCAAGTAGGCTTCATCCCTGGGATTCAGGGATGGTTTAATATATGGAAATCCATCAACCTAATCCACCATATAAACAAACTCAAAGAAAAAAACCACATGGTCATCTCACTAGATGCTGAGAAAGCATTTGACAAAATTCAACACTCTTTCATGTTAAAAGTCTTGGAAAGAACAGGAATTCAAGGCCCATACTTAAACATAATAAAAGCAATATACAGCAAACCAACAGCCAACATCAAACTTAACGGTGGGAAACTTGAAGCAATCCCACTAAAATCAGGGACTCGACAAGGCTGCCCACTTTCCCCCTACCTATTCAACATAGTACTGGAAGTCCTGGCTGGAGCAATTAGACAGCAAAAAGAAATCAAAGGAATACAAATTGGAAAGGAAGAAGTAAAAACATCATTGTTTTTAGATGACATGATAATGTATGTAAGTGACCCCAAAAATTATACCAGTGAACTTGTACAGCTGATAAACAAGTTCAGCAAAGTGTCTGCATATAAAATTAACTCAAACAAATATGTAGCCATCCTCTGATCACCCCAGAAACAACTCACAGACTATATGAAGTACATGAAAAAAAAAAAAAAAGAAAATGAAAAACCATTATGCTAAATCTTTACACACCAATAAAACTTTGACTTTTTCCAGGTTACATTTTGTTTTACATGTACTTTATGCTCATTGTTACTAGTAAGACTTTAATGCATACTATCAAATCTCTAAAAAATCAAGTACTGACATAAATGTATTCATATACTTTTATGAATAAATGCTTAAAATCTGTACATTTATCTTTGTTTTTTAAAATAAAGTTGTTTAATTAAGAATAATGTATTAATCCCAAAATAAAATTATAACAAATCAAATAAATAATATAATGTTATCATATAGAAACAAATTTATTTTAATTAAAATTAGATTTAAAATTAAAATTAATGCAGATTTTATAGTCATTTCTATTAGATCCGCAGATTAGCCAAAGATAATGCTTTTTGCATTAAAACATCTTATTAAGCCAGGTATGTTGGCACATGCCTTTAATCCCAGCAACAAGGAAATAATTACCCCAATACACAGACATGTAACTTATTCTAGGTCAGGGGTTCATGGAAGAATACATAGATAAAGACTAAAGCTATAAATTTACCTTAGGTTGTAAAAGTTAATTATATAATGTGGTGGTTTGAATGAGAATGGTTCCCATAGACTCATTCAGTTCAATGTTTGGTCTTAGATAGTGGACGTGTTTGAAAAGATTAGGATGTATAGCTTCATTGGAAGTGTGTTACTGGGGATGTGCTTTGAAGTTTCAAAAGCCCATGCCAGCCCAGTGACTCATTCACTGCCTATAGAACAAGAATTAAGCTCTCAGCTACTGCACCAGCCCTATGCTTGTCCATTCCCTACCATGATGATCATGGGAGAACCCCCAAAAACTGTAAATGGGCAAATAAATGCTCTCTCCTGCTTTGGCAGGGTTTCTCTGTGTAGCCCTGGCTGTCCTAGAACTTGCTCTGTTGACCAGACTGATCTTGAACTCAGAGATCCACTTGTCTTAATGCCTCCCAAGTACTGAGATTAAAGGCATGTGCCAACAAACACTGGCCAATAAATGCGTTTTTCTTTTAATTTTAATTTTGTTTATTTATTTACCTTTATTTTATGCTCACTGGTGTTTAGCAAGCATGTATATCTGTGTGAGAGTGTCAGATATCAAAGTCACACTCAGTGTGAGCTGCCACGTAGGTGTTTGGAATTGATCCTAGGTCCTCTCGAAAAGCAGTCAGTGTCCCTACCCTCTGAACCATCTCTTCAGCAGCAGATAAATGCTTTCTAAGAATTGTCATGGTCACAGTGTTTCGTTATAGCAATAGATCAGTAACTAAGGCACATGAGAAAACAAAGGCATAAAAAAGTTGTTTGGTTACACTGATTAGTTTTTTAAAGACAAGTTTTGAACATAAACTTGTTAAGTATGCTGTAGAATATTCAAGTACATAGTTTGAAATGGCCTTAGGGCATATTATTAACTTGGTTGAAAGGTTTGGTAAAAGTTTAATGTCTTTGAAGGAAAAAGATATTTTTTGAACATTATATTACTACATCAGACGACCAAGATTTAGTGGTAAAATCTTTTTGTTTTTTAATGTGCTGTACCAACAGGGAACATACCTCATTTGTCGACTCACGTCCCACCAAATTGTACTTACCAACACATACTTGATTATTACCTCATTCTCCAATGTCTTAGATCATAAAAGACATTTTTTATAAGCCTATCCTTTTACAGATACACTTTTTTCTTACAACTTTATTTTTTTAATTGAACCACAATTTTATTTAAAAAAAAAAGAGATAAATGTACAGATTTTAAGCATTTATACATAAAGATATACGAATGCATTTTTTGTAAGTACTGTTTATTTTAAAGGTGTGATAGTGTGCATTAAGATCTTAGTAGTTACAATGAGCATAAAGTACATGTAAAACAGGATGTAACCTGGAATTAGTCAAAGTTTTCTTTGTGTGTAAAGATGAAGCATAATGGTTTTTCATTTTCTTTTTCTTTTTTTCTTTTGACTACATAATACCAATACTCTCCATACTATTCCACAAAATAGAATCCTATGGAACACCAGCTAACTCATTTTTTGAGGCTACAATAACCCTCGTTCCTAAACCACACAAAGACCCTACAAGGAAAGAGAACTTCAGACAAATCTCACTTATGAACATTAATGTAAAAATACTCAACAAAATCCTTGTAAACCAAATCCAAGAACATATCAAAACGATCATTCACCATGATCAAGTAGGGTTCATCCCTTTGATGCAGGGATGGTTTAATATACAGAAATCCATCAATGTAATCCACCACATAAACAAACTCAAAGAAAAAAAACGACATGGTGATCTCACTAGATTCTGAAAAAGCATTTGACAAAATTCAACACCCCTTCATGTTAAAAGTCCTGGAAAGAACAGGAATCCATGGTCCATACCTAAACATAATAAAAGCAATATACAGCAAACCAACAGCCAACATCAAACTTAACAGTGGGAAACTTGAGGCAATCCCACTAAAATCAGGGACTCGACAAGGCTGCCCACTTTCCCCCTACCTATTCAACATAGTACTGGAAGTCCTGGCTGGAGCAATTAGACAGCAAAAAGAAATCAAAGGAATACAAATTGGAAAGGAAGAAGTAAAAACATCACTCTTTGCAGATGACATGATAGTGTACTTAAGTGACCCCACAAATTCCACCAGAGAACTCCTACAGCTGATAAACAAGTTCAGCAAAGTGGCTGGATATAAAATAAACTCAAACACATCAATAGCCTTCCTATATTCAAAGGACAAAAATGTGGAGAAAGAAATTAGGGAAAAGGTACCCTTCACAATAGTCACAAAAACTATGAAATACCATGGTGTGACTCTGACTAAGCAAGTGAAGGACCTGTGTGACAAGAACTTCAAACCTCTAAAACAGGAAATTGAGGATGATCTCAGAAAATGGAAAGATCTCACATGCTCATGGATTGGAAGGATCAACATTTTAAAAATGGTCATCTTATTAAAAGCAATCTAAAGATTCAATGAAATCCCCATTAAAATTTCAACCCAATTCTTCATGGAGTTGGAAAGAGCAATGTGCAATTTCATCTGGAATAACAAAAGACCTAGGATAGCGAACATTCAATAGACAAAGGGCAGCCTATTCAACAAATTGTGTTGGTCCAACTGGCACTCAGCATGCAGAGGAATGAAAATAGACCCTTTCTTATTTCCTTGTACAAAGCTCAAGTGCAAGTGGATCAAAGATCTCCACATTAAACCAGGTACACTGAAACTATTAGATGAGAAAGTAGGGAAAACCTTAGAACACATAGGCACAGGAGAAAATATCCTGAACAGAACACCAATGGCTCGTGCTTTAAGGTCAAATATCGACAAATGGGACTTAATGAGATTGCAAAGTTACTGTAAGGCTAAGGACACTGTCAAGAAAACAAAACTTCAGCCAACAGAGTGGGAAAAGATCTTTACCAACCCCACATCAGATAGAGGCCTAATATCCAAGGTATACAAAGAACTCAAAAAGCTAGACACCAGAGATTCAAACAACCCTATTAAAAAATGAGGTACAGAGCTAAACAAAAGTTCTCAATTGAGGAATATCGAATGGCTGAGAAACATATAAGGAAGTGCTCGACATCCTTAGTTATCAGGGAAATGCAAATCAAAACAACCCTGAGATTCCACCTCACACCAGGCAGATTGGCCCAGATCCAAAACTCAGATGACAGCAGATGCTGGCAAGGTTGTGGAGAAAGAGGAACACTTCTCCACTGTTGGTGGGGTTGTAAACTGATACAACCACTCTGGAAATCAGTCTGGTGATTCTTCAAAAAATTGGACGTAGTACTACTACCTGAAGATTCAGCTATTCCACTTCTGGGCATATACCCCAGAGACACTCCAATATACAACAAAGACACATGCACCACAATGTTCATAGCATCTCTATTTATAATAGCCAGAAGCTGGAAAGAACCCAGATGTCCTTCAGAAGATGAATGGATACAAAAATTGTGTTACATTTACACAATGGAATACTACTCAGCCACCAGAAACAATGACTTAACCAAATTCTTAAGAAAATGGCTGCATCTAGAGAATATTATCCTGAGTGAGATAACCCAGTCACAAAAGAACAGACATAATATGCAGTCACTGATAGTGGGATGCTAACCCCAGAGGCTTGCACTCCCCCAGAAACAACTCACAGACTGTATGAAGTCCAGGAAATAAAGAAAACAAAAAAAATATATTTACAAAACAAGAAGACTTTGACAATTTCTATGTTGCGTTTTGTTTTGCATATACTTTATGCTCATTGTAACTATTAGGTTTTCAATGCATACTGTCAAGCCCTTGAAAAAATCAAGTACTGACTAAAAAATATATTCACATAGTTTTATGTAAAAATTATTTTAATATCTGAAAAAACAGTACTGACAAAAATGTATAATTTTAAGCAAAATATTTTTAAAATCTGTACATTTATCTTTGTTTTGTAAAATAAAGTCATTCAAAAAACAAACAAACAAAAAAAAAGAACAGACATAATATGCAGTCACTGATAATGGAATACTTATCCCAGAAAGCTCTGAACACCCCAGAAACACTTCACAGAGTGGGTGAAGTTCAAGAAAAAAAAAAAACAAAAAAAAAAAAAAAACAAAAAAACCATTATGCTTCTTACTTACACACCAAGAAAACTTTGACTAACTCCGGTTACATCCTGTTTTACATGTATTTTTTGCTCATTGTAACTAGTAAGATCTTAATGCGAACTATCAAACCTTTGAAAAAAAAAGCCAAGCACTGCCAAAAATGAATTCTTATACTTTTATGAAAAAAATGCTTAAAATTTGTTTATTTATCTTTGTTTTTTTAAAAATAAAGTTGTTCAAAAAAAAAAAAAAAAAAAAAAAAAAGAAAAGAAAAGAAATAAAGGCCCAGTTTTTATTCTTCTGCATGCAACTACCCAGACTTCCCAACACCCTTTATAAAAGAGTCTGTCTTTCTGATTGACACCTATATCCAAAAGTAACTGACTCATACCCATAGATTTATCTCTGGGATTCCTAGTACTCTGTTTCCTGTTTATGCTTCTAGTCCTGTCGGGAACATGCCATGCTGTTTTAATTACTATAGCTTCACCATGTGCACTGAGTAAAGAGTTGTGCATTATGTTCACCTTTGTTCTTTAATTCAACACTGCCTTGGCCATTATGGCCTTTTGTAGTTCCATATAAATGTTAGAATTACTTTTTTCTATTTCTGTGAAAAACAAAATTGGAATTTTTATATGGGTGGTATCGACTGTAAATCACTTTAGTGTGGGCATTTTAATAATTATAATTCTTTCAAACTATTAATACAGAATAAATTTAATTAAAAAGAAATAAAAGGTTATTCTTAAAAAATATCTGATAAAATTCTGCACTGAACCCATCTGGACCTGGGTTTTTTTTTGGTTGGGAGGCTTTTGATGACTGGTTCTATTTCCTTAGGTGTTATGGGATTATTTAGATGGTTTACCTGGTGCTGGTTTAACTTTAGTATTTGGTATCTGTCTAGGAATTCATCCATTTCCTCTAGATTTTCCAGCTTTGTTGAGTATAGGCTTTTGTAGTAGGATCTGATGATTTCTTGACTTTCCTCAGTTTCAGTTATTATGTCTCCACTTTCATTTCTGATTTTGTTAATGTGGATAGTCTCTCTTTGCTCTCTAGTTAGTCTGGCTAAGGGTTTATCAATGTTGTTAATTTTCTCAAAGAACCAGCTCTTGGTTTTGTTGATTCTTTGAATGGTTCTTTTTGTTTCTATTTGGTCAATTTCTGCTCTGAGTTTGATTATTTCTTGCTGTCTACTCCTCTTGGGTGAATCTGCTTCCTTTTGTTCTAGAGCTTTCAACTGTTCTGTCAGGATGCTAGTGTATGCTCTCTCCAGTTTCTTTTTGGAAGCACTCAGCTATGAGTTTTCCTGTCAGTACTGTTTTCATTGCATCTTATAGGTTTGTGTATGTTGTGTGTGTGTTTTTTTTAAATTCTAGGAAATCCTTAATTTCTTTCTTTATTTCTTCTTTGACCCTGCTATCGTTTAATAGAGAACTGTTTAGTTTCCATGTGTATATGGGTTTTATGTTTTCTTTGTTGTTATTAAAGACCAGACTTAGACCACGGTAATCTGATAGGATGCATGGGAGTATTTCAATCTTCTTAAATCTATTGAGGCTTTTTTTGTGACCAATTATATGGTCAGTTTTGGAGAAGGTGCCATAAGGTGCTGAGAAGAAGGTGTATTCTTTTGTTTTAGGATGATATTTTCTATAGATATCTATTACTTCCAGTTGGATCATAACCTCTGCTAGTTTTTCTGTGTTTTTTTTTAGTTTCTGTTTCCACGATCTGTCCATTGGTGAGAGTGGGGTGTCGAGATCTCCCACTATTATTGTGTGGGATGCAATGTATCTTTGGAGCTTTGGGTGCTTCTGTATTTGGAGCATATATGTTGATGATTAAGAGTTCCTCCTGACAAATTTTTCTTGTAATGAGTAAAAAGTGTCCTTCCTTATCTTTTTTGATAACTTTTTGTTGAAAATCTACTTCATTCGATATTAGTACGGGCACTCCCGTTTGCTTCTTGGGGCTGTTTTCTTGGAAGTTTTTTTTCCCAACCTTTTACTCTGAGATAGTGTCTGTCTTTGTTTCTGAGATGAGTTTCTTGTATGCAGCAAAACGCTGAGTTTGTTTATCTGTCCAGTCTGATAGCCTTTATCTTTTTATTGGGGAATTGAGTTCATTTATGTTAACAGATATTAAGGAATAGTGGTTGCTTTTTCCTGTTATTTTTGCTTTTGGAGGTAGAATTTTGCCTGTTTGTCTTTCTTCTTTTGGTTTTCTTGCTTAGGTATTTTCTTCATTTTACTAGGATGTATTTTCCCTCCTTGTACTGTGTTTTCCACCTATAATTACTTGTAGTGCTGGGTTTGTGGTCAGATATTGTGTAAGTATAGTTTTGTCTTAAAATATCTTGGTCTCTCCATTTATGGTGATTGAGAGTTTTGCTGGGTATAGCAGCTTGGGCTGACACTTGTGTTCTCTTAGGGTCTGAATGATATCTGTCCAGGCTCTTCTAGCTTTCATAGTCTCTGTTGAGAAATCGGGTGTGATTCTGATTGTTCTGTCTTTATATGTTACATGACCTTTTCCGTTTACTGCTTTTAGTATTCTTTCTTTGCTTTGGGTATTTGGCATTTTGACTACTATGTGTAGGGAGGAATTTCTTTTCTGGTACACTGTATTTGGAGTTCTGTAGGCTTCTTTTATGCTCATGGTCATCTCATTCTTAAGAATAAGAAAGTTTTCTTCTAAGATTTTGTTGAAGTTATTTACTGTGCCTCTTAGTTGATGTTCTTCACCCTCTTCTATTCCCATTATCCTTAGGTTTGGTCTTCTCATTGTGTCCTGGATCTCCTGGACTTTTTGGGTTAGGAGATTTTTGGTTTTTGCATCTTCTCTGACTGGTTTGTGTATGTTTTCAATGTTGTCTTCATCCCCCAAGATTTTCTCTTCCATCTTGTAGTCTGTTGGAGGTGCTTGCATCTGTGACTCCTGATTTCTTCTCTCTTTTAGCCTTTCTTTATTGTTTCCATTTCCATTTTAAATTCCTTCTTTCATTCCTTCATCTGTTTGGTTCTGTTTTCCTCCAGTTCTTTGATTTCTTTGAGTTTTTTTCTTGTTTCCTCTTTTAAAGCTTCTAATTCCTTACACTTTTTCTCCTAATGTTTTTTAAGGATCTCTATCATTATCTTGAGGCATGATTTCAGGCTGAGTATTCTTTTTCTGGAGTGTTTGGCATTCTGCTGTTTGCTGTGATGGGAGAGCTGGGTTCTGGTGTTGCCAGGCTGTCTTGGTTTCCCTGGGGTAAGTTCTTTCGCTTTCCTCTTGCCATCTTGTTGTCTGTGATTGGTTCTTGTCTTTTCCTTTGTACTTGCCCAGTGTCCCTGAATCTCCGGTGTTCTTGGTGACAGATGGCCTGAGCTCCTGTTCTGCATGCATGAGCCTCTGGCTGGGAACAGAAATCCTAAGGCAGGGTTCTTGCTCGCCTGAACCAATTGGGTGGGGGCGCACTTTCTTTTTTTTTTTTTTTTCTTCATAGACCGTCTTTTATTGGTAAAAGGGCACATAGAAACAATAAAAACCACAATGGGGTTTCCTAGAAAAAACAATAGTACACAAAACATCTAAAGGAGGAGCACCGTGTTTCTAATACACAGAATTTAACCAAACTCTTTCCACGTGGTAAATAAGGCAGTGAAAAATTTGCAGGCAATAGTCCCCTGGTTGTCCAAGACTTTAGAAAAACATTTTAGAGAGTTTAACAGAAAGAAAAGAATGTTGTAGAAAATATCAATCAATAAAAATTGTTTTTCTTTCTTTTTTTTTTTTTTTTTTACAATGAGCAAAAAGTTTATGTAATACAGGGTGTGTAACCCAGAATTTGTCAATGTGTTCTTGGTGTGTAAGGATTGAGCATGACTTTTTTTTTCTTTTTTTCTTGGACTTCACACTGTCTGTGAGTTGTTTCTGGGGCAGTGTGAGCCTCTGAGGTTAGCATCCCACTATCAGTGACTGCATATTATGTCTGTTCTTTTGTTTTATTTTATTTTCTTAAACAACTTTATTTTACAAAACAAAGATAAATGTACAGATTTTAAAAATATTTTGCTTAAAATTATACAATACATTTTTGTCAGTATGTTTTTTTCCGATTTTAAAATAATTTTTACATAAAACTATATGAATATATTTTTAGTCAGTACTTGATTTTTTAAAGGTTAGATAGTATGCATTGAAAACTTAATAGTTACACTGAGCATAAAGTACATGTAAAACAAAATGTAACATGGAAATAGTCAAAGTTTTCTTGTTGTGTAAAGATTTTTTTGTTTTGTTTTGTTTTGTTTTCTTTATTTCTTGGACTTCATACAGTCTGTGAGTTGTTTCTGGGGCAGTGCGAGCCTCTGGGGTTAGAATCCCACTATCAGTGACTGCATATTATGTCTCTTCTTTTGTGACTGGGTTATCTCACTCAGAATGATATTCTCTAGATGCAGCCATTTTCTTAAGAATTTGGTGAAGTCATTGTTTCTGGTGGCTGAGTAGTATTCCATTGTGTAAATGTACCACAATTTTTGTATCAATTCATCTTCTGAAGGACATCTGGGTTCTTTCCAGCTTCTGGCTATTATAAATGGAGCTGCTATGAACATTGTGGTGAATATATCTTTGTTGTGTACTAAGGTGTCTCTGGGGTATATGCCCAGAAGTGGAATAGCTGAATCTTCAGGTAGTATTATGTCCAATTTTCTGAGGTATCGCCAGACTGATTTCCAGAGTGGTTGTATTAGTTTGCAACCCCACCAACAGTGGAGAAGTGTTCCTCTTTCTCTGCAACCTCGCCAGCATCTGTTGTCATCTGAGTTTTGGATCTTGGCCAATCTGACTGGTGTGAGGTGGAATCTCAGGGTTGTTTTGATTTGCATTTCCCTGATGGCTAAGGATGTTGAGCACTTCCTCAGATATTTCTCAGCCATTCGATATTCCTCAACTGAGAACTTTTGTTTAGCTCTGTACCCCATTTTTTAATAGGGTTATTTGATTCTCCGGTGTCTAGCTTTCGGAGTACTTTGTATACCTTAGATATTAGGCCTCTATCTGATGTGGAGTTGGTAAAGAACTTTTCCCATTCTGTTGGCTGCCGTTTTGTTTTCTTGACAATGTCCTTAGCCTTACAGAAACTTTGCAATCTCATTAAGTCCCCTTTGTTAATCTTAGACCTTAGAGCTTGAGCCATTGGTGATTTGTTCAGAAAATTTTCTCCTGTGCCTATATGTTCTAAAGTTTTCACTCCTTTCTCGTCTAATACTTTCAGTGTATTTAGTTTAATGTGGAGATCTTTGATCCACTTACACTTGAGCTTTGTACAAGGAGATAAGAAAGGGTCTATTTTCATTCATTTGCATGCTGAGTGCCAGTTGGACCAGCACCTTTTGTTGAATAGGCTGTTCTTTTTCCATTGAATATTTACAGCTCCTTTTTCAAAAATCATGTGACCATATATGTGAGGGCTCATTTCTAGATCTTCTATTCTATTCCATTGATCCACATGCCTATTTCTGTACCAGTACCATGCAGTTTTCAGCACAATTGCCTTGTAATATAGCTTGAGGTTAGGGATAGTGATTCCTGCATATGTTTTCTTGTTGTTGAGGATGGATTTCGCTATTCTAGGTCTTTTGTTGTTCCATATGAAATTGCACATTGATCTTTCCAATTCCATGAAGAACTGGGTTGGAATTTTGATGGGGATTGCATTGTATATATAGATTGCTTTTGGTAGGATGGCCATTTATAAAATGTTGATCTTTCCAATTCATGAGAATGGGAGATCTTTCTATTTTCTGAGATCCTCCTCAATTTCCTTCTTTAGAGGTTTGAAGTTCTTGTCGTACAGGTCCTTCACTTGCTTAGTTAGAGTCACACCAAGGTATTTCATAGTTTTTGTGACTATTGTGAAGGGTACCTTTTTTCTAATTTCTTTCTCCACATGCTTGTCCTTTGAGTATAGGAAGGCTACTGATTTGTTTGAGTTAATTTTGTATCCAGCCACTTTGCTGAACTTGTTTATCAGCTGTAGGAGTTCTCTGATGGAATTTTTGGGGTCACTTAAGTGCACTATCATATCATCGGCAAAGAGTGATGTTTTTATCTCTTCCTTTCCAATTTGTATCCCCTTGATCTTTTGCTGTCTAATTGCTCCAGCCAGGACTTCCAGTACTATGTTGAAAATGTAGGGGGAGAGTGGGCAGCCTTGTCGATTCCCTGATTTTAGTGGGATTGCTTCAAGTTTCCCAACATTAAGTTTCATGTTGACTGTTGGTTTGCTCTATATTGCTTTTATTATGTTTAAGTATGGACCTTGGATTCCTGTCCTTTCCAGGACTTTTAACATGAAGTGGTGTTGAATTTTGTCAAATGCTTTCTCAGCATCTAGTGAGATGACCATGTGATTTTGTTCTTTGAGTTTGTTTATATGGTGGATTACATTGATCTATTTCCTTATATTAAACCATCCCTGCATCCCAGGGATGAAGCCTACTTGGTCATGATGAATGATCGTTTTGATGTGTTCTTGGATTCGGTTTGCAAGTATTTTGTTGAGTATTTTTGCATCAATGTTCATAAGTGAGATTGGTCTGAAGTTTTCTTTCCTTTTAGGGTCTTTGTGTGGTTTAGGTATGAGGATTATTGTAGCCTCAAAAATGAGTTAGGTAGTATTCCATCTGATTCTATCTTTTGGAATAGTTTGGAGAGTATTGGTGTTATGTCCGCAATAAATGTCTGATAAAATTCTGCACTGAACCTGTCTGGACCTGGGTTTTTTTTGGTTGGGAGGCTTTTGATGACTTCTTCTATTTCTTTAGGTGTTATAGGATTATTTAGATGGTTTACTTGGTTCTGGCTTAACTTTAGGATCTTGTATTTGCCTAGGAATTCATCCATTTCCTCCAGATTTTCCAATTCCGTTGAGTATAAGTTTTTGTAGTAGGATCTGATGATTTCTTGAATTTCCTCAGTTTCAGTTGTTATGTCTCCACTTTCCTTTCTGATTTTGTTAATTTGGATACTCTCTCTTTGCCCTCTAGTTAGTCTGGCTAGGGGTTTATCAATCTTGTTGATTTTCTCAAAGAACCAACTCTTGGTTTTGTTGATTTTTTTCAATGGTTCTTTTTGTTTCTATTTGGTCTATTTCTGCCCTAATTTTGATTATTTCTTGCCGTCTACTCTTTTTGGGTATATCTGCTTCCTTTTGTTCTAGGGCTTTTAGCTGTGCTGTCAGGTTGCTGATGTAAGCTCTCTCCAGTTTCTTTTTGGAAGCACTTAGGGCTATGTGTTTTCCTCTCAATACTGCTTTCATTGCATCCCATAGGTTTGGGTATGTTGTGTTTTCATTTGCGTTGAATTCTAGAAAATCCTTAATTTCTTTTTTTATTTCTTCTTTGACCCTGCTATCGTTTAACAGAGCATTGTTTAGTTTCCATGTGTACATATGCTTTTTGTTGTCTTTGTTGTTGTTAAAGACCAGCCGTAGACCATGGTGATCTGAGAGGATGCATGAGAGTATTTCAATCTTCTTATATGGATTGAGGCTCATTCTGTGTCCAATTATGTGGTCACTTTTCGAGAAGGTGCCATGGGGTGCTGAGAAGAAGGTGTATTCTTTTACTTTAGGATGATATGTTCTGTATATATCTATTAATTCTAGTTGGTTCAAAGTCTCTGCTAGTTTTGCAGTGTCCTTGTTCTGTTTCTGTTTCCATTATCTGTCCATTGGTGAGAGTGGGGTATTAAAGTCTCCCACTATTATTGTGTGGGGTGAAATGTATTTTATGAGCTTTAGTAGGGTTTCTTTTATGAATGTGGGTGCCTTTTTATTTGGAGCATATATGTTAAGGATTGAGAGTTCCTCCTGAAGGATTTTCCCAGTAATGAGTAAAAAGTGTCCTTCTTTATCTTTTTTGATAACTTTTGGTTGGAATTTTACTTTATTTGATATTAGAATTGCCACTCCAGCTTGCTTCTTGGGGCTGTTTGCTTGGAAGTTTTTTTCCCACCCTTTTACTCTGAGATAGTGTCTGTCTTTGTCTCTGAGATGAGTTTCCTGTATGCAGCAAAAGGCTGGATTTTGTTTATGTATCCAGTGTGATAGCCTATGTGTCTTTATTGGGGAGTTGAGTCCATTTATGTTAATAGATATCTAGGAATAGTTGTTTCTGTTTTCTGCTATTATTGCTTTTGTGGGTTGAGTTGTGTCTGTGTCTTCTTCTTCTTTTAGTTTTCTTGTTTAGGAGTTTTCTTGTTTTTACTAGGCTGTATTTTTCCTCATTGTATTGGGTTTTCCACCTATAATTCGTTGTAGTGCTGGGTTTGTGTTCAGATATTGTGTAAATTTTGATTTGTCTTGAAATATCTTCATCTCTCCATCTATGGTGATTGATAGTTTTGCTGGGTATAGCAGCTTGGGCTGGCACTTGTGTTCTCTTAGGGTGTGCATGATGTCTGTCCAGGCTCTTCTAGCTTTCATAGTCTCTGTTGAGAAATCGGGTGTGAGTCTGATTGGCCTGCCTTTATATGTTACCTGACCTTTTTCCCTTACTGCTTTTAGTATTCTTTCTTTGTTTTGGGCACTTGATGTTTTTACTATTATGTGTCTGGAGGTATTTCTTTTCTGGTCCAACCTATTTGGAGTTCTGAAGGCTTCTTTTATGCTCGTGGTCATCTCATTCTTGAGGGTAGGGAAATTTTGTTCTACAGTTTTGTTGAAGATATTTACTGTGCCTCTTAGTTGATACTCTTCTCCCTCTTCTATTCCTATTATCCTTGGGTTCGGTCTTCTCATTGTGTCCTGGATTTCCTGGACATTTTGGCTTAGGAGCTTTTTTTTTTTTTTTTGCATCTTCTCTGGCTTTTTTGTATATGTTTACAATGTTGTCTTCTGCCCCAGAGATTCTCTCTTCTACCTCTTGTAATCTGTTGGAAATGCTTGCTTCTGTGACTCCTGTAGGGAGTCGTTTGTGCCGCACCCAAACATGGCACCGGCTTCCTGCTGAGAACTCAGCAAACAGAGCTGTTGCCCAGCCAAGAGACTTAATGCACATGCGCCACATATGTCATAGCCCGCTCTCGGGGCATACTATTGAATTACTGGAGGGCGCACCAATCAGGTAGCGACACGAGTCTCCTGGGCATATATAAGCAATGCATTTCTCCCCCACGTGGAGAGAGAGATAGTGGTGAGATTGCAGGAGACCCCATGTGGAGAGATGGCAGAGAGATCCCATGTGGAGAGGGACCCGATAAGAGAGATTTCGGAGAGATCCCACGTGGAGAGAGACTGGGCAGAGAGATCGCACGTGGGAGACTGCACGTGAGAGGTCACCTATACAGTAGACCCTGGTAGGGAGTCCCTGGCTCAGAGAGAAGTTTCCTGCTCAAGAAGTCCCCTGCTCAGAGTGCTGTACAATAAAGGATGTCCGCAGAAGAATCTGTTTGTTTGTTGCAGGCCTGTTCCTACCGGCGGGAAGCGTGGGTGCATGACACTTTTTTAGGTGTTCTACCTCTAGGGTTATCTCTTTTAGTGTTTTCTTTATTGTGTTAATTTTCGTTTTAAATTTCCTCTTCCATTCCTTCATCTCTTTGGTTCTGTTTTCCTCTAGTTCTTTGAGTTCTTTGAGTGTTTTTCTTGTTTCCCCTTTAAAAGCTTCTGAATCTTTCTGCTTTTCCTTTTGTTCTTGTTTAAGTATCTCTATCAGCATCTTGAGGTATGAATTCAGGTCTTTGTCTTCTTTTTCTTGAGTGTTTGGCATTCCGATGTTTGCTGTTATGGGAGAGCTGGGGTCTGGTGTTTCCAGGTTGTCTTTGTTTCCTTGGGATATACTCTTTCGCTTTCCTCTTGCCATTTTGTTGTTCGTGATATGTTCTTGCCTTTCCCTTGTATCTGGTCTGCTTCCCTGGAGCTCCACTGATCCAGGTGGCAGATGGGCCGAGCCCTGTTCTATGTCTCAGAGTTGCCGGGTGGGAACAGAAGTTCCAAAGTTCTGTTCCTGGACCCTGGGTCGGGCAGGGTAGGGGCGCGTTTTCTGTGCGCATTCCGCAGAGAACTCTCTGCTCCCTGGCTGCCCAGGTCTTCTACACACCAGTCTTTAAAACTTTAGGAACTGCTGGTCCAGGTGGCAGATTGGCCGAGCCCTGTTCTGCGCCCCAGAATCGACGGGTGGAAACAGAAGTTTCAAAGTTGTGTTCCTGGTCCCTGGATCAGGCAGGGCGTAGGTTGCGCTTTCCGTGCGCACTCCGCAGAGATCTCTCTGCTCCCTGGCTGCCTAGATCTCCTACTCACCAGTCTTTAAACCTTTAGGAACTGCTGGTCCGGGTGGCAGATGGGCTGAGCTCTGTTCTGCGCCACATTAAATGAAAATTTTAATACATCTGTTAGAGTTCAAGTAGAAAAGATGGTCAGAAATGTCTGGATAACTAAAAATCAAGAATGGTCAAACCGAAATAGATCCAGGAGTAATAAAACACCCCCAAAGCATGAATATTTGGTATAAAGTGTTCCTATTGAATGCATCTTTACGATCATGTGATGGCATGTGCTTACTTTTGTTGTCCCGTAGCCATTGTCCATTCCTGCCAGGGGTGCACAAAATTTAATTTCTTAATTGTTATTTATTAACTAATAAAGTTAATACAAAATGGGATGGGTGTACATTTTAAAATTGTATGAGAGCCATGGTCTGTCCTATCTTTTATAGGAAAGATAGGAGCTAATTATTCTACTAGTGAGTCTAACTTTGTCCTTTGAATCTGATGAACCCAGTGCGTTTTAGTCTTAATCATTGCTCTCAGCAAGGAAAGCAAAGAAACTGATCTTCAGAGCACACTGTAATGTCAAGGACATCTCAGTTCATTCTTCCTAGAGAGGTGAGATATGGGTTTTTCTCAAGATCTCAACATATATTCATAGATATATACATATGTATGTACAGAATACACACACAGTGTATGTATATTGAGGCCTCAAAGTGTATATATATTTTCTTCTATGACCAATGTATTTTTCAGTTCAATTTACAGAAGGGTTTAAATGGTGGGGGTGAACTAGTGGGGAAATATAGAAAGAATATTCTGGGAAAAAATTATGTGTTGGCCACTGTCACTTATGAACCCCTTGGAGACTGGTCCTAGACATTAGACCAGAATGAGACAGGCACTTAAAAGCAGCTTTTCTAAAAAGTAATGACTCTGCATTTTGGACACATGGTATGACTGAAGCAGGATGAAGCCGGACGTCTCTGCCTCTATGTTATGTCTCTCTGAATTCTTTACTTTTACTGAAGGTATAGACGCACTCTTGTCTATAACCTTTTTTTCTTGGGTCACCAAAGAGTTTCAGAGCAGCAGACCATCACAAAATGACATGCCAGCAGGACTAGCATTATTATTTTTTTACAGAAAAAATAAGAGATACATACATACATAGATACATACATACAGATGGACATATAGAAAACAGAACAAATCTCTCTCTCTCTCTCTCTCTCTCTCTCTCTCACGCACACACACACAGAAAGAGACAGACATTGAGAAAGAGAGAGAGACAGTGAGAGAATGAGTGAGGGAGAGAGGAAAGCGCGCGAGAGAGATAGAAAGATAGAGTAAGAATATGAACAGAAGGAAAATAAGAACCTAAATATAAGAGTAGCTTTGATAGATATTTTTGACTGGAATTGGCAAGGTGTCACTAAATTATGCCTTCTGCATATCTCAAAGATTATAGTGATGTTACCCATCACTACCTTAAGAGTGGAGAATAAAAGTTGAGCAAATGATTAAAGCATAGCTCAGTCTAGTAGCAATTAAACTAGTTTAGAAGATTATATCCCCAAACAATTCTATTTATGCTCTGAGACCTACTGGGGCTGGTCCAGTTGAAAGCCAAGTCAGCCTCCTGGGGCTTGGTGGAATCAAAGTGGGCAGGGAATTCTCCAGAAGAGAGATGAAGGGTGAGAACAGACAAACAACCCAGAGTTTCAACTTGACAAATTTTCAAGCCCCAATGTTTTTTCCTGGTGAAGTGGCAGTGGAGAAGAGCTGGTAGATGCTAATGTGTGCTATTTTCAGGAAAGGCAAGTTCTCAGAGGTTCAGCTCCAGATTTGCCAAACCACTAGGGGACTCATAGCTAAAGCTTCAGTTATTCTTGTGCTGAGTAAGTAGTGCCAGATGAGATGGGGGGAGAGCTGTCTGAGCTGCTGTGTTGTCTAGAACCTGAGAGTGGGCCAATGAATGCTCTTGACTTTGGCACCTCCTGAGAGGTCTTTTCTCATCTTGAATCCCAAGATATATTAGAGCACAGTTCAATCTCTTATAGCTAGCTGTTGTGGACTCACCTATTTCTGTACAAACAGTAACCACCACAAACCAGTCTTTAAAACAAGTATTCTCTCCGCAAGAGATCAAAGGAGAGATCCCTTTCCTTAGAACTGTGGTCAGTTCTTAAGGTAGTCAGTCTTGAGGTTCCTGGAGAGAGTCAGAAATACATCCTCCCTTGAGAAATGAATGCTTTGTTGTGACAGCCAGCAAACATACTGCAATTTGCACAGCTTCTAGGTTACGCAGTCAAAATCTAATTCTGGGAAAAGGAGAGGCTCTAAATGATGTTTTTGGAGCCACACTGGTAGTGAATAGTGATACCTCAGAGGAAGACATATTGTCAAGGTAACATGAGAAGATTCCCAGTGTTTCCCAACCCCACCTTCAAGAGTTAGAGGATTGTGGAGTCACAAAGGCACAAAGTGCTTGGAACACAAAGAACAGCACTGCCACCTGCAGCACAAGCCCACAGTCTCTCACTCAGGGGAGGAATGAATCTAGCAGTGGAGCATTTTGATCATTCTCAGTTATTCATCGATGCCTTGGATAAAGCAAAATAGCCAAGAGTAAGTTTTTATTTCTATGCTTATTATACTTTGGATGCTCTTAAAAATAAATTAACTCAGAATTACACCCCAAGATCTATATCAAATACATAGGATAAAAAGTAATAAACTGGAAAATAAAATACCAATTTAAATTAAATTTTAGGTAAAGAATGTTTAAAAATGGATTATCAAACTTAGTTTGGGTTTTCTAAGAGCCACCAACAAATAAAACATGGTATTTACTGTCAATCTGAATTGTATATGTAATTCTGTCTACTAAAAGTAATGTATGCATGACTCCAGAGTGTGCTACACACTTGTAATACAACCACCTGAGAGGGGACTTTGGAAAATCATAAGTTCAAGACCTCCTGTGCCTAAAAAGTCAATGTATGTCTCAAAACCAAACAAGGGTGTGTAGCTTCATGCCTCTTAATACCACCACTTGAGAGGCTGAGGCAACAGGTTCTTCATGAGATTGAGGCCATCCTGGGCTACATAGCTAGTTTATTAGGGCTAAATATTACAGAGTTAAGACTCCAATTCCAAACAAAAATAAGAACAAACAAAAGAAAACCAATGAAAAAATTAAACACAATGCAAAAAATAAAAAAGGTTAAGAACAAAGAATAAGGTGAGGAAGAGGAGGACAGTCGTGGTATATCCTCTCAGTGGGTGGCGTTGGTTTAAGCTCATGAAACTCACCAATGAGTTTGAGACCTAGGCAGAGTCTCCATCATGATCCTTCCATCTTTGATCTATGACTTTTGAACTTACTCATGTCTGTTGAATAACCATGATTGAGCGATGTGTCTCCCTGGAGCTGAGGCTCAGTGAGCAGCCTTAGCTTTGGGGCACAGGTTCCTTGTGTTTGCAGATGCCAGTGTGGAGAACTAGGCTCTGTATTGAATCAAAAATTGGAATTCTTCACAAGATTTCCAAATGCTTGAATGTGAATCTTGCTGGCCTTTAAAAATATTAGTTTTTCTTTATTTTTGAGAATTTCAGATATCCATACAATCAAACACAATCATAGTTACCCTCAAATCCTCTTCACCAGGAATCTTTAACCTTCATTTTTTTTTTTTTATTCCCAGTGACTTTAGTTATTTCAGCTCATATATTCATGGGTGTGGGGCCAGCCATTAGAGCATGAAAAGGCATTCACTGGTCACACATTAATAACAATCTTGCCCAGTGGCTAGCAACTGTCAACAGTTACTCAGAAAGAGACAGGTTTTGGAGATAGCATAGGAGAATTCCTTCTATATCCCTGTTAGAATCTTGATTGGGTTATCTTGTTCAGGACTTATGCAGCTAGCCTTAGGTATTGTGAGTTCTCAAGTTATAATTTTGCATTTCCTAGAAACCTGTGTTAACTTTTTTTTATTGAACAACTTTATTTTAAGAAACAAAAAACAAAGATAAATATACAAATTTTAAGCATCTTTGCATAAAAGTATACGAATACATTTTTGTCAGTGCTTGGCTTTTTTTTAAGGTTTGATAGTGTGCATTGAGATCTTACTAGTTACAATGAGCCTTTTAAATTTTGTTTTTGTGTGTGCATGTGTCTTTGTGTTCAGATGCTGTGTCATGAGTGTGGAAATGTGAAGATACAGGACATTTGGGCCTTCAGTTGGCTCCTACTATAAGGATCCTGGGAATATACTTTAGATTCCAGTCTGGAGGCTGTGAAGTCATCTCATCAGCCCTGCCTTGTTTGTGTGAAGTGCTGATTGAGAACACATAAAATTCTAAAATGCTTCTAACAACTGCTGCCTTCTCATGTTAGAATAAAAAGTGAAGACTGGCTTTTACACTGGCCCTAAAAATAAATTTATGTTCCTTCTGTCTCTGTTTCTGTCTTCTTCTCCTTCTCTGTTTCCTCTCTGTGTCTCTCTGTTTCTGTGTCTCTATTTTAGTCTCTCTGTCTCTCTGTCTCTATCTCTCTGTCTCTCTCCCTCTCTCTCTCTCTCTCTCTCTCTCTCTCTCTCTCTCTCTCTCTCTCTCTCTCTCTCTTGTGTGTGTGTATGTATGTGAGTTTGTGGTTAGGTGCCCCTATGTGCAAATGTGGAGACCAGAGCAGCACACTGGATGTTCTTCTCCATTTCTCCATCACTGCGTGCACGATGACAATTCTTTTCCATAACTGGAAGCCTCATGTATTGGCTCAATTTTCTGGACAACCAGCTCTTAGCACCTGCCAATCTCTGCTTCCCAGGGCTGAGGATACAGGCAAAACCAGAAACATACTTCTTTGTGTAGGGTCTGGGGATTAAAATCCAGGTCCTCAAGCTTGCAGAACAAGTGTGTTAAACCACTGAGTCACCTCACCAGACCCTGTCCTATAAATCTCATTCAGTAAATGTTCGATATAATAGCTGTCACAGTTTTATATTAGAATGCTAGGCACTGGTTTAGGCGCTAAGCATCAGTGAATGCCAAGCAAAGTCCTTAGCTGTCAGGGAGCTTAGAGCCACAGAGGCTTGGCTGTAATAAATGGACATGGAAGTTAACATGTCACCAATGAGAAGAGAAACTCTTGTTAGGTAAAGACGTTCTCTCTATGGGCACGGACTTTGTGCTTAGTCATGGAGAGCAGATGCCAAGGCTGGAACGTCTGCTAGTTATTCTCAGTGCCCTGCACAGAGAGAGGTTGGGAAGTGTTTTCCTGATCACATTCACATCCAGGTCCTCAGATCTAAATCACTGAGAAGTTTCAACATTTGGAAACCCTCAGGCAAAACCTACCCATCCATGTGTTCTCTTGTATTTGTTTTTCTAAAACTGATTTGAAGTATTCATCCAAGTGTACAGTGTGTGTTGAACACAGGTCTCCCCCTCTTTTACCTTTCCTTTTCTCACCTCTTTGCCTCTAACCATTATCTGTGTATGCCTAGACAGTTTTACTTCTGCTTTTATGCCCTGTATGCTTTCATGAGAGTCTAATTAGACTCTGTGAAGTCTAATAAGTACAAGGAAAGCAGGGCATTTGTCTTCCTGAGGTTGGTATATTTAGGGTAATTGTCTTCAGTTGCATCTATTTTCTTGTAGATAACTTCATTCTTTATGGCTGAAAATCTTGAGTTCTGTATATGTGCCATATTTTCCTTACCTTATCTGCTGCTATTGGGAAATAAGGTTGGTTCTATAACTTATCTATTGTCAACAATGCTATAGAAAACATTGAGTTGCAATTATTTCTACCATGTGTTCACCTGGAGTCCTCTGGAAACTACCCAGGAATGATGCATGTAGTTCAAAGGAACATTTTAGATTTGTGAAGAAAGCACCATCCAGATTTCCACAGTGACTAGACTCATTTACATTGCCACCAGCAATTCGTAAGTGTCCCCTTGTTTTAGATCTCTGGAAACATTTGCTGTTTTTCTGTTGACTGACATTGTGACTGGACAGAGATGAAATTTCTATGCAGTTTGCTTTGCTTTTATTTTCTCTGAAGGCTACCTTGGTTGAACATTAAGGTAATTTTAAGTTCATGTTTATTTATGTGAGTGTCTGTGTGGAGTGTATAATATGTTCAAATGTATGTGGGTGCCTAAGGGGCCAGAAGAAGGCATCAGATCACAGGGAGCTGCCTTACAGATGGTTTTGGCTGCCCAGAATGGGTGCTAGAAAGCAAACTCAGGCCCTCTGCAAGAGCAGGAAGTGCTGCTGATGCTGAGCCACCTCGCCTACCTCCTGAGCATTTTCATATGTTTACTCTTTCTTTTCTAAAGTCTCTGTTCCCTCATTAATTGGGTTTTATTTTCTAACTTCCTTACCAGGTATGGCTGTCCAAGATGCCATGGCAGCATCAGAGAACAGCAGAGAGGTAAAAGTCTTTAGAGAGGGGAAACAACACTTCTTGCAACATGGGCTTGAAGTCATATTTTAAAAGGTATGTTTCTATGCAAATTTATAAAAAAGTGAAAGGAAAAGCTGCAATTAGTACAAATGTTTGCTCGATTTTTTCACAATGGATAGGAACGATGTCCTTCTATGACTGTCACATCTTCACAGGAGCAAAGCAGATATGGGCAGAGGCACACTCTTCTGGAGATGTCCCTGACACCTTGCAGGGCTGCACTGATAACTCTGGGAGTGACATACACAATTGAACTCTGTCTGCCAGGGATGATGGGGTGCTTTTGACCTGAGTGTCTGCATCAGCCCTGCCTAAAAGCAGGTGTGAAACTGCAATATGATGCTGTTAGTTAGTGGGGTCTGAGGAGGACGAAGGTTTGGATGAGGATGTGGTCATCAAAGAGCTGTGACAGGATTAGTGTTTTTCTAGAGGTGGAAGGGAGTACAATTTCCTCCCTGCTGTGTGAGGATACAGAGGAAGGCAGCCATTTGTCATCCAGCACAACGGCCCTCACTGTGACCCAACCCATGAGTACCTTGAACTTGGAATTTTCCATAGTCAGGATTTTGGACAATAGAAATCTATAGTCTGAGCTACTCAGTCAATGGTTTTAACACAGGTTAAAAGCCTCGGAGAATCTCATTCATGTATTCAGTGTGTTGTGATCATTTCACCCCTGTTACCATCTCTCATGTCCTTCTTGCTCTTAAGTCACTTCTGCTTATCTCCTTCTTTCCAACTTTCCTCCTACTTCCTGTTCTTTGTCTCTTCATTGTGATGAAATGAGTTTAATTCGGCTTCCCTTTTGGTTTGCTTGTTTGTTTTTGTTTCCAGACAGGGTTACTTGACAAAGTCTTGGCTGTCTTGGAACTTGCCCTGTAGACCAGAGTCACCTTATCTCAAAGATCAGCCTGTGAGTGCTGGGACTAAAGGAATCCACAGTCATGCCCAGCTCTAGGATTCCTGTTATGAACATGGTTGCTGGGACTGTTTACAGTAGCCTGGGAAAAGAACTGGTGGGTAAACACTGAAGAAAATGGTTCCAGCTCCAGGGCAACCTACCCACTGTTTCTTTTCTTTTCTTTTCTTTTTTTTTTTTTGGTGGTAGATCTATTTATTATTTTTGAGAAACAGTTTCCAAAGACCCCACTTTTAACCTACAGTTACTGTTGCTCTTTGCTACCATCCAGAACAGATTTTTTTTTCTTATTGGAAAACATTATTTTAAAAAACAAAGAATAATGTACAAATTTTTAGGCATTTTTGTATAAAAGTATACAAATACTTTTTTAAAGGTTGTAATTAAGTATTTGTGGGTACATATGCATACACATATGTATATATGTAACAATAATATAGGAAAAGAGGTTATTAATTTGGGAGGAAAGGAGAGAAACTGTGAGGGGCTGTAGGAAGGAAAGGGGGATGTCATATAGTTCGATTTTAATTAAAATATATTCTTTTTTTTCTTGAACTACACAGTCTGTGAGTTGTCTATGGGTGTTCAGAGCTTTCTGGAGTTAGTATCCCATTATCAGTGACTGCATATTATGTCTGTTCTTTTGTGACTGGGTTATCTCACTCAGGATGATCTTCTCTAGATGCATCCATTCTCTTAAGAATTTCATAAAGTCATTGTTTCTGATAGCTGAGTAGTACTCCATTGTGTAAATGTACCACAATTTTTGTATCCATTCATCTACTGAAGGACATCTAGGTTCTTTCCAGCTTCTGGCTATTATAAATAGAGCTGCAATGAACATTGTGGTGCATGTATTTTTGTTGTATGTTGGAGTGTCTCTGGGGTAAATGCCCAGAAATGGAATAACTGGGTCATCAGGAAGTATTATGTCCATTTTTCTGTGAAACTGCCAGACTGATTTCCAGAGTGGTTGTACCAGTTTATAACCCCACCAACAGTTGAGAAGTGTTCCTGTTCCTCCACATCCTCACCAGCATCTGCTGTCATCTGAGTTTTGGATCTTGGTCAATCTGACTGGTGTGAGGTGAAATCTCAGTGTTGTTTTGATTTGCATTTCCCTGATGGCTAAGGATGTAGAGCACTTCCTTAGATGTTTCTCAGCCATTTAATATTCCTCATTGAGAACATTTTGTTTAGCTCTGTACACCATTTTTTAATAGGGTTGTTTGATTCTCTGGTGTCTCGCTTTTTGAGTTCTCTATCTGATGTGGGGTTGGTAAAGATCTTTTCCCATTTTGTTGGTTGCTGTTTTGTTTTCTTGATAGTGTCTTTAGCCTTACAGAAACTTTGCAATCTTATTAAGTCCCATTTGTCAATCTCTGACCTTAGAGCTCGAGCTATTGGTGTTCTGTTCAGGAAATTTTCTCCTGTGGCTATGAGTTCTAAGGTTTTCCCTACTTTCTCATCTAATAGTTTCAGTGTATCTGGTTTAATGTGGAGATTTTTGATCCACTTACACTTGAGCTTTGTACAAGGAGATAAGAAAGGGTCTATTTTCATTCTTCTGCATGCTGAGTGCCAGTTGGACCAACACCATTTGTTGAATAGGCTGTCCTTTTTCAATTGAATGTTTACAGCTTCCTTGTCAAAAATCAGGTGACCATATATGTGAGGGCTCATTTCTGGATCTTCTATTCTATTCCATTGATCCATGTGCTTATTTCTGTACCAGTACCATGCAGTTTCAAGCACAATTGCCTTGTAATATAGCTTGAAGTCAGGGATAGTGATTACTGCAGATGTTTTCTTGTTGTTGAGGATGTTTTTTTCGCTATTCTAGGTCTTTTTTTATTCTAAATGAAATTGCACATTGCTCTTTCCAACTCAGTGAAGAACTGGTTTGGAATTTTGATGGGGATTCCATTGAATCTGTAGATTGCTTTTGGTAAGATGGCCATTTTTATAATGTTGATTTTTCCAATCCATGAGCATGGGAGATCTTTTCATTTTCTGAGATCTTCCTCGATTTCCTTCTTTAGAGGTTTGAAGTTCTTGTCATACAGGTCCTTCACTTGCTTAGTTAGAGTCACACCAAGGTATTTCATATTTTTTGTGACTATTGTGAAGGGTATCTTTCCCCTAATTTCTTTATCCACATGTTTGTCCTTTGAATATAGTTTCTAAAGGAGGATGTACCTCACAAGCTCCTCCTCATTTATGATGGAGTGTCAAGTGGCTTTATCTTTTATAGGTAGCTGCAGCTGATGTAAGTGTGTGGTGCAACTGCTGTGTTATATCAGAAGACAGCATTTCCAACATTCCTCCCTATCCTCTTGCTTCTCAGAACCTTACCCCCATTTTCTGCAATGTTCCCCGGACCTTGATAGTTGTCATTTAGATATTTGCTCAGCCCTCAACAGTCATTTAGCCCCAGCACTTTTACTAAGACAAAGTGTCAGTGTTTGTACAGCTCGTGTGCATTGCAAAGCTGAGAATAGAGCATGTCTATGGATAGAAAGATACATATTTTTTTCTCATTTTTTATTAGATACTCTGTATTTACATTTGAGATGTTATTGCTTTCCACCCACCCCATTCCCATCCCTTGTTCCCCTCCATTTGCCTTCACCAAGGTGTACTCCCTCCTAATCACCCTCTCCATCCTATTGCCTTGGTATTCCCCTACATTGGGCAAACATACCCTCCCTCGATCAAAAGCCTCTTCTCACACTGATGCCAGACGCTGGTGTCTTCAGCTCCATATGCAACTGGAGAGATGGGTCTCTCAATGGTTGCTCAGTGGTTGGTGTTTTAGTCTGTGGGTGTTTTGGAGGGCTTGGTTGGTTGATAATATTGTACTTCCCCTGATGTTTCAACCCCTTTCATCTCTTTAAGTCCTTTCTTTATCACTGTCATTGGGCTCCTCGTGTTTATTTTGATGGTTAGCTACAAGTCAGCTCAGCTTTATCTATATGACTCTAACTTAGTCCCTGAGGAGGCATCTCTCTCTGGTTCCAGTAAGTACTTCTTGGCATCAGCTATAGTGTTTGGATTTGGTAGCTGCATATATGGTGGATCCCCAGGTGAGGCGAGTTCAGAATTATCCTTTTTTCAATCCCTGTTCTTCTATTTGACCTTGCATTTTCTCTTGTGATTGTTTTGGTATTCTTTCTAAGAAGAACTAAGGCATTCCTATTTTAGCCTTCCTTCTTTTTGATCTTCATAATGTTTCTCTGAATTGTTTCTTGGATATTCAGAGTTTTCTGGAGCTAGTATCCGCTTATCAGTGAGTGTATATCATGTGTGTTCTTTTGTGACTGAGTTATCTCACTAAGGATTGTAGTCTCTTGTTCCATCCATTTGACTATGAATTTCATGAAGTCATTGTTTCTAATAGCTGAGTAGTACTCAATTGTTTAAATATACCATACTTTCTGTGTCCATTCCTCTGTTGAAGGACATCTGGGTTCTTTCCAGCTTCTGGCTATTATAAATAAGGCTGCTCTAAACATGGTGGAGCATGTGTCCTCGTAATATGTTGGAGCATCTTTGAAGTCTATGCCCAGGAGTGGAGTAGCTGGGTTTTCAGGTAGTACTATGTCCAATTTTCTGAGGAACCACCAGACTGATATCTAGAGTGGTTGTATCAGCTTACAACCCAATCAACAGTGGAGAAGTGTTCCTCTTTATCCACATTCTAGCCAGCATCTGCTGTCACCTGAAGTTTTGCTTTACCCATTCTAACTGGTGTGAGGTGGAATCTCAGGGTTGTTTTGATTTTTATTTCCCCAATTATTAGGGATGTTGAGCATTTCTTTAAGATTTCCTCAGCTATTCTATATTCCTCAGCTGAGAATTCTCTGTTTAGCTTTGTACCCCATTTTAAAATAAGATTATTTGATTAACTAGTGTCTAACTTCTTGAGTTCTTTGTATATATTGGATACTAGCCCTCTATCAAATGTAGGATTGGTAAAGATCCTTTGCCAATCTGTTGGCTGCTGTTTTGTTTTCTTGACAGTGTCCATAGCCTTATAAAAGCTTTGCAATTTAATGAGGTCCCATTTTTCAATTCTTAATCTTAGAGTATAAGCCATTGGTGTTCTGTTCAGGAAATTTTCTTCTGTGCCTATGTGTTCTAAGCTCTTCCTCACTTTCTTTTCTGATAGTTTCAGTGTACCTGGTTTAATGTGGAGGTCTTTGTTCCACTTGGACTTGAGCTTTGTAAAAAAAAGATTATAAAAGGATCAATTTGCATTCTTCAGCATGCTGACTGCCAGTTGAACAAACAGCAATTGTTGAAGAGGCTGTCCTTTTTCCATTGAAAATTTTTAGCCCCCTTGTCAAATATTAATTGACCATAAGTGTGTGGGTTCATTTTTGGGCCATAAATTTTGTTCCATTGATCTATCTGCCTATCTCTGTACCAATACCATGCAGTTTTTATCACAATTGCTATGTAATATAGCTTGAGATCTGAGATGGTGATTTTCCCCAGAAGTGTTTTTATTGTCGAGAATAGATTTTGCTATTCTAGGTTTTTATTTTTTTTTGTTATTCCAGATGAATTTGCAAATTGCTCTTTATAACTCTATGAAGAATTGAGTTGGAATTTTGATGGGGATTACATTGAATCCGTAGATTGCTTTTGGCAAGATGGCCACTTTTACAATGTCGATCCTTCAAATCCATGAGCATAAGAGATCTTCCTATCTTCTGAGGTCTTCTTCAACTTCATTCTTCAGAGTCATGAAGTTCTTGTCATACTTCAGTTGCTTGGTTAGGGTGACCCCAATGTATTTTATAATCTTTGTGACTATTGTGAAGGGTATCTATTCTCTAATTTTTTTCTCAGCCTGTTTATTTTTTTTTAGTAGAGAAAGGTATTTGATTTGGCTGAGTTAATTTTATAACCAGCCACTTTGCTGAAGTTGTTCATCAGCTGTAAAAGTTCTCTGGTGGAGTTTCTGGGGTTACTTAAGTGTACTATCATATCATCTGCAAATAGTGGTATTTTGACTTCTTTCTTTCCAATTTCTATCTCTTTGACTCTTTTTTTTTTTTTTTTTTGTTGTTTTCTAATTGCTCTGGCCAGAACTTCAGGTACTATATTGAATAGGTAGGGGGAGCATGGGCAGCTTTGTCTAGTTCCTGATTTTAATGGTATTGCTTCAAGTTTCTCTCCATTTGGTTTGATGTTGGCTACTCATTTGCTGTAAATTGCTTTTACTATGTTTAAGTATGTGTCTTGAATACCTGAACTTTTCAAGAATTTTATTGAGTATTTTGCATCACTGTTCATGGGGGAAATTGGTCTAAAGTTCTCTTTCTTTTTAGTGTATTTGTATGGTTTAGGTATGAGCATAATTGTGGCTTTGAAGAATGAGTTGGGTAGTGTTCCTTCTGTTTCTATTTTGTGGAATAATTTGGAAAGTATTAGGTATTAGGTCTTCTATAAAAGTCTGATAGAATTCTTCACTAAACCCATTTGGTGCTGGGCTTTTT